>NW_023270323.1:6762497-6883965 GCF_011800145.1 Mirounga leonina
CTTCCTTCCTTCCTTCCTTCCTTCCTTCCTTCCTTCCTTCCTTCCTTTCTTTCTATATGCCACACTGATTCCATGGTAGGCCTTTTACTTGTTGTTCACAGTCTTGAACATTCCACTCATAGATCTTCCAATATGAAAAACTGGTTCATTTTTGTCATATAGGTAACACTACAAATGCACTTCCTAATAGAGGTAGACTCTGAATAAATAAAAGGAAACAAACCAGCTACCCTCTTATTCTCTAATCACCCCAAATTATCACTCTATATAATGATCTTGTTAATTGATTAGTTAGTTATCTATTTTCACTCACAAGAATAAGTTCCTTCACCATAGGGGCAGTGTCTTTCTTGTTCTTTCATACATTTGAAAATATCTTTTGAATTAAATAATTCAAATGAAACGGACCATTTCCTTGAAAGATACAATCTACCAAAACACACACACAAAGAAATAGACAATTTGAATAGGCCTATATATTACAGAAATTTAATCAATAATGAGTAACACTCCAAAAGACAGTATCATACTCAGATAAATTTAATGATGAATTCTACTAGACATTTAAAGAAGACATTATACCAGTTCTCTACCGTATCTTTCAGAGCATAGAAACAGAAGACCACTTCCTCATTCTATGAGGCCAACATCGCCCTAATCAAAATGAGATGGTGGGGCGCCTGGGTGGCTCAGTCGTTAAGCATCTGCCTTCGGCTCAGGTCATGATCCCAGGGTCCTGGGATCAAGCCCCGCATCGGGCTCCCTGCTTCGTGGGAAGCCTGCTTCTCCCTCTCCCACTCTCCTTGCTTGTGTTCCTGCTCTTGCTATCTCTCTCTCTGTCAAATAAATAAAATCTTAAAAAAAAAAAATGAGATGGTAACATTACAGGTAAATAAAAAACCTGTATATCAATATCCCTCACAAACATAGATGGAAAAATTTACAATTATTAACAAATCAAAACCAAAAATATATAAAAAGAATAACACAATGAATCATGGAACACTACATCAAAAATAATTAATTAATTAATTTAAAAAAAAAGAATAACATATTATGACCAAATGGGATTATCCCAGGTATGGAAGGCTGGTTCAATATTTGAAAACCAATTAGTGTAATCCATCATATCAACAGACTAAAGAAGAAAAATTTCATAAACATATCAATAGATGCAGAAAAATCATTTGATTAAACTCCCAACCCATTCATGATAAAAACTCTCAGCATACTGGGAATAGAGGGGACATCCTCAATTTTATTTTTGAAATCTATATTAAAAAAAAAACTAGAGCTAATAGCATACTTATTAGTGAGAAATGGAGGTTTCAAACAAGATAAAGATGTCTTCCCTCACCACTGCTTTTCAACAATGTACTGGAAGTCCTAACTAATGCAATAAGATAAAGTATACAGATTGTGAAGAAATAAAACTTACTCATGTTATCTTGTTTATAGATGACATAATCATATAGAGAAAATTTTAAAAAATCAACCTTCCCAGAACTAGTAAACAATTATAGCAAGGTAGTAAGATATAAGATAAATGTACAAAATTCAATCACTTTCCTATATACCAGCAATGAACATGTGGAATTTGAAATTAAAAATGCATTAAATTTACATTAGCACCCCCCAAAATGAAATACTTAGGTACAAATCTAACAAAATACGTCTAGGATCTATAAGAAGAAAATAAGGAAACTTTGATAAAAGATAACAAAGAAAAGCTAAACATAGGGAGAGATATTCCATGTTAATTGATGGGGAGATTTGATATTGTCAGGATGTCAGTTCTTCCCAACTTGATCTATAGATTGAATGCAATCCCAGTCAAAACTCCAGGAGGTTATTTTATGGATATCAACAAGCTAATAATAATGTTTATATAGAGTGGCAAGGACCCAGAATAGCTAACTCAATATTGAAGGTGAAGAACAAAGTTAGAGGACTGGCACTACCCAAATTCAAGACTTACATTAAAGCTACACTAATCAACAGAATATACAACTAGATTTAATGGAACAGAATAGAGATCCCAGAAACAAATCTACATAAATATGATCAACTGATTTCTGACAAAGGAGAAAAGACAATACAATGGAGCAAAGATGGTCTTTTCAACAAATGGTGCCAGAACAACTGGACAAGCACATGCAATAAGATCTTTATCCTTCAAAAATTAACTCAAAATTAATCCTAGATCTAAATATAAAATGAAAATCCATAAAATTACTAGAAAATAAGGAGAATAGCTAGCTGACCTTTGGTACAGTGATGACTTTTTAGAACCAACACCAATACCACATTGCATGAAAGAAACAATAAGCTGGCCTTCATTAAAAGTAAAAACTTGCCTATGAAAGTCAGTGCCAAGGGAATGAGAAGACAAGCCACTGACTGGGAGTATATATTATAAAAGATACATCTGATAAAGGACTGTTGTCCAAAATACACAAAAAACCTTAAAACTCAATCATAAGAAGGAGGAGTAGGAGACCTGGATTTCGTCTCCTCTCAGGAATTCAGCTGGATAGGGATCAAACCATTCTGAACACCTACAAACTCAACAGGAGATCGAAAAAAAGAAGAGCAACAACTCTCTCATCAGAAAAGCGACCACTTTCTGGAAGGTAGGACGTGCGGAGAAGTGAATCCGAGGCGATATTCGGGAGGATAGACGGCGGGGGAGGGGCCTCTGTCGGCCGCTTCTGGCAAGTGATAGAGCCGCAGAGCACAAAATCGGAACTTTTAAAAGTCTGCTCCGCTGAGGGACGTCACTCTGGTGGTTAAGCGGGGAGTGGAACCCTCCGGGACAGTGTGGTCTCAGGACCCTCGGGGTCACAGAAAGACCGGGGGTGCCTGAGTGTGGCAGAGCTCCCAGGTAACGGAGCAGGGAAGCCGGCTGCAGAGGCGGAGCCCAGGCGCGGGCTCTCAGCTCGGGGTGGCCATAAACCGTGATCCGCGGCACAGTCGGGCCCCTGCTCCTCCAGCAGGGACCCCACAAGCGGCAGATCCGGGGAGACTCACCTTCCTCCCCCGGGAGGAGCCGCGCAGGAGTGCACCGCAGGGATCTGCTGGGTTTGGAGACTCAACCCGGGGTCGGGTGCCGGAGATAGAAACGCGCGGTCACAGGCCGGGTAAGCACGGAGTGCGGCCGGAGACAGGGGAGACGGGAGTGACTGACGGCTTTTCTCTGGGGCTCACTGAGGAGCAGGGCCCCGAGTTCTCGGCTCCTCTGGGGCGGAGACTGGGAGGCCGCCATTTTCGCTCCCTGCCTCCAAAGCTGTACGGAAAGCTCGCAGGGAACAAAAGCCCCGGAGAGCAAACCCGAGCAGATTACTTAGCCGGGAGGGGGCGAGGGCGGGGCACTTCCGCCTCCAGCAGAGACATTTGGAAACCACGGCAACAGGCCCCTCCCCAGATCAGCGAGAACAGCCAGCCAAGACCAAGTTTACCGATCAATGAGAACGGCAGAACTCCAGCGCTAGGGGACTACTGCACATAGAATTCATGGCTTTTTTACCATGATTCTTTAGTCTTTTAAAGTTAATTTTTTTTTAACTGTCTTTTTGTCTTTTTATTTCTTTTTGAATTTTTCTTTTTCCCTTTTTCAACCAACATCTTATCAATCCCTTTTTAAAAAAAAAAACATTTTTATTTTTCATTTTTAGAGTCATATTCTATCCCTTCATAGTAGTTACCCATATTTTTAGCTTATATATATAAGTTGTTCTCTCTTTAAAATTTTGAGATAGTTTCTTCTAACAGATTAAAATATACCCTAAATCTCTAGTATATGGTGTTTTCTATTCCCCTGCCTGATCACATCCTCTCCCTTTTTTTCTTTTTCTTTTTTTCTTTTTTTAAATCCTCTTCTTTCTTTTTTCAAACAACTTCTTATCAATTCCTTTTATAAAATTTTTTATAATTTCCATTTTTACAGTCATATTCCATCCCTTCATCATATCAACCCTTATTTTTGAACATATATAAGTTTTTTTTTCTTTAAAATTTTGGGAGGCACTTTCTTCTAAAAGACGAAAATATACCCCAAATCTAGTGTGTGGCACTGATCTATATACCATATAGATCATATTGATCACATTCTGGGTTTTTTTTAATTGCTGTTTTGTTTTGTTTGTTTTTGTTTTTATCTTTATCTTTTTTTCTTTTTTTTCTTTTTCTTTTTTTTTCTCTTTCCCTTTCTTATCCCACTGCTTCAGGTCTTTTCTGATTTGTTTAGAGTATATTTTCTGGGGACGTGGTTACTCTGCTAGCATTTTGTTCTCTCATTAATCTATTCTCCTCTGCACAAAATGACAAGATGGAAAAAATCACCTCAACAAAAAGAACAAGAGGTAGTACCGACTGCCAGGGACCTACTCAATACGGACATTAGTACGATGTCAGATCTAGAGTTCAGATTCATCACTTTAAAGATACTAGCTGGGCTTGAAAAAAATATGGAAGTTATTAGAGAAACCCTTTCTGGAGAAGTAAAAGAGCTAAAATCCAACCAAGTAGAAATCAAAAAGGCTATTAATGAGGTGCAATCAAAAATGGGGGCGCTAAGTGCTAGAATAAATGAGGCAGAGGAGAGAATCAGTAATATAGAAGATGAAATAATGGAAAATAAAGAAGCTGAGAAAAAGAGAGATAAACAACTACTGGATCACGAGGGCAGAATTCGAGAGATAAGCGATACCATAAGACAAAACAACATTAGAATAATTGGGATCCGAGAAGAAGAAGAAAGAGAGAGAGGAGCAGAAGGTATAATGGAGCAAATTATAGCAGAGAACTTCCCTAATTTGGGGAAAGAAACAGGCATGAAAATCCAGGAAGCACAGAGAACCCCTCTCAAAATCAATAAAAATAGGTCAACTCCCCGACATCTAATAGTAAAACTTACGAGTCTCATAGACAAAGAGAAAATCCTGAAAGCAGCTTGGGAGAAGAGATATGTAACCTACAAGGGTAGAAACATTAGATTGGCAACAGACCTATCCACAGAGACCTGGCAGGCCAGAAAGGACTGGCAGGATATATTCAGAGCACTAAATGAGAAAAATATGCAGCCAAGAATACTCTATCCAGCTAGGCTGTCATTGAAAATTGAAGGAGAGATAAAAAGCTTCCAGGACAAACAAAAACTAAAGGAATTTGCAAACACAAAACCAGCCCTACAGGAAATCTTGAAAGGGGTCCTCTAAGCAAAGAGAGAGCCTAAAAGCAACATAGACCAGAAAGGAACACAGACAATATACAGTAACAGTCACCTTACAGGCAATACAATGGCACTAAATTCCTATCTTTCAATAGTTACCCTGAATGTAAATGGGCTAAATGCCCCAGTCAAAAGATACAGGCTAACAGACTGGATTAAAAAACAAGACCCATCGATATGCTGTCTGCAAGAGACTCATTTTAGAACCAAAGACACCCCCAGATTGAAAGTGAGGGGGTGGAAAACCATTTACCATGCTAATGGACACCAAAAGAAAGCTGGGGTGGCAATCCTTATATCAGACAAATTAGATTTTAAACCAAAGACTGTAATAAGAGATGAGGAAGGACACTATATCCTACTTAAAGGATCTATCCAACAAGAAGATCTAACAATTGTAAATATCTATGCCCCTAACATGGGAGCAGCCAATTATATAAGGCAATTAATAACAAAAGCAAAGAAACACATCAACAACAATACAATAATAGTGGGGGACTTTAACATCCCCTCACTGAAATGGACAGATCATCTAAGCAAAAGATCAACAAGGAAATAAAGACTTTAAATGACATACTGGACCAAATGGACTTCACAGACATATTCAGAACATTCCACCCCAAAGCAATGGAATACACATTCTTCTCTAGTGCCCATGGAACATTCTCCAGAATAGATCACATCCTAGGTCATAAATCAGGTCTCAACCGGTACCAAAAGATTGGGATCATTCCCTGCCTATTTTCAGACCACAATGCTTTGAAACTAGAACTCAATCACAAGAGGAAAGTCGGAAAGAACTCAAATACATGGAGGCTAAAGAGCATCCTACTGAAGAATGAATGGGTCAACCAGGAAATTAAAGAAGAATTAAAAAAATACATGGAAACCAATGAAAATGAAAACACAACTGTTCAAAATCTTTGGGATGCATCAAAGGCAGTCCTAAGAGGAAAGTATATAGCAATACAAGCCTTTCTCAAGAAACAAGAAAGGTCTCAAGTACACAACCTAACCCTACACCTAAAGGAGCTGGAGAAAGAACAGCAAATAAAGCGTAAACCCAGCAGGAGAAGAGAAATCATAAAGATCAGAGCAGAAATCAATGAAATAGAAACTAAAAGAACAGTAGAACAGATCAACAAAACTAGGAGCTGGTTCTTTGAAAGAATTAACAGGATTGATAAACCCCTGGCCAGACTTATCAAAAAGAGAAGAGAAATGACCCAAATCAACAAAATCATGAATGAAAGAGAGATCACAACCAACACCAAAGAAATACAAACAATTCTAAGAACATATTATGAGCAACTCTATGCCAGCAAATTAGATAACCTGGAAGAGATGGATGCATTCCTAGAGATGTATCAACTACCCAAACTGAACCAGGATGAAATAGAAAACCTGAACAGACCTATAACCACTAAGGAAATTGAAGCAGTCATCAAAAATCTCCCAACAAACAAAAGCCCAGGGCCAGATGGCTTCCCAGGGGAATTCTACCAAACATTTCAAGAAGAATTAATACCTATTCTTCTGAAACTGTTCCAAAAAATAGAAACGGAAGGAAAACTTCCAAACTCATTTTATGAGGCCAGCATTACCTTGATCCCAAAACCAGACAAAGACCCCATCAAAAAGGAGAATTACAGACCAATATCCCTGATGAACATGGATGCAAAAATTCTCACCAAAATACTAGCCAATAGGATCCAACAGTACATTAAAAGGATTATTCACCACGACCAAGTGGGATTTATCCCTGGGCTGCAAGGTTGGTTCAACATCCGCAAATCAATCAATGTGATACAATACATTAACAAAAGAAAGAACAAGAATCATATGATCCTCTCAATAGATGCAGAAAAAGCTTTTGACAA
Organism: Mirounga leonina; assembly: GCF_011800145.1. Lineage (NCBI taxonomy): Eukaryota > Metazoa > Chordata > Mammalia > Carnivora > Phocidae > Mirounga > Mirounga leonina. The sequence goes on from NW_023270323.1 coordinate 6,769,608, forward strand.
AGTACAGCATCCTTTCTTGATCAAAACTCTTCAGAGTATAGGGATAGAGGGTACATACCTCAATATCATAAAAGCCATCTATGAAAAACCTACAGCAAATATTATTCTCAACGGGGAAAAACTGAGAGCTTTCCCCCTAAAGTCAGGAACACGGCAGGGATGTCCACTATCACCACTGCTATTCAACATAGTATTGGAAGTCCTAGGCACAGCAATCAGACAACAAAAAGAAATCAAAGGCATCCAAATTGGCAAAGAAGAAGTCAAACTCTCACTCTTTGCAGATGATATGATACTTTATGTGGAAAACCCAAAAGACTCCACCCCAAAACTGCTAGAACTCATACAGGAATTCAGTAAAGTGGCAGGATATAAAATCAATGCACAGAAGTCAGTGGCATTCCTATACACCAACAACAAGACAGAAGAAAGAGAAATGAAGGAGTCAATCCCATTTACAATTGCACCCAAAACCATAAGATACCTAGGAATAAATCTAACCAAAGAGACAAAGGATCTGTACTCAGAAAACTATAAAATACTCATGAAAGAAATTGAGGAAGACACAAAGAAATGGAAAAACGTTCCATGCTCATGGATTGGAAGAACAAATATTGTGAAGATGTCAATGCTACCTAGAGCAATCTACACATTCAATGCAATCCCCATCAAAATACCATCCACTTTTTTCAAAGAAATGGAACAAATAATCCTAAAATTTGTATGGAACAAGAAAAGACCCCGCATAGCCAGAGGAATGTTGAAAAAGAAAAGCAAAGCCGGCGGCATTACAATTCCGGACTTCCAGCTCTATTACAAAGCTGTCATCATCAAGACAGCATGGTACTGGCACAAAAACAGACACATAGATCAGTGGAACAGAATAGAGAGCCCAGAAATGGACCCTCAACTCTATGGTCAACGAATCTTCGACAAAGCAGGAAAGAATGTCCAATGGAACAAAGATAGTCTCTTCAACAAATGGTGTTGGGAAAATTGGATAGCTACATGCAGAAGAATGAAACTGGATCATTTCCTTACACCACACACAAAAATAGACTCCAAATGGTTGAAAGACCTCAATGTGAGACAGGAGTCCATCAAAATGCTAAAGGAGAACATAGGCAGCAACCTCTTTGACCTCAGCCGAAGCAACTTCTTCCTAGAAACATCACCAAAGGCAAGGGAAGCAAGGGCAAAAATGAACTATTGGGACTTCATCAAGATAAAAAGCTTTTGCAAAGCAAAGGAAACAGTCAGCAAAACCAAAAGACAACCGGCAGAATGGGAGAAGATATTTGCAAATGACATATCAGATAAAGGGCTAGTATCCAAAATCTATAAAGAACTCATCAAACTCAACACCCAAAGAACAAAGAATCCAATCAAGAAATGGGCAGAAGACATGAACAGACATTTTTCCAAAGAAGACATCCAAATGGCCAACAGACACATGAAAAAGTGCTCAATATCGCTCAGCATCAGGGAAATCCAAATCAAAACCTCAATGAGATACCACCTCACACCAGTCAGAATGGCTAAAATTAACAAGTCAGGAAACGACAGATGTTGGCGGGGATGCGGAGAAAGGGGGAACCTCCTACACTGTTGGTGGGAATGCAAGCTGGTGCAACCACTCTGGAAAACTGTATGGAGGTTCCTCAAAAAGTTGAAAATAGAGCTACCATATGATCCAGCAATTGCACTACTGGGTATTTACGCCAAAGATACAAAAGTAGGGGTCCGAAGGGGTACGTGCACCCCAATGTTTATAGCAGCAACGTCCACAATAGCCAAACTGTGGAAAAAGCCAAGATGTCCATCGACAGATGAATGGATAAAGAAGAGGTGGTATATATATACAATGGAATATTATGCAGCCATCAAAAGGAATGAGATCTTGCCATTTGCAACGACGTGGATGGAACTGGAGGGTATTATGTTGAGTGAAATAAGTCAAACAGAGAAAGACATGTATCATATGATCTCACTGATATGAGGAATTCTTAATTGCAGGAAACAAACTGAGGGTTGCTGGAGTGGGGGGTGGGGTGGGAGGGATGGGGTGACTGGGTGATAGACACTGGGGAGGGTATGTGCTCTGGTAAGCGCTGTGAATTGTGCAAGACTGTTGAATCTCAGATCTGTACCTCTGAAACAAATAATGCAATATATGTTAAGAAAAAAAAAAAGAAGAAGAAGAAGGTAGTGGGAGGGGAAGAATGAAGCGTGGGAAATCGGAGGGGTGGACGAACCATGAGAGACGATGGACTCTGAAAAACAAACTGAGGGTTCTAGAGGGGAGGGGGGTGGGAGGATGGGTTAGCCTGTTGGTGGGTATTGAGGAGGGCACATTCTGCATGGAGCACTGGGTGTTATGCACAAACAATGAATCATGGAACACTTCATCTAGAACTAATGATGTAATGTATGGGGATTAACATAAGAATAAAAAAAAAAAACTCAATCATAAGAAAACAACTGTATTATAAAATGGGCCAAAGACCTTAATAGATACCTTACCAAAAAAGATATACAGATGACAAGTGGCAAGTAGATATATGAAAAGATGTTCAACATATCATTAAAGAATTGCAAATTAAAACAATGAGATACCAGGGCACCTGGGTGGCTCAGTCAGTTAAGCAGCCAACTCTTGATTTTGGCTCAGGTCATAATCTCAGTGTCCTGGGATTGAGTCCCGTGTCAGACTCCATGCTCAGCGTGAAGTCTGCTTGAGATTCCCTCTCTCCCTCTTCCCCTCCCCACCACTCACATGTGAGCTGTCTCTCTCCCTCTCTCTTTCTCTCTCTAAAAAAAAAAAAAAAAAAAAATAGGGTCCTTAAAAAAAATAATGAGATACCATTGCACACCTACTAGAATGGCAAAAACCCAAAATACTTACACACCAAATTCTGGTAAGGATGTGGAGTAGTAGGAACTCTCTTTCATTACTGGAGGAAATGCAAAATTGTACAGCCACTTTAGAAAATATTTTGGCAGTTTCTTGTAAAACTAAACCTACTTGTACTGTACAATCCAGCAACTGCACTTATTATTTACCCAAATGTGCTAAAAACTTACAAGCATCTATGTGCAAATTTTTCTGTGGATATAACAGCTTTTTTCATAAATTCCCAGACTTGGAAGCAACCAAGATGTCCTTCAGTAGGCAAATGGATAAATAAACTGTAGCACCCCCAGACAATAGAATATTATTCAGCACTGAAAAAAAATGAGCTATCAAGCCATAAAGAAAAATACACAGAGGAAACTTAAATGCATATTACTAAGTAAATTAAGCCAACTGAAATGGCTATGTACTATATGACATTCTGGAGAAGGCAAAGCTTTGGAGTTGACAAAAGGATCAGTGGTTGTGAGATGTTGAGGGGGACAAGGATGGATAAATAGGCAGAATACAGAGATATTTTGGGCAGTGAAGCTATTCTAAATGATACAACCATGAATACATGCTTTTATATAGTCATTGTACATAGAATGTACAACGCAAATGGTGAACCCTAATATAAATTGACAATTTGGGGTGATAATGATGTGTCAATATATATTCACTTATAATACAAATGTACTGGTATGGTGCAGATGTTGATAGTAGGGAGGTTGTACATATGGGTACAGGGATACATGGGAAATCTCTGCAGTTTCCATGAAATTTTGCTGTGAACATAAAACTTCTCTAAAAAATAAAGTTTATTAAGTTGGTAAAACAAAAACCCTAGAAATTTGTGAACTATTGTTAAAAAGATAATTCTTACTTATGTTCCATCACATATACATAAAAGAAAATATGAGCCATTAGCTATTTCCTTGTATCTAATTACATCAAGGTAAACTTACAGCTTTTTACAACACTAATTTGTGAATAGTCTTAAGTGATCAGGACTTTAAAGAACAGTCAAAACAATTTACTAAGCTGTGTATTAACCTAATCTCTGATGTTAGGATAAGTAATTTGGTAAAATGAGAGAAATGTACTAAGTAGAGAGAAGGAGATACAGAGATAGATGATAGATACATAGATGACAGATGGTAGATAGATAGATGATGATAGATTAGATAGATAGATGATAGATAGATGATAGGTAGATGATAGATGATAGATAGATGATAGATAAACAGGTATCAGTGCTTAAGATTAATTTATAGAATTCCGTAAATATTTATCTGAGAAAAAAAGAACCAGATATCAGATACTATTATTCATTTCTGTCATAAGTTCCTGATGAGTCTAATACATGCTTATATCTTTCTCTATGTGGTAATCCAGCAATTCACTAACAATGCCATGGATAACCAAATTCACCATTTATTGAGCCCTACCTTATATAGGATATTGAAATAAATTTTATCATCAATTCAGTCACAGACCAGCACTTTAAAAATCTTTTTCAGATAAAAGAGTATATATGAAAAAACAATAACTAAACTATTGAAGAGGCAGTAATTTGGGGAATATTTGGTAGTAGAAATAAACAGGTGAAGGATAAAAATATAAGATATCTAATAAAATAACATCTACATGATGGAGAAAGGTTTATGTTAAAATATTTCAGAAACACCTTGGTTGATAGCAATCTAATCTGGAAACACAAACTATTACAGAACACAAGTTAAAAAATACAATACGAAAAGAACAAGTATCCAAACACAGAATTCTTGATGTCATGAAATAAATAAAAATATGAACAAGGTAAAGAGTTTCAACTAGAAATAAAGAGGTGAAAATATCATAGAAAAATAACTGGAAAAATTGGACTGCTCATATTAGAAAAGGCAGAAGTGAAAAAATTTAATTCCATACATACAAACTAAACTGACAGGACCTAATAGTGAACAGCCATCTTTCAGCTATGCTGATAGAACAAGAGCAAATGAGCTTAAGCTCCACTATGAAGAGTTTAGAAATAAGAAAGACTGTCATAACAGTAAAGGTTGCTTAAGTATTAGACCACACTAAGAATTTAGAATATATATGTGTGTGTGTTTATTTATAGATATAATATGTATTTACATTATAACTAATATAAATATATATAAAATATAAATATAATTTGTATTATTAACGAATAATATAAATATTAAATATATATTATATATTTGGATAGGGAGGTGTGTGCAGTAGGGGAAGGAGGAACAGGGAGTGAAGAAATGGAACACTCCTGCTGTGTGCAGCAGGTGTACCCCTCCATGTCTGTGGTCTTGAACTTTTGATAGCATCTATTGTTTTTTCCTAACCCCAAAAGACAGTAAGGACCTCCCAACGTCTCCCAATGGTAATGGTCTTTATTACTGTCACTGCTGTTGGTTTGCTTTTAATATTTTTTCTTGAAGAAAGTATTTCACTTTGAACTGTTTAAGAATAAACTGTTCCATGACTAATGTTTAAAAATGTGAAAAGCTGATGATGCACGCAATTTAAGAAATACTTTTTTTTCAATCATCTGAAAAGTTGAGAGGAACATGTACTTTCTCTCTTTTAAGGACTGTAAGCCTAAAATTAAGATTCAAGTTAATTTAGTTTGGACTATCTCTGAAGTTGACCTGTGCTTCCTGCTCGTTTCTCATACACGCAGATGCCATTTACAAAGGTAGATTTCCCTCATTAGCATAAACAACATGATTTAAACATTTGCTTTATATTATTATGCTTTCTACCTGATTAAATAGTGGCTGTACCAATTAATATGGCCAATGCAAATACTATTCAGTCTCTTTAAGGATAGCTAGTGTTAAACCTAATCAGTATTTATCTGAATGTAACCAATTCAGCTAAACATAATAGTATTGTAAATTAATCCTTACTCTCAAGCTTAAATTCAACAAGAACAATTAAAGAACAGAACCAGAGGATACCCTTTTATTTCATTTCATGGGATGGGATAACACTAAAATATTGCCTATGAATTTCTTGATAGGATGAGTACAACAAAAAACACTACAGCTTTAAGCAGAAAATACATACTCTATTCCCATATGAGTTTACTGCCTATTGCTATAAGATTTAAAGTTTTATAATACACTTTTTCCTTTAAGTGCTTGTTTAGCAAAAATTAAAATTTACTCTCCACACTTTGTATGATAGCAGATTATCACATAAAGGAAATTCTGCACAAAATTCTGGTGTTATATGGTTTTGCTAAATATATACTACTGTAAAGCCTTCTAAAAATATAGTTAGAAGTTTTTTTTAAGTGTCAGGCACAATCTTTAGGTTTTAAAAGTTTTATACCATTCATGTGTGTTGTATTATTATGTGACACACTGCCTCAAATTTCTTTTAAAAATTGTTCAAAATGCTTTTTTTTAAACTTTTGCTACAAATCAACTCACATGAAAATTTGACATCTACAGTAGGCAACTACAATGTGCCAAGTACTTCCTTTTTTCCAATTTTATCATCTATTGTCATACTGACCCAGTAAAGTACATTAATACTACACAGTAATATATAGTGGTTGAAAGCATGGAGTCATGCTACTGCGGTTTAAATCTCACTGTATCATTTACCAGCCGTGTGATCTTGGGAAATTCACTCAACCTCTGCAAGTCTCACTTCCTTCATCTTTAAGGGGGAATTATAGTAGTACCTACTCTATAGGTCGTCTGTAAGCGAATATGCTCAAGCCTTTTAATGCAATGCCTGACAGATAATAAACAGTAACTATTCTTCTTAGTGCTATACTTATTAACATATACAGTAATCAAATGGAAGATAAAGGCATTAAAAAATTGGAAACATCAGCAGGTGTAGACATAATGGGGTTTTAAAAATAAAATCCCACTAGCACCACGGATTCCAATGATCAAAAACTCTATTCATTGTACTTAAGATCCTGGAGGAAACAGATGGAACGCTCAAATTAGTATAATTTAAGAAAGATTGCCCTAGGACTCTTTATATGGGCAAAACATGGAACTAAAAGGGAAAATGCAGAACTCCAGAGTTATTTACAATGGGGCCCCTTTAACATTCTTTTCAGAGAAGGGAGTGAGCAGTTACTGGAATCTGATGAAAAAGAGGATTTTGTTGACAGGGCTACATGACTGAAGGAACTGAGACCTTTGGTCAAGGGAAATAGCCAGCTTGCTGAGTCTCTGCAGATTGGGCACCAGGGAAATAAATATTTCAAAATTGCTCTCCTTGCCCCCTCCAATCTTCTGCTCTTGTTCCTCTTAGAGGAAATCAACTGGAAGCCAGAGGGTAAGGAAGCCCAGTGATAAGTCAATATAGGAAAAATCCTAGGGCACAGAGCAGAGTGGGCAAAGGTGGAGCTTAGATATAGAATTTCAAGGAGATAAAATGCAACCTTCTGTCTGCCTGTCATTTGGCTATTTATTGATCTACCAAATGTTGAATTTTGGGCAGGTAAACAAGATATAAATACAAATTTAACTTCTGGAGATTATGAATGCATGTACTATTACTTGTTAAAATACTTCAAGTCAATAAATACTCCATAGACAAAAAGTTGCCAGAACATTTGCTTAGTCAAATAGTGTAGTTTTTTTCACATAGAAGTAGGCATAAATTTCCCATGGAATTGTTCTTACCATTGTTGATTTTTTTTCAATCTGATATCTTCACTATCCCCTGCTATTATTCTTTTAATTTCCCAAGCCTTTTACATTAAAAAATGTTACCATCTTGAAAATTCAAATGTTCCTGGAAAATACATTTCACACTGGTGTGAATTAATAAGTCAGACTGTGAATAGAAGAAAGAACAAGAAAGTTGGTTTGTGAAGGGACAAGAAGAAAAGGGAAATGTCAAAGTTGCAGAGGTCCCAAAGGTGGCTTAACTCATATTTTAAGCTTACTATGATCTTGCTTACATTATCAGCAGCTTACTGGCTTACATGATTCCATATCTTGTTTATACACAGTCTTTTTTATGTATGCATTATCTAGTTAATGCAAATGTAGTATCTAAAATTCAAACCCTATTACAAGGATCAAGATGAGAGATGCATGTCTCCTGACCCAAATTTCCCCTTAAACATTCCCTCGCCAGGGGCCAAGCACATCCTATCTTTCCACTGTTTCTTCTTACATTTATCCCCTATTTCTATATATTTTTAATTTTCTATTTCTCAATTTTAAAGCTCAGAAATGTGTACGAATTAACAGAAATTGCTTTATGAAGCAGGAGGCAATGCTTATAACCAGGTGTTCCTAAAATATATCCAACTGCTAATAATACCATTAAGCAGAATGCAGATGCTGCCCAGTGGAAAAAAGGCTGTTATTCTTGCCGTTGTTTTTATTTTTCATTTTGTGAAATTTTATTCCATCCTCCTCACCTCTTCTTGCCTAGCCTCCACCACCAACCCTAGTTCTTTCAGAACATCTGGCTCTTTGCCTGCCTACCAGTAAAATACACAAAACAAAACAAAACAAAAAAACATCAACATAGTCCTGAAGGTTATTTTTTGTTCTTGTTAAATTAGTATAAAACTATCCAAATATCATATTTTGTTATATCATGAGTTGGTTAAAACAATATTTAGAGCTTACATTATGAAAAATGAATAAATAAAATTCCTACTCAACCCATGTATATAACTACATTTTTCTTTTTCCAGATATAAATTGTTTTAGTCATGAGTTAACTGTTAAAAGTTTCTGAATTGTAAGAATTTTAATATTATCCAATAATGCTATTAAAATCTTCTAGTTGATTATATTTAAGAAATATATACCCTTTATTTTATATATGCAGCATAAAGGAAAATCATCTGCAACAATTTCATTGTTGCTAAATAAACAAAATTTACAAAGTAAAATTATTATAAAAGACCAGGCCTGAATAAAAAGTGATTTAAGAAAATAGGTTTAATCTATGGACAAATGGGAATGCAAGGATATTCACTAATTTCTTTGTTTGGCCTTTTATTCATAATTTCACTTACTGAGCAAATTTTTATTGAACTTCTATCAATGTGCAAAGCAATTTAGTATATCAAAGAAGTGTTTTATATATTCTATTTGGTCTTAAGTAGGCTAAAATCTAATAGGAGAGAAATGCCATCTCTTATAAATGATAAGAGATTAAATTATTATAGCTAAGAAATAATATAAGGTAATAGTATGTTGGCAAATAACCTAATGATAGTAACATTAGCAACAACAGCAAAAGCAGCAACATTGTACCATGTTTATATTTTCTATGTATTAATTAATTTAATCCTCATAGCAAACCCATGTGACATTACTGCTATTATTTCCAATTTTGATCAGTAAATATAGAGCACAAAGATTTTCCATTAATTGCCCATGGACATAAAACTGATAAATGTCACAGTGGAGTTTCATATTCATATAAACTGACTTTAAAGGACTATACAACAGAGACTGTCAGAAAGACACCAGGAGAGTAAAATTTAGATGGATCTTTAAAACTATTATAATTTAGATAGAGAAGGAAGAGAACAAGGAATTTAATGAGACGAATCAATATAAGCAAAATCATAAAAATTCATGTAGCTAATTTAAGTGAGTACACCTATTTGGAAAAAGTATGAATTGGCAAACAGTAGTGGCTAATGAAAATATATTTCAAATTTAAATAGGCTTTGGAAAAGTGACCAGGTGCAGATTGAGGTCACCTTGAATGGAATACCAGCTATCTAAATTTGGTTTAAATTCTGAAGATAACATACAATCACCAGAGATTTGTGAGGAAACCATTTTATATGGAACAATGTCTCTAGGCATAAATGATTTACATGTCTATTTGTAATTATTTTTTCAGCTTGGTTTAGATATACTCCTTGCAGCACATAGAGAAATAAGCTACATATCTTACTGTGAACTCTTCTAATATTCTAATGCTACAATAAAAACAAATCAAGGTATAATTGAAAACCATATGAATGAATAATTTTTATTAATTCATCTTATTTTAGTCACCTAAAGATTATTAATGGGGAAATGTAGGGATAATGGGCTTATGGAGAAGCCTGTGATGATTTCTTCATCCTTCTCTGATATATAAGCAGAATTCAACCTCATTAAATAAAAAAAAAGGGCCTTTCAAATTCAAGTGCTCAGCAATTTATTCTAAAGTCACTGCAATTTTTATATTTGATTATTTGACTTATCTTGTCTTATACCAATAATCACAGCCAACCTTCAGCAAAATTGAGAGAAAGAGCTATTTGTCTTCTAAACCTATTCTCATTCACTTTTCTTGCCCTCTTTCCATCCATATTTCAACTACCTAAATCCACACCCCCACTCCATCCTCATCCCCATTCTCATCCTTATGAGAGGTTATAGAAGAAACTCCAACATACCTCACAAAATTAGATAAAATGCAGCTCCAAAGCTCTTTCCAGAGTATCTGAGATTTTATAATCATATGAAAAGTTATGGCTTATTTTATATTGTAGAGATTGACACTCTAGTAAGTGTCAAATGGGAAGGAATTTGCTTAACTCATCCATATTAATATTTTAAAACTTCTGTCACTAAAATTAGGTGAAAAGCTGAAATAATTCTGTAATAAATGGTCTAAAGTAATTACTATGAAAAGAGAAGTGAGGTAGAATTAATTATTCAGCTCTCTGGTATATGTTAATTAATTTTATAAATAATAATTTATTATCTCTGCATTTACCTGAACACATTTAAATGCATTAGTCTTTCTGTCCCCAGCACCTAACATATAGCATATAATAGGTAGATTATAATGTTTCTTGGATGAGTGAATGATGAAAATCAACACTGCAAAAATTAGCTGGGAAAAGAAGGAATTAAGATAATGATTACATCTGAATTTCAACATGGTGGTTCAAAAAGTGAATTTTAAGGCATATTTCCTTTTAACAGTCACCAAAGCTTTCATATTTATCAATGATATCTCTGTGAGATATTTCCACAATGGAGATATAAATATAATTACTTTATTCCTCTTGGAAAGAGTAACTTTTAATGGAAAATATGCTAACCATCAAAATGTCCACTGATTATATGGATTTTTGCTTTGCAAATTACTTTGTCTTTTTTTAACTCTATTTTCTTATTCCCAATCTAGAAACTATTACAGTTAGCTTAAATGTATATCATAATTACTTAATGATAGTGCAGATGAGACGAAAATCAATGAGATTTGTTCTTTTATATAGTAACTACTCAGACTATATTTATAGCTAGAAGATTACTTCCAAAGCATTAGGGAATCATAGTTATCCCTAATAATCTCTCATCCAGCTTGAAATGCACCTAAAATCCAACTGTTAAAGACAGTCAGAAAACAGTAGTTGAAACCTTCATTTTATAATTTATCACTGCATATAAAAATTCAAAATTCCTTTCCAGTATGAAGCTCAGTGATATCCCCAGCTAATTACCTGAGCTTTCAATTAAACTTTATAAATAACAGAAAATTTTAAGTTTCTTGGCTTTTGTCTTAAATTTCTCAAGTCTGTTAAAGAGCAACAGTTATATCATAGTGAGGAGAAGTTCTAATTGGCTGTTACATGTAAATGATTTAGGAAATTTTAGGAATAAATAATTTCTTAAGTATTTACTATAGCACAGTCTTTTACATCATAGGATGCAGGGTAGGGTGAGAGAGATTAGGGAAATAGGAAGATAAGGAATTAGGGGAAAAAAACAGTAATACATGAGTATTTAATGCTTTAAAGAAATTTTAAAACTAAATATATATCCTAGTAACTTTAAGTGGGAATGGGGGGAAAAACTGAAACATTGCTTCCTCTGAAGATTAGATTAAACCATCACAGCCAAATCTTTTATACTCCTACCTTTTATCTGTGTCATTCATTTGCAATAAATTGTGTTCTGCTTTGTAACACCTTTCATGCTTTGGTACTGGTAATTTTAACTTAGTTTCTCTACTATATTATAAACTCTATGAGAATACATGCTTATTAGATGATTTTGATAAGAGCAACCAATTGTTATCACACTTTTGACATCTCTTTTAAATGTTTTCTCCTTTTCATTGACTACTGACTTTCCAAAGCTTTAGTAAGTTTTGCTATAATATTTTGGCATTTTCTTATACTATTCTATTTTACTTAACCCTTGAACTCCAAAAACAAGTAAAATGAATAACTCACCACACTGGAAATTACAAGAGAGGCTACTTCCATATGGCTAATAAGATCTCCAACTAATGGGCGCCTGGGTGGCTCAGTTTATTAAGCGACTGCCTTCAGCTCAGGTCATGATCCTGGAGTCCCAGGATCGAGTCCCGCATCGGGCTCCCTGCTCGGCAGGGAGTCTGCTTCTCCCTCTGACCCTCCCCCCTCTCATGCTCTCTCTCTCTCATTCTCTCTCTCAAATAAATAAATAAAATCTTTAAAAAAAAAAAAAAGATCTCCAACTACTATACTCCTATAACAAGCTTGGGATATTTTAGGCAAAGAGAAAAGGAACACATTTTATATGGTGCCTACTATCAGATCTGAAAAGAGAGAGTAATTCTCTAATTATTAACCTTTAAACAATGTATATAATAGGTTCTCATTTTTTTTAATTCCAGATTTTCTTTGATATTTTTATACCTCTTATTAGAATTAAATTTGTCAATGCCTTAGCCTATTATTATTTGTATACATTAAGTTGGAACTGTTTTAGTCATCTTTTTAACATGTGCATGGCCTCATAAGGTACCTGGTACATCTTCAATAAATAGCTGTCAAATTTTTATTGAATAAAGAATTTTGAACAAAAACACAAGGTTCTTTACAGCAGACTGCATTTCTTTGCCTTTTCTTTTTTCCTTGCTAGGCACATAGCTATAGAAGCCCAATAAGCTAAAGATTAGAAAAATAATTGTAATGGCTCCACATTGAACAATTAGCACATCTATGAATTTAATAGTGCACTTTTTACATAATTCTTAATTTTTTAGTAATTCCATTTTTAAATATGAAAATTTATCTGATATGAAAAATACTAAAATCAAATTATATACAAGAAATAGGTAAAAGATAGTGAATAACTCCAAGTTAATTTGATTTTATCTTTATTAAAGAATAAGACTTAGAGTGAAAATAGCTATTACTTTGAGTTAAAAATTATTTTGAATAAATTCATTAAAGTGATTTTTAAAGAACTATCTCTTGGTAAAATGGTAAGTTTTCATGTCATTAGTAGAAAACAGGAACTATCATTTCAAAATGTAACAATCTACATATTTGTTAAAATAAAGCCCAATAAAACATTATTATAACAGACTGTGCAAAGTATAGAAAAGTTGAATATACATGACAAAAGCCAAGAATACAGGTATCATCAGTGGAGCCCTTACAAGATGGACAATTGGCTTGTTTATTCATTTTTACTGTTTTGTTGCTTACAATAACAACAGATTTGGAATAACTTTTTTAAAAAAAGATTTATTTATTTTAGAAAGAAAGCATGTGTGCTGTGTGTCCATGACCCATGAGGTCATGACCTGAGATGAAACCAAGAGTCTGATGCTTAAGCCACCCAGGCGCCCCCAGATTGGGAATAACTTTTAATAATTATCTGTAGCCTTTTAGCCTTTATTAGGCTAAAATTAAAAGTTATCTCATTTTTAATAACTTTTATAAATTAGCTAATCATAACTTTCACATGCTATATAAATGTAATCTAAATATTATAAGTTAAAAATTAGGCTAACATATTTATTATTGTTTGTATATAATTTAATATATGCTTTTAATAAAAGAACATACCCTTTTTGTGAGACTCAAGGCACTTTTATTGATCATTTTCCTTTTTCATTACCATTGTGAGGTAAATTGATTCAGTGATTCATTTGGATTAAGAATAATATTCAAGTATGATACATCCATAGTTTTTAAAAGGCATTTTATTCTTTAGATGCTTTTCATTTCTGATTGATTTACAGTATTAAGCAGATAATGGAAATAGTTCATAATAAGAGGAAATACTCCTGGGATATGAAATTGCTTCAGGGAGGAAATGTAATATGCATTCAGAAAGAAAATAAATTCCCTGGGTTGGACCTCTCATGTGAATTTTAGTAAATATCTACAACCTATTCCGTCAATACTAATGATCAGAACATGTATCAGAGATGCAATAAAGGAGAGAACACATTCAGACAAAAATCTATTAACTTTCCTTAGCAGGTCAAAAGAAATCAAAGAGAGACTTCCTGACTAGGGGAAAAGAATAGCTTAGATCTCTTTGGCAACTACTCAATCTAATGAACTACTTAGTAGCTCACCACAAAAGATAGTCTCAGCTACATATAAAACAAACAAAAAAACCCACTTATCTTTCTACATTAAACAGTGACAATATTTTCTGTTGGCTTCACGATTTCTAAACTATTACAACAAATGAAGATAAGAAAAAAATGAATAGTAATAAAGAAATGTTTTAAGCATGTGAATGCAAACCAATTAAAATATTTCTATTTAATTGAAACCATCAAAATATGATTAAGAAAACTACAACGGATTTTTTAGAATTAACATTTAAGTGGAAATTCCTTGTTGCCCTATATGGTTCTTGCGGGAACCAATATTACCACTAAAGCTACAGAAAGTAGATGAACACATCAAAATACTTTAAAAAAAAAAAAAAAAGGACACACATCAATAAATACTCTTTACAATTCCCTATAATTCTCTAGCTTAATAAATAGTCTATAGCAATTTTATTGCTATTTAAATGACCCACTCCAAATTTTCCTTCATAAAACTAGTCCTTTCTTTGTGAAACTAATTTAACTTATACATGTACCAATATAGTTAAATAGAACTCACTGCCAAGAGAATGCGTCAAGAGAGTAATTTGATAAAAATCAGTGATATTAGTGAAGCATTAAGAAACAAAATTGGTCAGGTCAGAAGATGGCAGTGGAGAAGGAGGACCCAAGGCTCACCTCATCCCATGAATACAACTGGTAACGATCAAATCATCCTAAATACTCTAGACATTGACATAAAGCCTGGCAGAACAAACACCATGACTAGAGAAAAGGCCACGCCAAAGAAGGTAGAACGTGTAGAGACACAGTTTGGGAGATAAACAGATCTTAGCTGCTCTGGTAGGGAGGGAGCAACAGTCATAAAGAAAGGCAAGAGACAGACTAACACAAAGGGGAGCACATGGGGAAAATAGCCAAAGCAAGTGGCTTGGAAAGTTGGAGGGGCCAAATTTCTTGACTGCAGCGGAGCTTAAAGCCTGGGGTTTAAAAGGTCAGCAGGCTTGGCTGGGATAGAGCCCAAAGGGCACTGTGCTGCTCCTGGACAGAAGGCCGGCAAACAACCTGGGGACAGACAGCATGAAACATGGATCTGAAGAGTGCCTGGGGCACAGAGTGGAGAGGTTATTCGCTCACTTCAGAGTGCATCCCAGAGAAGCAGCATCACAGAAAGACCTATCTGGGAACAAAGGAACTGGCAGACACCATTTCCACTCCTGGCCCCTTAGCATAAGAACAGGAACACCTGTCAGAACCAGTGCGGTGCCGACACTCCCTAAGTAACTGGCTTACGCCAAGCCCTGCCCGCCTCGCCTCCCCCCCCCCCCACCCATGACATGCGCATGGGGAACACCTTTCCCAGTCTCACTAGCCTCAGTCCTGGATGCAAGGCCCACTCCCCGAGAAGACCAGACCAAAGCCCTACTCACACTATCTCTCCCAATTCATAAGTTTTGCAGAGCTTTGGTTCTGGCAGTGGTAGTGACAGGTCTCATTTCACAAGCAGACGAGAGCACACCTCGTTAAAGCACATCACATTCAGGCCAGAGACCAAACACTGCTCACAACAGTCAAAGAGAGCCTGGCCTGAAGGTAAAGCAGTCAGGAAAAAAACAGCAGAGCACACAGAACACACACTGGAGACATTGCCAGAAGCACCAGGCCCTGGGAAACAGGGGACACTACATAGTAGGGCACTACAGGACTATAGGACTTATTCCTTATAAAGGCATTACCCTCAAGAGCAGGAGACATAGCTGATTTTTCTAACACAGAAACAGAGAGACATAGATAAAATGAGAAGATGGAGAATTTTATCCCAAATGAATAGGACAAGGCCACAGCCAAGGATTTAAGCAAAACAGATAGAAGTAACATGCCCCAATTTATCCCCCAAAACGCTGAGAATCTCCTGGCCTCCACCGTTTCCATCCCAGACCCCCTGAAGAAGGGGAGGGGCTTGGGAAACCCTACCTTGTCATGTGCCAGCAATAAAAGCATACTGTACCTAGCCAAAAAAAAAAAAAAAAGTAACATGTCTGGAGTATTTAAAGCAACGATCATAAGGATACTCATTAGACTTGAGGAAAGAGTGGAAGACATGAGTGAGACCCTTAACACAGAGATAAGGAATAATATAGCAGAGATACTGGGCTCAATAAATAAGAAACATGCTAGATGGAATGAATAGCAGGCTGGAAGAAGCAGAAGAATGAATTAAGGACCTAGAGAGAGGGTAATGGAAGTAATCAAGCTGAACAAAAGAGAGAAGGAAGAATTATGCAAAACAAGAATTGACTTAGGGAACTCAGTGACTCCAACAAACATAATAACACTTGTATTATAAATTTGAAGAAATAATAACTGAAAACTTCCCTAATATAGGAAAGGAGATAGATATCCAGATCCAGAAGGCAGGAGGCCCCACAACAAAATCAACAAAAGCAGATCTACACCAAAACATATTGTAATTAAATTTGCAAAATATAGTGATTAAAAAAAATAAAAGCAGCAATACAAAAGAAGACAATAACATATAAGGCAAATTCCATAGGCTAGCAAGGGATTTTTCAACAGAAACTTTCCAAATCAGAAAGGAGTAGCATGATATATTCAAAATGCTGAATGGGAAAAATCTGAAGCCAAGAATAATCTATCCACCAAGGCTGTCATTCAGAATAGAAGGAGAGAAAAAGTAAACAAAAACTAAAGGAGTTTATGACCACTAAACCAAGAAATATTAAAGGGTACTCTTTGAATGGAAAGGAAAAAGCAAAAGTGACAGAATGAATTAAGAAATGTAAAAGCCATAAAAATGAATATCTCTGTAAAAAATCAAACAACTCACAAAGGATGTAAAACATGAAATATATACCTAAAAAAAAAAAAAATAGGGAGGAGAGGAGTAAAGAATGGGTTCAAACTTAAATGACCATCAACTTAATATTGATGGCTATATGCAGAAAAGCTTATAAACAAACCTAATGATAACCATATATCAAAAACCACTAATAAATATGCAAAGAATAAAGATAAAGAAATCCAAATATATTACTAAAGAAAGTCAGCAAACCATGAAAGGGAGAGAGAGAGGAAAGGATGAGAGAAATCTTCAGAAACAACAACAAAATAAATAATAAAGTGGCAATAAATACATGTCTACAAATAATGACTTTGAATGTAAATGGACTAAACACTCCAATCAAAAGACATAGGGTGACAGAATGGATAAAAAACAGACCCACCGGGCACCTGGGTGGCTCAGTTGGTTAAGCAACTGCCTTCAGCTCAGGTCATGATCCTGGAGTCTGGGGATCGAGTCCCGCGTCGGGCTCCCTGCTCAGCAGGGAGCCTGCTTCTCCCTCTGACCCTCCCCCCTCTCATGTGCTCTCTCTCATTCTCTCTCTTTCAAATAAATAAATCTTTAAGAAAAAAAAAACAACAACAAGACCCACCTATATGCTGCCTACAAGAGACTCATTTTAGATCTATAGGCCCCTACATTTTGAAAGTGAGGGGATAGAGAAACATCTAACATGCAAATGGATGTCAATTGAAAGCTTGAATAACAATACTTACATGGACAAAACAGACTCTAAACCAAAGACTATAACAACAGACAAAGAAGGACACTATATATAATAAAGGGAACAATCCAAAAAGAAGACATAACAATTGAAAATATTTACGCACCCAACTTAGGAGCACCCAAATACATAAACACTTAAAAAATGTAAAAGAACTGATCGATAATGATACAAAAATAGTAGGTGATTTTAACACCCAACTTACATCAATGGACAAATCATTTAAAAAGAAATCAAACAAGAAAACAATGGCTTTGAATGACACACTTGACAGATGGGCTTAACAGATATATGCAGAACATTCCATCCTAAAACAGTAGAATACAAATTCCTTTCAAGTGCACATGACATTCTCCAGAATAGATCACATTAGGCCACAAAACAGGCCTCAACAAATACAAGAAGATTGAAGCCATACCATGCATATTTTCTGACCACAACACTATGAAACCAGAAATGAACCACAGGAAACAATCTGGAAAGACTACAAATATATGGAGGATAAAGAACATGCTACTGAACAATGAATGCATATAAAAGAAGAAACTGAAAAAGAAGTATATACTAAACAGTGAAAATTAAAACACAACTGTCCAAAATCTATGGGATGCAGCAAAAAAAATACTGGCCTACCTCAAGAAACAAGAAAAGTCTCAAAAAACCTAACCTTACACCTAAAGGAGCTAGAAAAAGAACAACAAACAAAACCTAAATCCAGCAGAAGAAAGGAAATTGTAAAGATCCGAGCAAATATAAATGATATAGAAACTAAAATAAACAAAACCAATAGATCAGATCGATGATACCAGGAGCTGACAATTTGAAAAAATTAGTAAAACTGATAAATCTCTAGCCAGACTGATCAAGAAGAAAAGAAAAAGGACCTAAACAAATAAAATCAGAAGCAAGAGGGGGAAATAACAATGAACATGACAGAAATACAAACAAGTATAAGAGAATATTAAGAAAAAAGATATGCTAACCAATTGGGCAATATAAAAATGGATAAATTCCTTAGAAACATATAAGCTACAAAACTGAAACAGGAGGAAACAGAAAATTTCAACATGCTGACAACCAACAAAGAAATTGAATCAGTAATCAAAACCTTCCAATAAACAAAGTCCAGAACCAGATGGCTTGACAGGTGAATTCTACCAAACATTTATAGAAGAGTTAATACCTATTATTCTCAAACTATTACAAAAAAAAAAAAAAAAAAAAAAGAAAGGAAAGAAAGGAAAGGAAAACTTCCAAATTCATTCTGTGAAGCCAGCATTACCCTGATAAATAAACCAGATAAAGACACCACAAAAAAAAAAGAGAACTATAGGCCAATATCCCAGGTGACCATAGATGCAAAAATCCTCAACAAAATACTAGCAAATTGAATCCAATAATACATTTAAAACAATCATTCACCATAATCAAGGGGGATTTATTCCTGGGTTATAGGATGCTTCAATATTTTCAAATGAAACAATGTGAAACATCACATCAGTAAGAGAATAAGAGCTATATGATCCTTTAAATAGATGCAGGAAAAGCATTTGACAATGTGCAACATCCCATTCATGATAAAAACCCTCAACAAAGTAGGTTTAGATGGAACATGATAAAAATAATAAAGGTCATTTATGAAAAACCCACAGCTAATCTCATCCTTAATGGGGATAAACTGAGAGCTTTTCCTCTATGGTCAGAAACAAGACAGCGATGTCCACTCTCACCACTTTTATTTAGCATAGTAGTGGAAGTCCTAGCCATAGCAATCAAACAACAAAAAGAAATAACAGGCATCCACATCAGTAAGGAAGAAGTAAAACTTTCACCTTTTGCAGATGACATGATCCTTATATAGAAAACCCTAAAGACTCCACCAAAAAAACTGCTAGAACCAATATACGAATTCAAGGAAGAAAGAGAATACAAAATCAATGTACAGAAATCTGTTGCATTTTTATACACCAATAATGAAACAGCAGAAAGAGAACTTGAGAAAAAAATCTCATTTAATTGCACCAAAAATAATAAAATACCTAGGAATAATCCTAATCAAAGACATGAAAGACCTGTACTCTGAAAACTATAAAACACTGGTGAACAAAACTGAAGATGACACAAGGAAATGGAAAAATATTCCATGATCATGGACTGGAAGAACAGTATTAAAATGTCTATACTGCCCAAAGCAATCTACAGATTTAATGCAAACCCTATCAAAACACCAACAGCATTTTGCACAGAACTAGAACAAACGATCCTAAAATTTATTTGGAACCACAAAAGACCCCAAATAGCCAAAGTAACCTTGAAAAAGAAAAGCAGATCTGGAGGCATCATAATTCCAGACTTCAAATTATATTACAAAGGTGTAGTAAACAGAATAGTACGGTACTGGCACAAATCAGACACATAGATCAATAGGACAGAAGAGAAAACCCAGAAATAAAGCCACAACTACATGGCCAATTAATCTTAGATAAAGCAGGATAGAATATCCAATGAGAAAAAGAGTCTCTTCAACAAAGGTATTGGGAAAACTGGACAGCTACATGCAAAAGAATGAAACTGTACCACTTTCTTACACCATACACAAAAATAAAGTAAAAATGAGACCTGACACCATAAAAATCCTAGGAGAGAACACAGGCAGTAACTTCTTTTACATCAGCCACAGCAACTTTTGTCTTGATATGTCTCTTGAGGCAAAGGAAAAAAAAAGCAAAACTAAACTATTGGGACTTCATCAAAATTAAAAGCTCTGCACAGCAAAGGAAACAATTGACAAAACTAAAAGGCAACCTATGGAATGGGAGAAGATATTTGCAAATGACATATCTGATAAAGGGTTAGTATCCAAAATATATAAAGAACTTATAAACACCCAAAAACCAAAAAATCCAATTAAAAAATGGGCAGAAGACATGAACAAGAATTTCTCCAAAGAAAATATCCAAATGGTCAACAGACACATGAAAAGATGATCATCATCACTTACCATCAGGGAAATGCAAATCATAGCTACAATGAGATCTCACCTCATACCTGTCAGAACAGGTAAAATCAAAAACACAAGAAACAAGGGTTGGAATTTAGGTGGCTTACAAAATAAAAAATAATAAATAAATAAATAAATAAATAAATAAATAAATAAATAAATAAATAAATTTGTTGTCTTAAAAAGAAAAGAAAAAGAAACAAGGGTTCATGAGGATGTGGAGAAAAAGGAACCCTCATGCACTGTTCATGGAAATGCAAACTGGTGCAGCCACTGTGGAAAACTGTATGGAGGTTCTTCAAAAAGTTAAAAATAAAATTACCCTATGATCCAGCAATCACATTACTCTGTATTTATCCAGAGAATACAAAAACACATATTCAACGTGATACATGCACCCCTGTTTATAGCAGCATTATTTATAATAGACAGATGACAGAAGCGTCCCAAGTATTCATCGATTGATGAAGACAACACACACACACACACACACACACACATATATATACACACATACACGCACTTACACACACACACACACAGAGGCAGATACTTTATTCACTCTGGATAGACTTTCTATGAATAATGTGCTTACTTACAATTTATTTTATTTTACAGGCACACCCAATCCTGAGCAGAATAGACAACAGGGAGGAAAATGAAGACATTACACAGAAGGGGATATTTAAAAAGCATGGGGCAGGAGTTTTGACACAGGAAAGGATGAATCTTTTACATCAAGCACCCATTATTTGACTCCTTCACCAAATTATATTGTGCTTGATATGCGCTAATGATTGTGATGGATATAGAAGTGAAAAA
Organism: Mirounga leonina; assembly: GCF_011800145.1. NCBI lineage: Eukaryota > Metazoa > Chordata > Mammalia > Carnivora > Phocidae > Mirounga > Mirounga leonina. Next base: position 6,791,239 of record NW_023270323.1, read on the forward strand.
TATATATCTATATGCCATCTCTGTTATCAAACCAACCACTTTAACCTAGCATACATTCCTGAGGAAATGAGAGACAAAGAAGAAATATATATTTTATGGGGAAGCGGAGTTAAGAATAAGATCTATTAAATGTGTATTACTATGAAAGACAATGGCCAAGCATTGGGAATTAGGAGAGGATTGTACACCAGAAGTCAGCCTAAGAGATTTCTAAATATAACTCATTTTCCTTCACAGTTTTTAAGGGCCACCCTGGCAATGTGTTTTAATAAATCAAAGGGTAGTGAATAGAGTTGACAGTGGGGAGCATTCTGGACTTGGGGCTCTTTTTCAATACAAAGAATAAAACAATTTCCTTGAACGAAGAAACAATTTAGAATGAAGCAGTGACCATATCTCCAAATGATTATGGGAATATATATTCAGTCTTCCACACTCTATTTCACACATGTTAATATCCAGGATTGACACTCTTTTTTTTTTTTTTAAAGATTTTATTTATTCATTTGAGAGAGAATGAGATAGAGAGAGCATGAGAGGGGGGAGGGTCAGAGGGAGAAGCAGACTCCCCGCCGAGCAGGGAGCCCGATGCGGGACTAGATCCTGGGACTCCAGGATCATGACCTGAGCCGAAGGCAGTCGCTTAACCAACTGAGCCACCCAGGCGCCCTGGGATTGACACTCTTATGGGTGGATACAAAAATACTAAATTTGGGAAGTATTCAAGTAGATGACCGGTAACTACCATAAGCGTATCTATAAACATGTAAAGTTATCAGCATACACCTAATAAACTTCTAATCTACAAATAAACAATACATTATTTGAAAATGTAAATGATTAGCAAATCTCTTTTCCAAAGGGAGAAATATTCAGTAATAATAGCAATGTTGATGTCAACTTTCCACTGTAATGTTTACCAAAGACCATTAATCCAATATAATTGCATCTGGCAACAAGTTAAAATAAGAATCTTCTTTTCAATTTTACTTAACAAAGCGAAGCTGATTTTTCAGCTTCATCAGCCTAGAAGAAAAATATTACCACAGAAATTATCTATTTCTAAAAGAAATATCAAAACTGCACTTGAGGGCGCCTGGGTGGCTCAGTTGGTTAAGTGACTGCCTTCGGCTCAGGTCATGATCCTGGAGTCCCTGGATCGAGTCCCGCATCCGGCTCCCTGCTCGGCAGGGAGTCTGCTTCTCCCTCTGACCCTCCCCCCTCTCATGTGCTCTCTGTCTCTCTCGTTCTCTCTGTCTCAAATAAATAAATAAAATCTAAAAAAAAAAAAACTGCACTTGATGCTTTATACTTTATACTTTATCATTTTCTTAATTATTATTAGTTGGCAATTTAGTTATTAAGAAGCAACCACTGTACAAAAATGCATTATGGGAAAATATAACAAATATTTTACATCTTTGTAATAAACTGATTCTTTACTATAAAAACAAGGATCGGGGCGCCTGGGTGGCTCAGTTGGTTGAGCGACTGCCTTTGGCTCAGGTCATGATCCTGGAGTCCCGGGATCGAGTCCCACATCAGGCTCCCTGCTCAGCAGGGAGTCTGCTTCTCCCTCTGACCCTCCCCCTCTCATGTGCTCTCTCTCTCATTCTCTCTCTCAAATAAATAAATAAAATCTTTAAAAAAATAAAATAATAAATAAATAAATAGATAAATAAATAAATAAATAAAAACAAGGATGCTCCTGGACAGTACATGTCCAGGTCGATAACTCTAGATGACCTGTCTCCTCTCTTAGCTTCAGACATGAATTGCCATTTGCCTTTAGATTATTATGTATGCTAATACTTTATGTACCTCATACTAAACCTACCGAAATGATTTTTAATCATATCCCCTCAAACATACTCCAGTGCTTTAATGTTCCATCTCAGGACAAAGTATGATCCATTTATTAAATATGGAAGCCTATGTCACTGTTAAACTTCTTTTTCTCCATAATCCAAAACCATATGTTTTTGATAGTATTTCTAAAATATTTCCATCATTTTTTTCCTTTCTATTTCCTTTCTCTACATCATTTCTCAAGATACTTTCATTTCATCTCTTATTTGTCACAGTGGCTTCCGCTGGTCTCTTTCCCTTCAAAACATTATTTTGCATTAGTACTAGGATTGTTTTGCCCAAATACAGATCTCATCGTATTAATCATGCTCAACCACCTTTAGAGGTTTCTATTGTTAATTACAAAAATAAGGTTTTCTTTTTAAGCTTAGCATGTAAGACACTTCAGATTCTGACACCAATGTGTATTATCAACTTGATCCAGAGGACACTCTCCCTAGCATATGTGCATTCTACCACCTTCAGTAGTTGATTCATTCTTACTAAAATGCTATGCACTCTAAGATGTAGAAGACTTTATTCAAACAAGTCCATCTTCCTAAAATGCCATTTCTCTATACATGTGTTAACATTCTACTCATTCTATGAAGAGCAGCTCACACAATACCACTGGTCCTTTTAAGTTTAATCCATTGCTTCCTTCTGCTATGTTCTTAGTATATTTAATTCTGTTTATATACATTACTTCTTTTGAAGAGATTAGGGTTGGGGCTGACTAGTCTCAGTGCTGGCCTAATGATTTTGTGTCAAGGGCTGGTTTTCCTACATTGGAAAGAAAATAGGATGTTTCCTAAGCAAGAGAGTATATAATCAATCTCAAGAGAAGGGAAATCAGTATCAAAGTCCATAGGCTGAGGCTGCATACATCAAACAAGAAAGCACTAGGGTAAAAGGTTAGAAAAATATTAAGAGTTAGAGGTATTTTCCAATGAAAATAATTTGTATATTCATTCTGTCAAGAAACTCTTCATGCTTCCTGATCAGCAGGATAAGAGCTCTGGAGACCCTGTGACTGTTGCTATGTGATGAGAACAGAGGTCTTTCTTATTTTGAGAGGAAGAAAACATAACCATACATTTTAAGACCCTGCATTACCTTATTATTTTTCCATACCTTTTAGTGATAGAAGTCAAGTGGGATACTTGTTTCCTGTGATTTGATCACTTTTTGCTAATTGTTGTAGAAAACTACCTGTTTCTTCTTGGGACCTGTTTATTCACACGTTCTAAGAGCAGCTATACAGGGCTCCTTTCTCTCATTTTCTCTGGATATCTTCAATAACTAGGCAAACCACTTAGTTATTATCAGCAAATTACCACCAGTTAATATCAAAATATCAGACTTCTACTCACTGAGAACTGGGGGAAAAAATCTTCAAGAACTTGACAAGTGTTCATTAAATGTTTGGGTTTACCTACACCATCTGGTAACTATCTCATTTAAGAGAATTGTATTCTTACCCTTCTGAACTAAGTGAATCTGTTTTCCTTTTTTTCTGAAGAACTGAAATTTTCTCTTTTATTTTAATACTTGTGATTAATTTAAAACATTTATAACAGCAAGATAGTAACTGAAAATACTCCTCCAAAAAAAATGTTATAACCACTGTCATTAACAATGTTACAAAATGGGGCGCCTGGGTGGCTCAGTCGTTAAGTGTCTGCCTTCGGCTCAGGTCATGATCCCGGGATCCTGGGATTGAGCCCCGCATCAGGCTCCCTGCTCAGCGGGAGGTCTGCTTCTCCCTCTCCCACTCCCCCTGCTTGTGTTCCCTCTCTTGCTATGTCTCTCTGTGTCAAATAAATAAAATCTTTAAAAAAAACAAAACAAACAATGTTACAAAATAAAGAAACATCTCAAAAATACTAAGAATTTATAAATTGATGTCTTTCAATGTAATGGAAACATTTCATCTGACCTTGAAGTGAAACTCAAGTTAATAAATTACCAATTGGATGACAGGGAAAATTATATAACTTTCAATACATTTAATACTATCTGTCACTGATACACATGTCCTTTTCCTCTCAGAAATATTCTTAAAGATAAAATGATGTAAAGCCATTTTATAAAATATAAAATTTTTCCAATGCTAGATTTTCTTTTATTCAATATGGTTACTGGCTTTAAATAGATGACTTTTGTCATTCTAACCTGAGGAACGTTTCACATTTAAAACTGACCTAGAGCAGTATTCTCCAACTGATACTTTACAGTTGTCAGAACTTTATAAAATAGTTATGCAGAGTTCTCATAGATAAAAGGGCAATGAAAAAAGAAGTACTAATTAAGATACCGGAGATTAAAGAAAAAAATAATAAATAAATTGAGGGGATTTTTTTGTTAGTAGACCTGTTCTACAAGAAGCACTAAAGGGAGTCCTTCATGATGAAATGAATAGACACTAATAGTAACTTGAATCCACATGAAGAAATAAAAAGTACCAATAAAGATAACTACATAGATAAATGCAAAACATAGTAAAAATATATTTTTGTTTTAAATCTTTTCTTCTCATATCAAATTTAAAAGACACTTGCAAAAAACAATTATTATAAAGCCACATTGCTAAATTATAATATATAAAGATGTAATCTGTATGACAATAGGGTACTAAGGATGAGGAGACAAAGCTCTATTGAAACAAAGGTCTGTATATTATTGAAATTAAGTTGGTATTGATCTGAACAAGATTGTTTTAAGTGAAGGCATTAATGATAATCACTAGGGCAACCACTAAGAATATATATCAAAAACATATTGTGAAAGAAACAAGGAAAATAAAATTATACACTAGAAAATATCACAAAGAAGGCAGTAATTAGTAGAACAAGTCCTAAAACATAGAAAAACATATCAAAATGGTAAATATAAATCCTACTTTATCATTAAGTACTTTAAATGTAAATTGGCTGATTATGAGAAATACTATGAACAATTATATGACAAAATGTGTCTGGTATTTTTGCCTAAGCATCATTGCCACAAACATTTTTTTCCATATAACTAATTGGCTGTCAGGCAATTTTGCCATAAAAGATAAAAAAAAAAAAAATAACTGGTTGACAGTTTAGTTTGATATTTTGGTTTCATTTCTACATTGATGCAGTACTCCCATTAGTACATTATATAAATCTTATCCCTTATAATGCTCTATACAGTGGTGCATAGTTTTGAACCCACATTTCCCACAGAACTTTGGAACATCTATCAAGAGACATATGACAATATGAGAAGAACAAAACACAGTGTGTAGAAGGCTTTCACAACACAATACAAAGCTCAGTTACAAATATGCATCCAAGCCTTTGTAAACTGACACCTCTCTTAATGAAGGAAGAAATTTAAGCAGAAAAAGAAAAAAAAAAAAACAATACCAAATGAAGCAAATCAAAATGCAAAAAAAACACAAAAAACCAAAAAGTATAATATTATGAATGAAAGACATTGAAGACAAGTTCTTAGGGTATAATCCACAAAATAAAATAAGTTATTTGCACAGCATTGCCATAAATTGACACCATACATTTCAAATGTATTAAAATATTTTGTATTTCACAATAAAGTCTTTTTAATTTTGTTATTCATATTTCATATTTTATTATGCCCTTTTAAATGAATATTCCTCTTTTACTTTTTGTGATTTTACCTTTATGGCAAAATTGCCTTATGACCAGTTAGTTATGCAGTGAAAAATATTTGTGGTGAAAATGCTTACATCAAAACTATCTAGAGTCACTCTGGAGAACAGTATGGAGGTTCCTCAAAAAGTTAAAAAAAGAACTACCCTCTGACCCAATTGCCCTATTAGGCATTTACCCAAAGGATACAAAAATGCTGATTTGAAGGGACACATGCACCCCAATGTTTACAGCAGCACTATCAACAATAGCCAAATTATGGAAAGAGCCCAAATGTCCATCAACTGATGAATGGATAAAGAAGATGTGGTATATATAACGGAATATTATTCGGCCATCAAAAAGAATGAAATCTTGCCTTTTGCAACAATGTAGATGGAGCTAGAGTGTATAATGCTAAACAAAAGAAGTCAGAGAAAGACAAATATACGATTTCACTCATATGTGGAATTTCTTAAAGAAATTTTTTCTTAAATTCAATTAGCCAACATATAGTACATCATTACTTTTTGATGAAGTGTTCAATAATTCATTAGTGGAATTTAAGAAACAAAACAGATGAACATAAGGGAAGGGAAGGAAAAATAAAATAAGGCAAAAACAGAGAAGGAGGGTGCCTGGGTGCTCAGTTGGTTAAGTGTCTGCCTTCAGCTCAGGTCATGATCCTGGAGTCCCATGATCAAGTCCCGCATCAGGCTCCCCTCTCAGTGGAGAGTCTGCTTCTCCCTCTGACCCTCCTTTCTCATGCTTTCTCTTGCTCACACTCCCTCTCTCAAATAAATAAAATGTTTAAAACAAAAACAAAAACAAAACAAACAAACAAAAAACAGAGAATGAGCCAAACCAAAAGAGACTCTTAACTACAGAGAACTGAGGGTTGCTGGAGTGGAAGTGGGTGGGGGATGGACTAAATGGGTGGTGGGCGCTAAGGAAGGCACTGATTGGGATGAGCACTGGGTGTTACATATAAGTGATGAATCACTAAATTTTAATCCTGAAACCAATACTACACTAGTTAACTAACGTAAATTTAAATTTTAAAAATTAAAAAATAAAATGTGTATAATAAAAAAATCTAGAACGAAGCCAAAATTTATTTTTTTTAAGTTTTTATTTAAATTCCATTAGTTAGCATACAACTTAATATTAGTTTCACAAGTACAATATAGTGAGTCAACACTTCTAAACAATAGCTGGTGCTCTTCACAACAAGTTCATCCTTAATCCCCATCACCTATTTAACCTATTCCCCCACCCACTTCTCCTCTGCTAACCATCAGTTTGTTCTCAATAGTTAAGAGTCTGTTTCTTGGTTTGCCTCTCTCTCTTTTTTAGCCTTTGCTCATTTGTTTTGTTTCTTAAATTCCACATATGAGTGAATCCTATAGTATTTGTCTAGAACTATACTAAAGTTTACATAATCTAGATGAATGGACAAATCTCAGGAAGTTCACCAAACTACTAAAACTGAAGAAGAAACTAAAAATCTATATGGACTAAACATGAAAACAAAAAACCCTGAGTTAGTTTAAAAAAAAAAAAAAAAGGAAACCAACATGGCTTCCTTGGTGAATTCGATGAAGTAGTCTAAAAATATAAGTTTTCCACAAATTCATCCATAAAAGAGGATTAAATACTTCTGCAATGATGATATAAGGCCAATATTACACTTATACAAAACTAGACAAAGACAGCAAGAAAACTACAGACCAACGGCCTTTATGAGCCCAGATGCAGAAATGCATTAAAGTACTAACAAATCAAAATCCATCAAACTGTAAAAACATTTATGCATCATAACCAAGTGTTATTTATTCTGGGAATGCAAAAGTGCTCTAACATACAAAATTCCATTGATGTAATATACCACATTAATAGACTAAAAAAAAAATCTACATGATCATCTCAATAGATCCAGAAAAAGTATTTGATAAATTCCAACACCTTTTCATAATAGAAGTACTCAAGGCAGTAAGAACAGAAGGGAATTCCCTCAACTTTAAGGCAACTATGAAAAACCCAGAGGTAAATAGGATGCATAATGGTGAAAGACTGAATGTTTCCACCTAAGATCAGGAAGAAAACAAGGATATCTGTTCTTTCTACTTCCATTCAATACTGTACTCGAGTTTCTAACAGGGAAATTGTCAAGAAAAATAAATAAATCCAGATTGTAAAGGAAAACGTAAAACTATCCCTATAGATGGATGACATGAATTGTATTAGAAAATCCTAATGAATTCACTGAACTCTTAAACTAATAAACAAGTTGAGATATGTTGCAGGATTCAAGAGCAATATACAAAGTAAATTGTGTTTCTGTACACTAGCAACAATCTAAAAATAAAGTTAAGAAAACAATTGATCTACAGATTTAATGTAATCTCTATAAATATTCAGGTTGCTTTTTGTTTACAAGTTGATACTGAAATATGCCATTGAAAGGCAAGAGTCATAGAAATGCCAAAATAACCTTGAAAGAATAAAAAATGGGGAGTGCCCACCATTGGGATTAGAAATGGGGTATTAGAAATGTTCTGAATTTGACAGTGATGATGGCTGCTCAATGGATTTTACTTAAAACCATTAAATTGTATATTTTAAACAAGTGAAGTTTATTTTATGTGAATTAGATCTCAATAAAAGATGCTATGAAAAAGGAAAACTGATTCTACTTAATTTTCATTAAAAATCACTAAGTATAATAACATTGTACTTTTTTAAATTTAAGAATAAAATAAATGGAGGATTTAGGAACACATCAAGTAAATAAGAAAAATAAATGAAAATCCGATGGGCATGGTAATAATTTATTTAGATCACTGCTCTGGTTACCTGACTCCTTATCAGCATGATAATTTTGACTGTTAAACACTTCTAAAATATCTTCATATTTAGTCATGTTTTTCTTTAATATATACATGTATAATGGCCCACTGGCTAAATAATGATTACAATAGGTGATAGGAAACATAAGAAACATTGACTTTGAAATAAAACTTGGAATAAATGATGAAATATTAATGATAAATTTTTATCGATTAATTTATTAATTGATTATATCATCCATTAATCAATATTAATGATAAATTTTTTATCATCATGATGATAAAAAATTATAAAATAAATGATAATGGCTTTGCAGTTTTTATTTAGAGATGATTTCAATGATAAGAATAAGAAAATTACTGTTCAGTACTATTTAATAAAACAATATGGGGTTAAGTGACAGTATAATGCAGCATCTATAAAATTGTATACAAATGCTTATTTTTTATGAATCAAATGACAGCATTACAATTAAGACACACTCAAACATTATTAGTGGGTAACATATGACTTCTTGTCTGGATTAAGATCTATAGCTCTTGGGGCGCTTGGGTGGCTCAGTTGGTTAAGCGACTGCCTTCGGCTCAGGTCATGATCCTGGAGTCCCTGGATCGAGTCCCGCATCCGGCTCCCTGCTCGGCAGGGAGTCTGCTTCTCCCTCTGATCCTCCCCCTCTCATGCTCTCTGTCTCCCATTCTCTCTCTCAGATAAATAAATAAAAAATCTTAAAAAAAAAAAAGATCTATAGCTCTTATTATACTTTTATTTCTTTTGGTCATTTTAGGAAATTTTAGATTTTGGGGGAAAAACAGTCAATAGGTAAAAAGAGACAAGTAGAAAAACAATTAACAGCTGGTGCTTCTATATTTTAAAGCACAGTTAATGAAGAATCAGTTAGATACAATTTTCTGAACTCTAAAAAGTATAACCCTTTTCTCTAAAAATAAATTATGCATTATCCTAGACTCAATGTTTAATAGTAGTATCCCCTACAGAGTGGCATCTGCCATACTTTAATACTTTTTAAGAACAAGCATACAGTCTGTGACATGTAGCCTTTCAGCTGTAATCCTGTGCATTTATAACTCAAAACCTCAGTGATTTAAGTTAATTCAGTTCAATAAGTATATAAAAAGGACTTTTATATGCAGAGTGGACAGTAATGTAAGAATTCTGTCTGAAATAAATCCAATGCACTCATTCAATTTAATGGTACATCTCATTAAGCTCTCATTATATCCTGCCACCGACAAGAATTCAGGAAACTTTTGAAAATCATCAATATAATCATATATTTAGTCATAAGGGACTGCAGAAAAACTAATGAAGAGATTTTCTTTCTAACAATCTTCAATGTGACTGTTGAGTCACTTGGATGACAGTCTTTCTAAAGTTTAGTCTAAATTTTGTATTTTCCCAAAAGTTCTTTTCACATATTTTAAGATAGAGTCCTTAATTATATCTTAAAAGTAAACATAACAAAAGGAAATGATGTGCGCATTTCTAACAATATATTCTATTATTTTAATCTACTCTTGACAATAATATTGTCTGTCTTTTAAACAGGGCACATTGTAGATTCCTGTTGCAGTATCTATTTATTGTTTTTCATTTTCAATCCTATAACTATTGAATTTAATACCCTTCCTAAAATGATTCTTCCAATCCTTTCCCTGTATGTTTTTATTATGTTAATCCTGATGAAACCTCCAAAGTAACTCCTAAGGGCATTTTTTATTGTCACAATTCATTGAAACATGAAAGAGATTATAGAGCATTCACTGCATTCTATCATTCCAGTCATTTCAAAAGACATTTAGGTAATGCTAGATTTAAGATTAAATATCAAGAATAATATTGATTTTCTTTTCTACCATTTGCATAAATTAAGTCTAACCAATTACTGTGTAGTCATTTCAAAGACTAGGCTAAATATCTTTTTAGTCATGGAAAAAATACCACCAAGAGTTTGTCAAGTCCAAACTTTCTCCTAATTGCAGACTTACAATTTATCTCAGAAAGATCATCACTTAATTTTACTTCTGTTAAAGTCTAGATATTCACCAAATAATTTAAAAAATTTAAAAAAAGAATTTTTTAAAGCCCTAAGAGCCCATTTCAACACTTGATGATGGATTTCCATGTTTGTTCTGGGCATAAAATAATTCTTAGGGATACATTTTTTTTGGGGGGGATACTTTTTTTTTTAAGGATTTCATTTATTTATTTGATGGAGAGAAAAAGAGAGAGAGAGAGAGAGAGAATGAACAGGACAACTGGTAAAGGGAGCAGCAGACTCCTCACCAAGCACAAAGCCCTACACAGGGCTCAGTCCCAGGATTCTGAGATCATGACCTGAGCCAAAGGCAGAGGCCTAACCAACTGAACCATCTAGATGCCCCTAGGAATACATTACTTTAAGTAAAGTTTTCACTATAGGTTTTCAGGGGTTTTTTATTTGTTTGTTTCAGCATCTCTTATCACAATTTTTACCTGTATATTTTATACTGTATATTCTATATAATTTTAGCCAGCACCTTAAACATTAGCCATATACTCTAATTTTGCATGTAATACTTATTCTAAAATGTTAGTCATTACTGTTACAACTCTAAAACAAATTCCTATGTAAAAAATTATACTGTTTCACCTCATGTTTCTCTCATGTCATTTACTATCGCTGCACACACAGGATGGATGGCTGTAGTAGGAACACCCAGTTAATGGTAGGCTCTCTTAAACTCTGTAACGACCAATATCCTTGCTTAACTAATTGCTCTGTGATTATGGAGTAAATTAAGCTCTTTGGTTTTGAGTTCATCATCCCTAAAAGGAGGCTATCAATGGATGTTACCTCTGAGGATTCCAATGAGATTAAATGAGTTAATAACTTGGCATATGGAAAATGATAAATGTTTATTATTGTTGCTATTGGTATTATTATTAAATGCTTAGAAAAATTTTAATGTAATTTTACTTAACTTTTTCAGTAAGATTATGACAAACTCCCCAAACCCAGCAATTCTACTTTGCTTTTAGTGCAGTCACTATTTTTAACAGCTTTATTGAGGTACAAATTAAATGTCATAAAATTTACCCTTTGAAAGTGTGCAATTCAATGATTTTAATAAATTTAGGTTATTTTTGCACCATCACGATGACCAGTTTTAGAATTTTCCATCCCTCCAAAAAGTTCCCTTTCACCTGTTTCCAGTCAGAACTACCCCTAATCCCAGGCAACAACTGATTTGCTTTCTATCTTTATAAATTTGTCTTTTAAGGACATTTTATGTAATTGCAACCATACAATAAATAGTCTTCTGTATCTGTTTCCTTTCATTTAATATAAAATCTTTGAGGTATAATGCTGTTGTAGCATGTTTCAGTAGTTTGTTCCTTTTTGTCACTAAATAGTATTCCATTATATAGACACACCAGATTTTATTTATCTATTCACCAATTAAATGACATATGGATTGTTTCTGTTTTTTGCTATTATGAATAATGTTGCCATGAACATTGTGCATATATTTTTTATTTCTATAGAATAGATTAATAGGAGTGAAACTGATGAGATATATAATAGGGTATATTTAACTTTTTAAGAAACTGTCAAAATGCTTTTCAGAATGGTTGAGCTATGTTACCTTTCCACCAGCAATGTATTCGAGTTTGCCCACATCCTCAGCAACACTTGACTGTCCATTGTTTGATTACAGTCTTTCCTTTGGTAGCTCTTTGTGGTTTTAATTTGTGCTTCCCTAATGACTAATGATGTTTAGCATCTTGTATGTGTTTATTAGGCATTCATATATCTACTTCTGTGAAATGTTTATTCAGAGCTTTGTCCAGCTGTAGTAGTTGTAAAGTTGCTTTCACAAACTGAATTAATCTATATAAAACCTTTCTTTATCTAAGACTCTTATAATAAGTTATTCAAAGAAAACATTCTCATTGTTTTTGTTGCTGGTAGATTCTAAATGTTTTAATAAAATATTTTGTATTCTGAATCCTTTGTATTCTAGCCTCCTGAAAGTTTAGATACTTCTGTTTTTAACCTTTATTAACTCAGAGTAAGTCATTTCTCAAAAGATAAATAGAAACACATATTCAGAGGACAGTGCTTTACCATGCTTAAGATACATTAAAAATATTTTCCTAATACTTTTCACGTTATATTTTTATAGTGATTAATTTATTTTATTACTAATATTTTCTCAAATTCCCTGTCTATAGCATCTACAGCATTGAGAATATGCAAGTCTTATACAGGCTTCTCATGAACAATGGTTTCAAGGCAAAATTTGAATTGGAATTCAATGACATATTGATTCAAAATATTGCAGGTTATTCATGGATATCTAATTGAAAAATCCATACCATAATTATGGCTCATTATTATTTTAGAAGCATGGTTGGCCATTGATGACTATCTGTAATTCAAATATAAGTTAAGACCATATTTAGCCAATTCATTGATTTCTCAAATATTTAATAAACTACTACAAGTCAGGCACTACTTATAACACATGATATTCACTGAAGAACAAGATCAGATAGTTTTCTATATTTGTTTTACTACATCACACTGGCAGAGTCCAGCAAAACAAAGAGAAAAAGAAAAATGAAACAGAAAAATTATTTAACAATAATAACATAGATTCATATTAGATTTATGAAGGAAATAATAACCTAGGGCCTCTTAACAAGGAATAATTGTTGTGTGAGACCTGCTTTGGGTAGAAGATGTATTTTTGTGGTTCAGCTTCATTATCTCTAAGAGGAGCTATTAATAGTAGCTACTTCATAGGATTATCATGAAATCAAGAGGGTCAAAAGAACTGGCATGCAGAAAACACTCAATAAACATTATTATTATTTATTAATGTTGATATTGATACTATCATTACATACCTAGAGGATGTTTGACTTAATTTAATTTTTTAAAGATTTATTTATTTATTTATTTGAGAGAGAGAAAGAGAGAGAGAGAGAGCACAAGCAGGGAGGAGGGGCAGAGGAAGAGGGAAGAAGAGAAGCAGACTCCCCGCTGAGCAGGGATGGCCATGAAGGGCTGGATTCCAGGACCCCAAGATCATGACCTGAACTGAAGGCAGATGCTTAACCTACTGAGCCAGCCAGGTGCCTGTAATTTATTTTTTTAAACTACATTTACTTTAGTATGAAATGAGCATGCTCTATAGTAATTATTATAAAGGCAAACAAATTTTTTTTTTAAATAAAAGGCTTAATTCTCCCTGGAGAAATGAAGATGGCATAAAAAAGCTGATAATAGAAAAATGAAAGTTAAGGAATATGGAAATAAATGTTAAAATGTCAATATTTGTATAAAGGGAGCCTAGGGGGAAATTTTTTTAAATAAATAAATAAATGAGAGGAAAATACAAGGAAAAATTGGTAGCTCTTTTTCCAGAATTTAGGAAGAAATATCCAATTTTAGAAGCCTATAAAATATGAACAGGGAAGTTAAGGAGACACATACAAGCACACAATTATAATGTGCTATAATAGAAAACAAAAGGTAACTATAAAACCTCCTAGAAAGGAAAAGTAGATTACCTATAAAATAATGTTATAAATTGATAATGAGACCCCTTAACATCAATATTGGCTGTAAGAAATAATAATGATATATTTAAAAGTATGAAAAAAAGCCATTTTAAACCTAGAATTTTATATCTAGCAAAATTATCATTTATGAGGTGAGATTTAAAAATAGAGATATACTGGGGCACCTGGGTGGCACAGTTGGTTGAGTGTCTGACTTTTGGTTTTGGCCCAGGTCATGAACTTGGGGTCTTGAGATTGAGCCCCATGTTAGGCTCTGGGCTTGGCATGTAGTCTGTTTCAGATTCTTTCTTGCTCTCCTTCTGCCCCTCCCACTCTTGCTCTCTTGTCCTCTCTCTCTCAAACAAACAAATCTTTAAAAAAAAAAAATAAAAATATACATAAATTAGATATTAATATATAATTGAGTTAGTAAATATTGTTGTCTAAAATAGAAAGATTTTAAAAATATAAAATCCTAGAAAAAATTAACACAATGGTAGAAGCAGAAGTATGGGTACAAAAACAGAAAAGAGGGAAGGAAGAGTACATAAAAATACAATATTTATTTAAGGAAAGTTACATATACTAATAAGCATAAAAAATAAGATGAAAATAAATATGAGTCCTAATAGAGGTAATCTTAAAAAGAATATAAATGGATTGAGCAATTCTGCAAATTGGCTGAAGTAAGTGTGAAAACTCCAAAGGAAGAGATGAAAATAAATAGAAAATAAAATGGAAGAAAGAAATCTTAATTATCAGTGACTCCAATAAATGTAAATAGTTAAACTAAATATAATCAAAGATCCTCAAACAAATGAAAAAATAAGGACAAGCAATATGAATATAAGAAACAGTTAAGTCAGAAGGAGGCTAAAATCTAAAAAGAAAGGAATAAGACCATGAACTAAAAGAAATCCAGAAGTCATTTTTAATATCGAACAATTTGTCATTTAGTGAAAAACAAAACAAGCAAAGAACTAACAAAATGTCATAACATGATATTACCCATAACAAAGTGGTGTATGATATACTGGTAAAAACAATATCAATATAATGTTTTCAGCATGAGACATACTCAATAATAAAGATTCAGACTATATTCATATAAATATAGCAACTATTATGTAGTTGTAGTAGCAACTACTACTACAGCAAAACTATGATAATTTTGGAAGTACTTAATATATTCTTATCAGAAACTGATAGTTTAAGGAAAAAATATAAAGATACAGAAATGCGATGAAATTCACAATTAGTCTAAACTAATAATAATCATGAGTGTGTTTAATACATTACCAGGTACTGTGTAAGTACCTATATAAATTCATTCATTTAACCCTCATTCCAAATTTATGGAGTTTGTTTTAGTGTTATCTAAATTTTTCATCTAGAAAAAATAAGAAAACTTGTCTTAGAAAGAACTGGCAAAACTGGATTTCAAAATCAGTTGTTCTGAATTTCAGAGCCTATGCTATTAAATAGCACATTATGTTGAACTTTAAATGCCCTAATTGAAGCAATAAACATTTTGCAGAACTTATGAAACATTCACAAAATTTGACCATGGACGAGGCTAAAAATAAAGCAACAATTTTAAAAGAATCATATCACTTACTCTGGTCTTTGGCCATAATGAAGGAAATTAGAAAAAAAAAGATTAAAAATTGTCCACATCAAGAGAATAAGACAAGCCACAGACTGGGAGAAAATATTTGCAAAAGACACATCTGATAAGGACTATTATCCAAAAAAGTCTTTAACCTTAACAATAGGAAAATGAACAACCCAATTAAAAAATGCACAAGAGACTTGCACTGACATCTCACCAAAGAAGATATACAGATAGGTGATGGGCATTAAGGAGGACACGTGATGTGACAAGCACTGGGTGTTATACGCAACTGATGAATTGTTGAACACTACATCTGAAACTAATGATGTACTATGTGTTGGCTAAGAGAATGAAAAAATAAATAAACTATATATTGTCTACACATAAAAAAGAAGATATACAGATGGCAAAGAAGCGTATGAAAATACGTTCAATATGTGTCAGTGAAATGCTAGTTAAAAAGCTATTGGACTATAAAGCTATTAGAATGGTCAAAATTGGAAACACTGACAGCACTAAAT
Source organism: Mirounga leonina (assembly GCF_011800145.1). NCBI lineage: Eukaryota > Metazoa > Chordata > Mammalia > Carnivora > Phocidae > Mirounga > Mirounga leonina. The sequence continues at coordinate 6,807,285 of NW_023270323.1, forward strand.
GCTAGCAAGGATGTGGAGCAACAGGAACTCCCATTCATTTCTGATGAGAATGGATAATTGTACAACCACTTTGGAACACATTTTGGAAGTTTCTTACAAAAGTAAACATAGCACTACCATATGATCCAGCAATTATACCTCATGTTATTTACCCAGATGAATTGAAAACTTATGTCCTTACAAAAACCTGCACATGGATGTTTACAGAAAATGTATTCATAATTGCCAAAACTCAAATGCAACCAAGATGTCCTTCAGTGGGGGAATGGATAGAATATGGTACATCAGACAATGGAATGTTATTCACCACTAAAAAGGAACGAGCCACCAAGACATGAAAAGATATGGTGGAAACTTAAATGCATATTACTAAGTGAAGAAGCCGATGTGAAAGGGATACATACTGTACGACTCCAAATACATGACACTTGGAAAAAGCAAAGGCAATAAAAGATCAGTGGTTTCTAGGAGGAAAGGAAAGAGGGAGGGGTGAATAGGCATAATTCAGTAAATTTTTAAGTCAGTGAAACTCTTCTCTATGTTACTAAAATGATGGATAGATATCATTTTACATTTTCAAAGCCTGTAGAATTTACACCAAGGGTGACCCCTACTATAAACTATGGACTTGGGATGACAATGACATATCAGTGTAGGTTCATAGATTGTAATAATGTACCACTCTGATATGAGATATTGATAATGGGGGAGATTGTGTATTCATGTGGGAACAGGTGGTATACAGCAAGTCTCTGTACTTTCCTCTCAATTTTGCTGTGAACCAAAAACTACTCTAAAACATAGTTTATTAACAACAAAAAAATCCATATAGCTGGATCCTTAAAAAGTATATATAGTAACTACACAATGCTGAAAACCAAACAACAGCAAAAAATGGTAATATTCAAAATTTGGGGAGGGGCACCTGGGTGACTCAGTCGGTTAAGCATCCAACTCTTGATTTCAGCTCCAGTCATGATCTCAGGGTCCTGAGATAGAGCCCAACATCTGGCTCCACCCTCAGCATGGAATCTGGCTCCACCTTCAGTTTGGAATCTGCTTGTCCCTCTCCCTATGCTTCTCCCCTGCTAGCTAGCTTTCTCTCCCTCTCTCCCTCTCAAATAAATAAATAAAGTCTTTAAAAAAATGTTGTGGATACAAATATCTACTTCTTTGATGAAAATTTAGAGCATTATATAAATTAAATTAGATTGAAATAAATTAGAGTAAGCATTTCCTTTGACCCAGACATTCCAGTCATGATTTTAAGCCTTAGAGAAATTTCTGCACAAGTACTTGAGGGTACATAAAATAGAATGCTTTACCTTAGCATCATTTGCTGGAACAACAAAATGGAAGTAATCTAAGGTAGACAGCAGCATCATTAACATAATAAATAAATTGGGGTGGATATGCATAATGGAATTCTACGCAGTATTTAGAAGCATTTGAATTAATATCCATAGATATTTTAAATACAGGATTGAGTGAAAAAAGAAACTGAGTTATAACTCTATGAATCAAGCATACATAATGCCATATTTTTAATTTGAAACATGGTCATCAAAGTGCATATATCACACTCATTAGAAAAGTGCATAAAAGGAGAAGTGGGGAGTAGGAAAAAATACGTAAGGGTGAGTTACGAAGACAGTGTGCCATAAACTGAGACATATCATTAGATGGTCCCTCTATACCCGAGATGCCCACAAAAGAGAAATAAAGAGCGCCTGGGTGGCACATTTGGTTAAGTGTCTACCTTTGGCTCAGGTCATGATCCTGGGGTCCTGGGATTGAGCCCCACGTCAGGATCCCTGCACAGTGGGAAGTCTGCTTCTCTCTCTCTCCCTCTGCCCCTCCCCCCCACCACTTTGTGTGCTCTCTCTCTCTCTTTCATTTGGTCACTCTCTCAAATAAATAAAATCTTTAAAAAAGAGAGAGAAAGAAAAAAATGACTATAAATTTTATTTACCTAAATAAATCTAATCAATTAATAATCTTTTAATCCACCCAGAAAAATGAAGCATGTAATTATAGTTATCAGTTATTATTATACTTATTTAAAATGAAGAAAGAGAAGTATAGAAAAACATACTTTCTCAAGGTCATCCAACTCACCCAACCAGTAATAAAAGCATAAATAGAACAAAGTTTATGGATAACTTCTAGAGTAATGTTCTATCACCTACATACCACTTTATTTCATTACTGTAAATATAAGGGGAAAATGTTAGGAAATGAAAGTATAGTTATCCTGGGGGGATAATATACAGTGTAAATAATTCTCCCTTTACTCTGTAGCGGCAAAAATCACTGAATTATTTTCTAGCTAAAGCAGCAAGGAGGAAGTGAAATATCTTTTTTTTTTGTTTTTACTGATTTTCTTTAACTTTTATCTTAACTTTACCATGCAGTAGAAATGGATTTCTCATTTTGAAACCAACAAAGAATGTTGTTTTGCTTTTCTCACTCTGACCTTGGGTCGATTTTCCATTTGCATATTCCATCTCAACTGCTATATTTCTCTGTATCAAGGACTGTATGCAAGGCAGAGCTGTGCTTCTTAATGTATCACCTGTTCACAGTTGTTTTGCATAATAGCTATATGTTGCTTGGAGATGCACAGCTAATCGCAGTAATCCACACTATAAACTGTAATGCGGCATACTTAAATTACCTCATTCACATATTGTTGGGGGTGATTGTGGGAAAAAGGTACTTCTAGAGGTTAAAGGAAAATTCACATTTTTTTCCATAACCAATATATTATCAAATAGTAAATGTCAGTTCATTCAGTCTGACCGGTCCTTTCATCGAGAACTTTTTAAAGGTTGATGTAATAATGAATTTTGTATATCTTTTTTTTTTTAACAAAGGCAAGCTGAGGAAAATCCTATCTTCATTTCAATTGTAATGCACTTTTTTTATTATGTTATGTTAATCACCATACATTACATCATTAGTTTTTGATGTAGTGTTCCATGATTCACTGTTTACTCATAACACCCAGTGCTCCATTCAATACGTGCCCTCTTCAATACCCATCACCAGGCTAAGCCATCTCCCCCACCCTCCTCCCCTCTAGAACCCTCAGTTTGTTTCTCAGAGTCCATAGTCTCTCATGGTTCATCTCCCCCTCCGATTCCCCCCTTCATTCTTCCCTTCCTGCTATTTCTAGCTTTAAAATCTCCCAAATGTCAGTGTCAATTACTGAACGTGGAACTTCCCTTTAAAAAAAAATCACTCATTACAGCCTTTCAAAACCTGTCTTAAAGCCATGGTTTGTTATTATTTCATTATCAGAAGAATCAAATTTAGCTATTTCATATGAAGTACTAAACATAAAGGAAATGATCTATGCTTACAACAGGAATTTTTACTTTATTAAACTTCATTTTTCTATATTCAATTTTCACCCATCCTAGATATTTATTTCTCCTCCCTATAAAGAAATTTGGACACTTTAGCACTAACAGGATTTTTGAAATTATAAAACTGATATTAGGAGTGCACTAGGGCTTACTATTGTTAGCAGTTAGATTTAGCACCTTATTGAGCCATTGTTCTAAAAACTTTATTTTGTTTAATTCTTAAAAGCACTCTATGTGGTAAGTATTCTTCTTTTAATCATAACTCATAGGATAAACTCAAGCCCTCAAAGAGGTTAAGAAACTTGACCAAGTACAAATAATAATTAAGTAGGAATCTGGGATCTGAACTCAACAGTTTAACTTCAGAGCTTGTGTTTTTAATTAGTATAATATGCTGTCACTAAGACTATCTGTGAAGAGATCAAGTTTTATTCTAAGTATGGAAAGAAGAATACCAGTAAGGATAATAGGGATGGAAAGGGACATACCTAAGTATTTGCAACTTGGTATTCTCCACTTTCATAGCCAAAAGTTAATACCTCAAATTAACTTTTTATGTAATTTAGTTTGAAATCTATATTTGAATTGAATATATATATATACCTATAAATGTTTACATAAACTATAACCCCATTTTCATATGTTTGTTGTAAGGAGGGTTTATACAACACCAACATATACAAGAAAATAGTGTATCAAGAAAAAAAATTATTTCAAGGAAAAATGTAGTTAAACTATAATTTTAGTGTGCAACATTAAAGAAAGCACACTGGATATTTTGGTAACAGAATATAGCATTTTATGCCCTAACGTTCTTGAAGTACAAGATGTGTTTGTTTAACTTTATTTATTCTAATCTGCCAGGCTGTGATGCAAACACAGTAAATCAAGCCCCTGCCCTTAATCACCAAGCAGAGCAGATCACAGAGTAATTCTATGTTCACTTTATTTCATTTTATTTCTCCCTTAATCCCACATCTGAGCCATGAAGACAAAGTCTCAAGCATTTCATTTAGGGTTGTCTCCAAAGGAAATAAAATTATCATCTGCGGCCAATTACATTGGAGTTTCTCAGAAACTCTGCTATTTTTTTATCTAATGTGGCAGATGAGAATCATTTGGGAATGACTCTCACATGACCTAATTAGCATAAGGTACAACTTAACACACTGTTTTAAAACAAAATTTTATACAAATTTACTTATTTACTACTAACTATGCTAAGCTGTTCCAGGATTAAATTTTCATGTTTTTATTCAAAACTTCATCATACGTAAGCCTTCAGTATTTTGAATTTTTATCTAGTACTTATTGGAATGATATAAAGAAAAAAATTATGAGATTCATTTCAATTTACAGTAATTTTTATTTTTTTTACTATTTTGTAAAAAAAAAAATTAAAAAGAGGAAAATAGAATAGACCAGTATTGGTAAACTTTGTATTTTACTTTTTTAAAAATGATTTTGTTTATTTATTTGTCAGAGAGAGAGAGAGAGAGAGAGAGGGAGAGGGAGAGACCACAAGCAGGGAGAGCAGTTGGCAGAGGGAGAAGCAGGCTCCCTGTTGAACAAGGAGCCCGATGCAGGACCCAATCCCAGGACCCAGGGATCATGACCTGAGCTAAAGGCTGATGCTTAACCAACTGAGCCACCCAGGTGTCCCTGTATTTTACTTTTTTAAAACAGATTTTATTTATTTATTTATTTGAGAGAGAGAGAATGAGCAGGGGCGGTATAGAGGGACAGGGACACGCAGACTCTGTGCTGAGTGCAGAGCCCAATGTGGGCCTTGATTCCACACTCTGAGATCATGACCTGAGCTGAAATCAAGAGTCAGTAGCTTGACCAACTGAACCACCCAGGTGTCCCTAAACTTTGTATTTTACTTTAACATTTAAATTTTCACTCACCGAATATAATCCTGACAGACAATATGTTTGGAGAGAAAATATTTCTAAATATTTCTGCTCAGAACACATAATAACAAGGTTAATAACTGAATAGTAACTAAATGGAAGACTCAACAAATTTTTTTTAAATGGACCAGAAAGAACATAGTGAGATAATTTTTTCAGATATTTTACGGACTCATCATATTGCTTTATATATCCTAAATAAGTTACAATATGATTGAATCTGTTACATTAACTAAGATACAACTGATTAAGTGGACTTTACGACCTTTACTAAAATAAATCTTTATCACTTATTTTGTTATGACAACAATCTCTATTACAACTTACAAAAAATAAAACGAAAGATTATAAAAGTCACTCACCAACTGCTAGTAAGTGCAAATCCCTCCTATCTCCCTTAAGTTCTTATCTTTTTTAATGAATGACATACTATATTTTTCATCTTCCTCTGACTTTCCTTACCTGGCACAAGTTAGTCATCCTTGAAATTGTCCAAAAATAGCTTTTCTAACTATAATTCCTTTCATAGTACTGTCCAGCTGTTTTGTTTTTTTTCTACAGTCCTCCATCAGCCAAAGGATGAAGTCCAACTCAGTAGTATGAAATACAAGGTTTTTCATGATCTCACTCTTGTCCATCCATAGACATTTCCATTATATTATATTCATACTTCCCTGAATATATCATATAGTTGTTTCAAAATGTTACTTGGGTCTTATCTCCACTGTGGACACTTACTGATCACTACCTGCCACACCATCTTCAAGATAGCTTACTATATTTTCTTGTTAGAGTGAATATTTTTTTTTTATTTTTATGGACTCATTATCTTTCTCAGTATATTAATAGTGTCTCTATGGAAGTAAATATTAATTTTTTGCTTAAAAGGACAAATACCAAAAGAATAGTATGGAAAATTCTTTCAAATTGTTACACTGAGTTAAATAGATCTTAACTAAAATTTTAATGGATAAAGAAGATGTGGAATATATATAAAATGGAATATTATGCAGCCATCAAAAAACCCCTGAAATCTTGCCATTTGCAATGACGTGGATGGAACTGGAGGGTATTATGCTGAGCGAAATAAGTCTATCAGAGAAAGACATGTATCATATGACCTCACTGATATGAGGAATTCTTAATCTCAGGAAACAAACTGAGGGTTGCTGGAGTGGGGGGTGGGGTGGGAGGGATGGGGTGGCTGGATGATAGACACTGGGGAGGGTATGGGCTATGGTGAGCGCTGTGAACTGTGTAAGACTGTTGAATCACAGACCTGTACCTCTGAAACAGATAATACATTATATGTTTAAAAAAAAAAAAGAAGATAGCAGGAGGGGAAGAAGGAAGGGGGGAAAATTGGAGGGGGAGACAAACCATGAGAGACTATGGACTCTGAAAAACAAACTGAGGGTTCTAGAGGGGAGGGGGGTGGGGGGATGGGTTAGCCTGGTGATGGGTATTAAAGAGGGCACGTACCGCATGGAGCACTGGGTGTTATACACAAACAATGAATCATGGAACACTACATCAAAAACTAATGATATAATGTATGGTGATTAACATAATAAAAAAAACTGTACGTAAAAAAATTTTTTTTAATTTATATTATCTCCATTAAGTAGATAAAAGATAGCTGCTATCATCTCAGGCTGCTATAGCAAAGTAATATAGATTGGGTGGCTTATAACGATAGAAATTTATTTCTCACAGTTGTGAAGGCTGGAAGTCTGAGATCAAGAAGCCAGCATGGCCAGGATCTAGTGAGAACCCTTGTCTGAATTGCAGACTACTGACTTATATTGTCACATTCCAGAAAGAGAGCTAGCTAGCTCTCTGGCCTCTTTCTATAAGAGCAGTAATCCCATTCATGAGGGCTCCACTCTCATGACCTAAGTATATCCCAAAGACTCCACCTCCAACTACTATCACATCATGATTACATTGTTATTACACAATTTTGGGAGGACACAAACATTCATCCCATTGCCAAAAAACAGATGATTGATAGATGATGTTAGATAGATGACAGATGATAGATGATAGAAAGACAAATGACAGAATGAGACTTACACAAAGAGCTGCTTTATATATTAAAAAGTTAATTTCCTACCAAAAAAATCCTAAACTTTTACTCTTAATGTTTTTATAGTTCTTATAGTAATTTGGAGATTAATCAATAAATTTATCTAATTGTGTTTTAAAAGGAAAATATTACTAAATTAAAAACATTCATAGGGGCACCTGGGTGGCTCAGTCATTAAGCGCCTGCCTTCAGCTCAGGTCATGGTCCCAGGGTCCTGGGATCGAGCCCCGCATCGGGCTTCCAGCTCAGCGGGAAGCCTGCTTCTCCCTCTCCCACTCCCCCTGCTTGTGTTCCCTCTCTCACTGTCTCTCTCTCTCTCTCTGTCAAATAAATAAATAAAATCTTAAAAAAAAATTCATAAATGCTTAAAATCTACCTTTATATAAATTGAGGAAGTTATTCCCTAAGGATTTGGCAATTGAGTTTTCTTCAAATAAAATTTTAAGAAAATAACTGAAAAAGTCTTTTATCTACAACTATGGCTTAAATAACTATCTTGAAATAAAAGAAATTAATAAAATATATCATTTTTATACTCTTTATTTTAATACCTTGCAGGATTACACAGTCCCCATGATATATAAACACACATACTTAAATGTAGTACCTAGTATCTCTCTCTCTCTCTCTCTCTCTCTCCACACACACACACACACACACACACACACACACACGCACCATGTGCAACATTGAATCTGGAAGTTACTCTCTCAACAAGATGAGAACATAATTGTTTACTTTGCAGTAGTGTGGAAAATAATACAGGCACGTAACAAGTTCACAGAGAACTCAGATTAGAAAAAGGAAAATTGTATGACTGTGAAAACAGAAACAAGATACACACCAGACTATAAAAAAATTGCAGAGCATGATGAAAGAAACCTTTGTGGTACAGTTGATACTTTATATTTTACATATTTATATATATATTTATATTTTACAGTTTATAGTTTAAATTTTATAATGTAAACTTAGTTTACATTTTGAACAAGAAGTAAAAAATAATTTTTCATAGGTAATATGGTCCTCATAAATGAGGTCAAACCTCAAAGAAAGGATAATAAAGGTATGAGGAACAAAACAAGGTTATTAGAACCAGAAACAACAAAGAAGAAATATCTGTACCAAAACAGAGCTAATTCTCGTAGAATAATAGTTTTCACCAGTTCCTACACTTAAGTATGTATATGTATCAATAATATATAGAAAAAGCATATGGTTTGCATTTCATACCTGTGTTTGTTTTCTTTTTTAATTAATGATTTTCCTTCTCTCCATACCAAGCTCATTCAAGTATTGTTATTTGTAGATAGCAAGCATTGGCAAACCATATCTGATTATTTTCCTAATCACAATCATAAAATTTAAAATAGGCAAAACAGGTGAAAAGTCTTTCGTTTTCTTTATTGGACAATTATTATATACTAGGCAGCAAGTATATACTCATTTTAACTGTTCACATTTTACAAGGAAATATGAGAAAACTAAAGCAAAATGAGTTAAATCAGTCAAAAATCCAAGCCAGACATTTGGATACCTGAGTACCTGAGCCTTAAACGCTCCGAAAAAGAAAGACATCCATGTGCAATGCTGCTTAGGAGTATAATATTAAGCCAGATGTCTTCCTTAAAGAAAATTAAGAAGACGTTTTTAAATGATGATCTCTTCCTCTGAACAGGAATCATTTGTGAAAAAATAAAAATTATGTCATTTGTTCTAATCTGTCTCCATAAAGATTAGATTGAGAGATGCTCTCTTAAAATTCAAAATGTTTAAGTCTGAAAAACATTGAGAAAACATTGATCATTGCTATGATAAAAATCAATCTTCATATTAGTTATGTGAAAGTTTAGCTTTGATAATTTTTTAAGTGTGAGGATATATTTCCTGATTTTTCATAAGCTATAAGTGATGTTCTATTGAATATTTATCCCATGAGACTGTGAATATTTCTAAAGGTTATATTTCTAGTTGCTCTTTATAACAACAAATACTGGTTATTGCTAGTATTATATGCAAAATATAGACCAGAGAATATTTTAATTCTGGGCAAAAATTCCCAAATACCTAAATTAAAGATTTATGGAAACTTTAATTGCATGTTACATGATATTCATTAGAATCATATTCAAAATTATCAATAGAAATAGATAGTGCAAAATATTGTTTTGCTATTTTTGGGGGTTGCTTACTGCTAATATTTCATCTTTACATGTGAAATACTGAAAAGAACTCCAGTGTAGAAAGAAAGCCACAAAGAACTACCTAGTGAGTTATCTTGCCTTGCTAACTTTCAACAATTCTGCGAATTACTTCTTTAGCTCAGTCCATTTTAAAAATATATAGATATTTGTTGATATTGAGAAAAGAAATTAAAAATATAATTTCATGGGTAAGGAAGCAAATTCTGTGAATAAAATCAAATTATAAAATTTTAAAGTATATCAAAAAAAATTTTAAAGTATATCTACAGTCTCCTTATCAAGAAGTTCCATCCTGGGGCACCTGGGTGGCTCAGTTGTTAAGCGGCTACCTTCGGCTCAGGTCATGATCCCAGGGTCCTGGGATCGAGCCCCACATCAGGCACCCTGCTCGGCGGGAAGCCTGCTTCTCCCTCTCCCACTCCCCCTGCTTGTGTTCCCTCTCTCACTGTGTCTCTCTCTGTCAAATAAATAAATAAATAAAGTCTTTAAAAAAAAAAAAGTTCCATCCTTCTTAGGACAGTTTCTTAGAGCCTCACTCAATCTGCTAACTTGAGGACCTTGATTTACGGATGGTTAGAAATAAGAACTAGGATTAGAAATGAGTCAGAAAAGAACATACCAAAAATGGAAGTGACAGCTAACAGACTAACAGCAAATTCAGAAAGACTACATAATTTTGCTATGATAATGATGTGTTCTCAATATGGTGATTCTTAATCACCAAGAAGGATGAAGTGATAAGTATCCTGTAATTATTGCCTTTTAAATTGTAATTGGAAAATAGCAGTGATTACATTTTAAGTGCTTCATTTAAAAGGATACTTTTAAATTTTCCTTTATAATAAATACATCTTGGCACTTGAACATTTAAGGTTTCAAGTACCTGAAAAATAATTTACATCCCACTAGCCATACTTCAATAATATAAATAGGTATTTATTTAATTTCATTTTTTCATTTCATTATCTTTGCATTCTTTTCTAGGTGATAAAGTCGATCAATTACATTCTCTGAAGGTGGCATGGGAAAGCAATATATTTGAGTATGTGTCTGACATAAGTGATATATAAATGTGGTTCTCTATTAATTTGAATAAAGTTACTCATATAAAGACTCACATCCATCAGATTTTGTATGTTTAATTGTGTTTATTTCTATGGGAAACTTACCTTGCTCTCAAATTTGTACGCTCCTTATGGGCAATATTTATTACTATTTCACACTGCTTTCAGAGATTTTCTACCATTATGAGTTTGTTCCTCAAAAATTTTTATTATAACATGCAAAATAATATCTATACTATGTAAAATGAGAACTCATGTATATAGCAATCATTCTTAAAATGGTTTCCTATGCATTCAATTCTACTAACACACCAAATCACTTGTTCCCTGAACTTACCATGCATTTTTTCAAATCTATAAATTTCCCTCCTCTGGAATGATCCTATAAAATAATCCATCATAAAATGGCTGGGTTCATAGATCACTACCTCTATGAAGATTGCCCTCTTACCCTCAATCAGAAAATTGTCCAGGAAAAGCCTAAGAGCCTATAGAAATTCCTCCTGAGCATCCTCATAGTGTAAATCAATAAACATCTTCAACAACATCTTTACTGGCTTAATAATGGGCTACTTCTTATATAGTGTTCTTTAGTAGAGGCCATGTCATCATCTGAAAGCACAGATCTACATGAAGCCAATAATTTACAGTAAAAAAGCATCGCTAGAAAGCAGTTAGGCTTCTCTGGGGATATATCTGAGTACCTAATGCAGAAGTTGCTCCTCAGACATCTGAGGCTGTCCTAGAGAAGCCCTGGGAATACTGAGGATTGCCAATTTACCCAGGGCTCCCAGGAAAATTAAACATTTTTGATTCTGTAAATTTAGTTCTTCATTAGATTTCATTTGAAGGAAGGATTCAGCAGCTAAGAGTTCAAACACCACTGATCCAAAAGAATGGATGGACTGGCTTTCTACTGAGCTCCTCACAGATCTGGGGCAGCAGCAAATCTGAGATTATACTTCTAGTCAATAACACTGTTGCCAGTAACACTGGATTTATGTTCCTACAGACATTGGGGTTGGTGTGGTGGTGCCCCCGCTTCACTGTGGTCAATGTTCAGCCTCTCTTACCCTAGAAAACACAGCGATTTGATCGTTAGAAAACAAAACAAAGTAAAAATCAGCCCTTCCTCGAATCCAGGCAGGAATGTACAAGATAAAGGGAATCTAAAAGCAACTTAGTATTTTGAACTTCATTTTCTTTTACATCACTTCATAATAAGTTTCTGAAGTAATGGGAGAAATTTTGGAAAGTTCTAAGAAAAATCCCTGTCAAAAATGATTAAACAGAAAGAAAAAGGGCCTTTAAATTGGCTCAAACCACATTGTAAGGAGAAGAAACTCGGATCAAGTATATAATATAAATCCAAAGTAGCTTTCTAGCTACTTCAGTTAGTCTGGAGAACAGATGCCATTGACAGGCACTCCATCTCCAGGACCCCAGAAATAGGGCGTGACTCTGGCTGAGTCAGCTAAGCATGAGGTGATGTTGGTGTTCAGGGTGGGGACAGTGATGAAGGGCAATAATATGCTTAAAATCATGTCTCCACGTCTGTTTGGCTATATTCACGTAAGCCAATTACTTACCTCCTCTAAGCCACCATTTCCTCACTTGTAGAGTGGATATAATAGTTTTTGCTTCGTATGGTTAATGTGAAAAAAAAATTAATTAAATTAGATAATGGATGCAATAGTATAAAATGATAGCCAATGTTACTGCTATTGTTTTTATAAATAAAGTTTTGATCAGGAAACAACATCTTCCAAAAAGTCCTTTTGAAGATTGACTTTGTTGTGAAGGGGAAAGTGGAGACTGGAAGACATTGGAGTCAAGATCTAACTGTTCCAGAGGCTATGTAAATACTGCACAGACAAGGTAGTAAGGGACTAGTGAGTGTGGGTGGCTTGAGAGAAGAAATACCATGAGAAACAGAAATAACTCTAATTACTTTCCATATCATCCAGAATAAAATGGAAAACCCTTACGAGTGCCTGCAAGGCTTGGCATGAGCTGCCTCTCCAACCATCTACTTCTTGGAGTTCACCTTCAACCCCTCCATCCCTTCTACCAGCTCCACTTTGGCCACTTAATTCTAGTCATAGTCTCTCATTCATTTTCTATCAAAAGGATTTTCATGTTTCTGCCTCAGGATATTTGTACTTGCTGTTTCTTCTGCCTTAAACATCATTGCCCCATGTGTCCATAGAGCTGGCTCAATCACTTTTTCCAGGATTCTGTGTAAATGTTACCATCTCAAAGAAATCTTCCCTGATTACAAAAAAGCACTTTTTTCTACTGCATGTCACTCTTTTCATTTTTCCTTTATATGCTTAAAATTTACCACTTCCTAACAAATTTTATGCTTATTTGTTTAGTTTTGTTATCTATCTTCCCCTCACGCTCACAACAAGTAAGTCTCATGACTGCAGAGACTTTATTTCATTGCAATATCCTCAAGGCTTCAAGCACTGTCTGGCACATGGCAATTGCTTAGAATGTTTGTTGAATTGATTAATTAATTTATATCATCATTTGGCAGTTGGATTGGCTGTTGAAGATTCATATTTGGGAGCAAAGAATAATTGGAACTGATTTTTAAAAATCACATGAAAAATAACTGTTATACATGATGAAAAAATACAGCTGGAAATATAAATAATTTTAGGTGACAATAGGCAAGTGTCCATTTAACTCCTAATTTTTGGATAATTGCTTAAGAGAACAAATAAACTAAACATATTGACCAAGTACCTTGATTTTTTTTTAACTTTCGAATGCCATTCTCAAAATTATGAGAGATAAGCAGCTATAAAGTAGCATACGTGAAAATGTATTTATTATTTTCAAATGTTTTCTATAACAAGATTTTAAAACACTGCAAGTACACATTTAAGATAACTTTCGTTTACATTTTTATTAATTTTATATTTAGCACATCAATTGAAGTTAATTTTACAAAATAAAATCATAAAATTTTAAATAATGCAGCAAACATGATATTTGTACTATGTCAGATCTCTGGATACTTAAAACAATTTTATAATTAGCAGGAAGGGAAAAATGAGGGGGAGATGAACCATGAACCATGAGAGACTATGGGCTCTGAGAAACAAACTGAGGGTTCTAGAGGGGAGGGGGGTGGGAGGATGGCTTAGCCTGGTGATGGCTATTAAAGAGGGCATGTACTGCATGGAGCACTGGGTGTTCTACACAAACAATGAATCATGGAACACTACATCAAAAACTAATGACGTAATGTATGGTGATTAACATAACATAATAAAATAAAATAAAACAATTCTATAATTTGAAACAGACTATTTTTTTTCAAAATTTCATTTAAATTCTAATTATTTAACATATAGTGTAATATTGGTTTCAGGACCAGAATTTAGTGATTCATCACTTACATACAACACCCAGTGCTCATCACAACAATTGCCCTCCCTCATACTCATTCCGCATTTAGCCCAACCCACCTCCCTCCATCAACTTTCAGTTTGTTCTCTATCACCAAGAGTCTCTTATGGTTTGCTTCCCTCTCTCTCTCTCTTTTTTTTTCCTTACCATATATTCATCTGTTTTGTTTCTTAAATTCCACATATGAGTGAAATCATATGGTAATTGTCTTTTATGTTAAAAGTAGTTATGTCATTTTCATCACGATATATAATCAACAGACTTAAACATAAAGGTACCAAGATTTAGTTATATTAAAGTGGATGAAAATGAATGAATATGATTTAGAAGATATTAAAATAATGGAAATTTTTAGAATCACATATATTGATCAACTGTGCACTTTGTTCTTTTGCTTATACAATCAGTACAATAGAAACTATTGGAAATATTATTCTAAATCAAATTATGGAAATCACTGGCTAATGTAATAATTTGTAGTGAAACATCCATTCTCTGCTACCTGCTCTATTATAACTTATTCTTAAAATATTTTTGTTTAAAAACATACAAATAACTTAGTATTCTCTTTTGCTCTATAATTTGACACTCGGATCATATTTGTTTCCATACACAGACTCTTTTCTACAAAACACTAGTAAGGACTGTGAAAACTAGTTTCCCTTGCGTTCACAGCATGCCCTGTAAGTAGGTTTGTATAAGTAGGTTTGAAGGCCAAAAGTTTTGCTGGTCATTTTAGTACTTTTGAAAAAAGTCTACTTTCCATGAAGACATTATCTCAAGACATGTTACATCACCAACATCACCTCATGCTTAGCTGACCCAGCCAGAGTCACACCCTATTTCTGGGGTCCTGGGGATGGAGTGCCTGTCAATGGCATCTGTTCTCCAGACTAACTGATGTAACAATGTTTACTTACAGCTTACAGCTTTGCCCTGTAAGTAAGCAAAGTCCTATTGCCTTTTGACTCATATTTCCCAATTTTTGAAGTATTTTAAATAAAAATCACCAAAAAAGTAAAAAATGAAAATCACAATTCCTAATATAATTAAAACTTTAATGTCATCTAACTCTGCCACAGTGTACACAAATGCTACTTTTTCTATTATTATACCCAAGGTATAAGTATATTCTATATTTATTTTGTAAGAAAATCTACCTTTTCTGTTTTTAAATTAATAAGGCTTCTTTACTACTTGCTTCCATGCCATTAAAAATATGAACTACCTCTTTAAACAATGTACGTAGTTCATGTATGAATCCCTCCTCAATAACTTTATATTAGTTATATGTATTTGAGCAGTTATTGAAAAGTGAATCATATTTTTACACTAGCTAAACTTATATTATGATCAATTATTATGGGGAAAAAAAGTCCAACAGTTGAATGTGGAAATATCTATAATGGCCATGAAATAATAATCATAAATTTAAAAGTTTTTCTTCAGTATTTTCTCAATTTGAGCAATTAAAAATAATTAAAATCTGGTATTAAATTCTGGTATTAATTAAATATCTGGAATAGATAGTCCTTTGAAGGCCGAAAGTTTTGCTGGTCATTTTAGTACTTTTGAAAAAAGTCTACTTTCCATGAAGACATTATCTCAAGACATGTTACATCTATGTTCTTATCAATAGGACTACATGTCAGTTATTTGCTCAGGGAAAGAAATATGTCCTCTTTCTATGTATATGCCCTAAAATTTAGAAGTAATATGTAAGAAATAAATTTCCATGTAACTGATAATGTGAAATATCAAATATCAAAAAATTATAAAATATATTGTCTTCATATTAAACTAGTTTTCATCAAATATCATCAATATTTTAATAAGAATTTTTTAGATAAAGTGGAAAATGCAATTCTCAATAACTATAGTTAAGTGAATTGGGATATATACAAAGTAGTCTAAAAGAATGAGTTCATAGTCTGAAATTTAAAAAAAAAACTTGTTTTGAATTCTATTTTGTCATAAATCCTGTTTCCCTACCATACTGCAAATATTCATTTCATTATTTTAAAAATATGTGTGTATGTGTATTCTAAATGAAATCCTTATTAGTCATTATTTTTATATTTATATACAATGGTCCTCAATTTTATTCCCAAATGATTTTCATCATAGCAATTCTGATTTTTAACTTCATCATTTTCATTAGGAGATACAGTCAAAATATGAAGAGGTGAAAATAATCTGATGTATTTAGGGGCCAAGGATTTCTGTCTAAACTAGAAAGATGTGGGGACCTGGATGGCTCAGTCTGTTAAGCATCTGACTTCAGCTCAGGTCGGGATCTCAGGGTTCTGGGATGGAGTCCTGCATCAGGCCTCCCTGCTCAGCGGGAAGTTGGCTTCTCCCTCTCCCTCCACCCCTCCTCTGCTCATTTTCTGTCTCTCAAATAAATAAATAAAATCTTTAGAAAATATAAATAAACCAGAAAGATGTGCTTCTGTGTAACTGTCTTCTTTAAGCATAGTATGCTTAAAGAAGAAATATTTTGACAACATAGGCAGCTTGCAAACATTGGGTAATAATTTCATTTCTGTTTGTAGGGCAAAATTGCAGTTCTGTTTGGAGGGCAAGAATATAAGTGAGTTCACTACAGGTGGAGATAAAAGCCAGAAGCATACTCAATCATTGGCTCCTGCTTCTTCAATAATACATGCTACTTATTTCCTTTTTCATAACAGACTCATATTTTTGTCATAGTATAAAAACAATGAAGTTTCTCCCTTATAATTCTATTATCTTCATGCCACAAAAGAATGGTGACATATATTATCTGAATTTCAAACATTTATTCATAGCATAAATCTGTCATGATTCTGGAACAAAATATTTTGCCCGACATTTAAGAGTCTTTTTGGAGCTTGCCAAATCATCCCTTTGTCCTCTACCAGAGCTCTGTAATAATGTATTTGTGAAAATGATATTTAAGAAATGACAGCAAGGTTGATAAATAGTACTGGGTTATTGTCATTTCTTATTTATTTTATCCTGTCCCATACCAAAGAAATGTAATGGGAATTAGCTTTTCATCCATGTTTCAGGAAATGAACCCAAGTCTCCAAGTCTACATTGACTTTTAGCAAAGATATTAGGTATAGGGTTCTTGGATCATTTTGAGATGCCAAGCATGTGAATGGAATTATAGATCAGAGTGATAAAAGACTGATTTTCTACAATTAGTAGGTTCTAAAATCACTGAAGAAGTCCAATTATATTCAAATGGCAATGCTACTATTTTAATTCAAATAGCCATAAATATAGGGGTGCCTGGGTGGCTCAGGTCATGATCCCGGGGTCCTGGGATAGAGCCCCATATCTGGTTCCCTGCTGAGCAGGGAGCCTGCTACTCCCTCTCCCTCTGCCCCTCCCCATGCTCATGCTCTCTCTCTCTCACTCTCTCTCAAATAATTAAATAAAATCTTAAGAAGAAAACAACAAATAGCCATAAGTATAGGTTTAGAGTTGATTATGTAAACCAGTGGTTCACAAAAGAGTCAGCTAAGCTTTTGTTAAAATCTATATATAGATAACTGGACCCCGCCTCCAGAATTGCTTCAGTTCTTCTAGGATGGGGTCCAAAATTTGCATTTCTAATAATTTTCTAGCAATCCTAATGCTTTGGTTTTGGGGACCACACTTGGGAGATTCACTGAAGTAAATCACTGACAGGTGAATTCCTTGGAAGCTTAAGAATCACTTGTTTTAAAATAAAAGGCTTTATTTGTGTATTATAGGAAAATATTTAGTCAGATATTGTCTACAATTTTCAGTCAATGTTTACTTAAGACATGAAAATTTAAGGATAAGTATGAAATTTAAAATTTGTTTTGCTGCTTTCATTCTTCAGATATTCCACAGGATTCAAGATTGATTCATTGACTCGTTGATTTTGTTTAGGAAAGACATATTCACTGACCCTAGGTATTGCCAGCCATTTTTCTATGCAGTGGTGACTGAGGCTGGAAATGAGCAATCATTTTAGCAAGGTTACTCAAGGAAGGCCTTTGAGGGGTTGACATTTGACCTGGAATATGTAAAGAAGTAAGTTATTAAAAGATCTAAGAATAGAGTGAGCAACAGTTCAAGGTTCTGAAGTAAGAACAAGTTTGACTAAGCTGAATACAATTTTTCAGTTTGTCAAGAAATGCTATATAAAGTGCTATTTGACTAAAGATTAAAATTGGACTAGAGGTTTCAAAGAAAAATAAATTAAGAGCAGCTAGGGAAATTTCTGAATTTACTGATGTAAACATTTTCACAGAATAGGAAGACTAGCACTGAACAGTATTTATCAAACAAGTATGCTGAAGTTAAAATCATAAGCACAGTAGTGAAGATTCCCAAGAGATCAGCTGGCTGTTTAGGCAGGACTGCTCAGGAACTCATGTTATCCTGCCAAACAATCCAGAAAGTCAGTCTACTCACTTATAACTGGGGACATTTTTTTTTTTTTTTTTTTTGCTGGAACTGGAACCTGGAATGAATATATATATATATATGGGCTCTCCACGGAATTCTCATTGTTAAAACATATGAGAAGCTGCATAGCTGAATTTTGGAATAAATTAAACTTGACAAAAATGAAATCAAGTGAAATAAAAAAAAATTTCAATCCAACCGACTTTAATGAGTCCTAATAAATCCAGTCAAACCCACAAGAGAGAACATATATTTCTAGTAAGTAGAGAGTTTGAGGATCTCTCCACTTCAAGAGAGGTCACTGCTGGAAATTTTAACATTGAGTTTTTACTCTTTTGGCTGCTTTTCTCTAGCTTCTGTAAAAAACCATCAGCACCTTCTGCCAATATGTTCCTTTTTATCAGATGGGGTATAACACAATTAACTATGCTGTAGATTTACATTTGCTAAGATAGTTGACACTCCCCTTAGGACTCTACCTGTGTCTACTATGATATACTTTGAGGAATCCTCAAATTCTTTAGCTTCTCATATATTTAGGGTTTGGAATGTGGTTGCTTACAGCAACAGCTAAACTCTCTTATTATACATTTTTGTTTTTATTTTTAGAAGGTCACCTAAGCTTCTTTTGGGATATAGCTTGCAATCTCTAGGTTATGGGTTGAATTGTGTCCCTCAAAATTCATATGTTGCATTTTAACTTAGTCACCTCTTCAAAGGCCCTATCTCCAATATTGTCACATTTTGAGATTTTGGGGTGGCTAAGTTAAAATGAAATTATTAGGGTGGGCCCTAATCAGATCCGGCTAGTATCCTTATAAGAGGAAATTTTAACACAAAAAGTGATACCAGGGATATGTACATGAAAAGGAAAGTCTTTTTCCTCTGTGTCCTCTAGGAGGACACAGAGAAAAGATAGCTATCTGAAAGCCAAGTAGAGTGGCTTTGAAAGAAACTAAACCTGCCTAAGCCTTAATCTTGGATATCTAACCTCCAGAACTGTGGGAAAATAAATTTTTTATTGTAAAACAACCATTCTGTGGTACTTTGTTATGGCAGCCCTAGCAAACTGAAGCACCTCGTGATTTCTGACTATGAAAGCATTCAAATACTACATATCACAATGGTTGGTACCATCTTTGGAACATTAGTAGTAGAGAGGGGAGTGGAGAAGAGGTGCTTTAGTGGAGAAGAAGCAAGAAGGGGAGAGGAGGAATAACCAATAAATGGATTTCCTTTTTGTAGTAAAACAAATTAAGTTAGATATGATGGCAGTCTCTCTCTCTCTCTCTGTCTCAGTCTCTCTCTCTCATCCACACACAGGCAGACACACACATACCCTAAGAGAAAAAATGTCACCCGACAAAAATGTACTCCCAGTAGAACAATGATCTATGGATTGAGTGCCTGCTTCTGAGTTCAATAATGATTGAGAAGACACTTGTAACATATTTACACTTTCCTTGGAAGTAAGAAGTATTGGATTCTATCATTTGGAATTAGGAATGGAATTTTAAAACAGTGGTAATCTAGACTGCAGTTTCCAACATGCCAAAAACATCTCCTTGAACTTATGCGACATTTAAAAAGATAAAGAAATATGACTGTATTCTGCTATTCATTAATCCCTTGGAATTGGGCAGTGGTTTTGTGAGGTGCTCTAACAAAACAAAGTACATAAACATGAAACATTTCTGTCATAGTACATAAAACAGAAAGAAAGACAAAAACAAAAAATCGTGTTAATCTCAATAACATTGAGGTTTGTTATAATGGAGAAAGTAGTATGAGAAATCATTCAATGAAATATTTTTATTTTGCTGATGTAAATGTTAACATTTAACAATATATCCTTACATTGCAGAATTGTTTTTAATTTCTTTGAATTCTTGTGGGTGATAATAATTTATCCCTCTAATAACTAGTGAAACTTTCTATTTGTGGTTGTGTTTCTACATTAAAATTACCTGAATTTGCTTAATCATTAAAAAAAGGAGTCACAAGCATATGTTTCCGAAGTGTGTGTCAGCTAATACCAATAAAACAGAAAAAAAAGTAATAGATTATTTATTTTATAAAGAATAAGTGAAAAACACCACAAAGCTAAATATACAGGATTTAGTTATGTCTTTTCATATTTTTACTAATTTATTACTTAAAAACAACTTCTAGAATTTGATGTAAGAAGATTTCTTCTGGTATATGTAAGCATAGAACTATAAGCCTGTCATATATATGGCTAAGTCAGATAAATGTCTTCAAAAATTGCCCACAGGTATATCATTTCAAACTTAGATTAAAAAAAGAGCAAACTACAGCACCTATACTTTCTTGCATATATCATATTGCATACACTGTTTCTGTTATCTGTTTTTGACGTTATTAAAGTAGAGCTAGAATTTAAGACATTTGCATATGAATCCAAGGGAGAATCTTTTTCGATTTTTATGGTATATTTTCTTTCAACTCTTCTAGTGACTGATCTTTACTGAGATTATCCAAATTATTCAACTTTGTTCTTTTTATAAAAATAATTGTCTATTGCCAGCATTACCTTATACCAAACCAGATAAAAACATCACACACACACACACAAAAAAAGGATCGGCCAATACCTCTGATGAACATAGATGCAAAATGCTCAACAAAGTACTAGCAAACTGAATCCAACAACACATTAAAAAAAGTTATCCACAACAATCAAGTGGGATTTATTCCTGGGTTGCAGATGTAGTTCAATATTCACAATTCAATTAATATGATACACTATATCAACAAGAGAAAGATAAGAATCATATGATCATTTCAATAGACACAGGAAAAGCATTTGACAACATCCGTTCATGATAAAAACCCTCAACAAAGTAGATTTAGAGGGAACATAAAAGCCATATATGGAAATTCCATAGCTAATATCAGCCTTAATGAGACCTCTTCCCCTATGGTAAGGAACAAGCAAGGATGTCCACTCTCACCACTTTCATTCAACATAGTACTGGAAGTCCTAGCCACAGCAATCAGTTATCCAAATCAGTAAGGAAGATATAACTTTCACTATTTGCAGATGATGTGAAACCTGAATGACTTCACAAAAAACCTGCTAGAACTGATAAATGAACTCACTAAAGTCCCAGGATACAAAATCAACATGCAGAAATCAATTGTATTTCTATACACCAATAATGATGCAGCAGAAAGAGAAATTAAGAAAACAATCCCATTTACAATTGCACCCAAAATAACAAAATACCTAGGCATAAACCTAACCAAAGAGGTGAGAGACCTGTACTCTGAAAACTATAAGACATTGATGAACAAAATTGAAGATGACACAAGAAATGGAAAGATATTCCATGCTCATGGATGGGAAGAACAAATATTGTTAATATCTATACTACCTAAAGCTATCTATACATTTAATGCAATTGCTATCAAAATACCAACAGCATTTTTCATAGAACTAGAACAAACAATCCTAAAATTTATATGGAAACACAAAGACCCCAAATAGTCAAAGCAATCTTGAAAAACAAAAACAAAGCTGGAGGCATCACAATTCCAGACTTCAAGTTATATTACAACGCTGTAGTAATCAAAATAGTATGGTACTCACACAAAAACAGACACACAGAACAATGGAACAGAATAGAAAACCCAGAAATAAACCCACAATTATATGGTCAATTAATCTTCAACAAAGCAAGAAAGAATGTCCAATAGGAAAAAGACAATTTCTTCAACAAATGGTACTGGGAAAACTGGACAGCTAGATGCAAAAGAATGAAACTGGTTCACTTCCTTAAAATATACATAAAAATACATTAAAAATTGATTGAAGAGCTAAATGTGAGTTCTGAAACCATAAAAATCCTAGAAGAGAGCACACGTAGTAACTTCTCTGGAATCGGCCATAACAACTGTTTTTCTAGATAGGTCCCCTGAGGCAAGGGAAACAAAAGTAAAAACAAACCATTGGGACTTCATCAAAATAAAAAGTTTCATACAGTGAAGGAAACAATCAACAAAACTAAAAGGCAACCTATGGAATGGGAGAAGTTATTTGCAAGTGATATATCTGAGAAAGGGTTAGTATCCAAAATATATAAAGAATTTATAAAACTCAACAACCAAAAAACAAATAATCCAATTAAAAAATGGGCAGAAGACATGAACAGGCATTTCTCCAAAGACAACAACCAGGTAGCCAAAAAGTACAGGAAAAGATGCTCATCATCACTTGACATCAGGGAAATGCAAATCGAAACTACAATGAGATACCACCTCACACCTGTCTAAATGGCTAAAATCAACAATATGAGAAACAATAGGTGTTGGCAAGGATGTGGAGAAAAAGGAACCCTCATGCACTGTTGGTGGAAATGCAAACTGGTGAAGCCACTGTGGGAAAACAGTTTCGAGGTTCCTCTAAAAGTTAAAATGGAACTACTCTATGATGCAGCAATTCCATTACTGGGCATTTACCCAAAGAATACAAAACACTAATTCAAAGGGATACATGCACTCCAATGTTTATAGCAGCATTATCAACAATAGCAAATTATGGGAAGAGCCCAACTTTCTATCAACAGATTAATGGATAAAGAAGATGTGGGACACACACACACACACACATATGTATATTATGGAATATTATACAGCCTTAAAAAATGAAATCTTGCCATTTGCAATGATATGGCTGGAGCTAGAGAGTATAATGCTATGCAAAACTTCAGTCAGTCAGAGAAAGACAAATCCCATATGATTTCACTCATATGTGGAATTTAAGAAACAGAACAAATGAGCAAAGGGAAAAAAAAAAAAAGAGAGGGAGAGGGAAACCAAGAAGCAAACTCTTAATTAAAGAAGAAATGGATGGTTACCAGAGGAGAGGTGGGGGTGTGTGTGTGAGTGAAATGAGGATGAGAATAGGTGATGGGGATAAAGGAGCGTACTTCTCATCTCCTGATGAGAACCAGGTGATGTATGGAATTACTGGATCACTATCTCATATACCTGAAATTAATATAAGATGAAACAGAGAGGGAGGCAAACCATAAGAGACTCTTAACTATAGGAAACAAACTGAGGGTTGCTGGACGGGAGGTGGGTGGTAGGATGGGGAAATTGGATGATGGGCATTAAGGAGGGCATGTGATGTAATTAGCACTGGGTGTTATACACAACTGATGAACCACTAAATTCTACCCCTGAAACTAATATAGTATATGTTAACTAATTGAATTTAAATAAAACACTTAAAAAAATAATATAACACTGTATGTTAACTGGAATTAAAATAAAAACTTAAAATTTAAAAAAAATGGTCTATTTATACTTTGAAAACAATTTAAATTTTTTAATGGCACATTTTTCTATATCAAGTACAATTGGATTACTTATATATTTAGGATTTTTTGGCATATTTTTCTATATCAAGTAATTGGATTATTTATATATATTTAGGATTAATAAAAACTTTCCCTAGTCTTATTGAGATAATTGACATATAATATTATATAAGTTTGAGTGTACTTGTTGATTTGATACATTTATATATTGCAAAATGATTACCACCACACCATTAGCTAACACCTCCATTATGTCACATAATTACCATTGCTTTTTTGTAGTTAGAACATTTAAGATCTACTCTCTTAGCAACTTTCAAGTTTATAACAGTATCATTAACTGTAATGTAATTAGAATTAGATCCTCAGAATTTATTCATCTTACAACTGAAAATTTGTACTCTTTGACTAACATCTCCCCATTTCTCTCATACCCTGCACTCTGGTAGCCACTATTCTAGTTTCTAGTTCTGAATTTGGCTATTTTTTTTTTTAAGATTTATTTATTTATTTATTTGAGAGGATGGGGAGGGGAAGTGGGAGAGAATTTCAAGCAGACTCCCAGCCAAGAGCAGAGCCTGACACAGGGCTTGATCCCATGATCCATGAGACCATGACCTGAGCCAAAACCAAGTGCCAGTCCCTCAACTGACTGAGCCACCCCGGTGCCCCTGAGTTTGGCTTTTTTAGATTCTACATATAGATGATATTATACAGTATTTGTCTACTCTCTGACTTATTTCACTTAGCATAACGCCTTCAAGGTCCATCCATGTTGTCACATGGCTGGATCTCCTTTTTTCTCATATCTGAATGATATTCCACTTTACATATATGCCACATCTTCTTTATGCATTCATCTGTTGACAGACAGGTAGGTTGTTTCCATATTTTGGCTATGGTGAATAATGCTACAAAGAATATAAGAGTGCAGACATCTCTTTGAGATTCTGATTTCATTTCTTTGCATGTATACCCAAAAGGGGATTGCTGGATTATATGATAGCTCTATCTTTCAATTTTTAAAGCAGTTCCATACTTTTTTCTATAGTTGCTGCACCAAATTATATTTCTACCAACAGTGCACAAGGGTTCCCTTTTCTCCATATACTTGCCAACACTTATTATCTCTTGTCTTTATTATGATAACCATCCTAACAGGAGTGAGGTGATATTTTGTTGTGGTTTTTGTTTGCATTTTCTTGATGATTAGTGATGTTGAGCACCTTCCCATGTATCTGTGGACCACTTGTATGCCTCCTTGGAAAAATGTCTATTCAGTTCCTCTGCCGATTTTTTAATTGAGTTATTTGGGGGATTTTTTTGCTATTGAGTTGTGTGAATTCTTTATATATTTTGGATATGAACCCTTTATCAGATATATGACTTGCAAATATTTTCTCCCACTCTGTAATTTGCCTTTTCATTTTGTTGATGGTTCCCTTTGCTGTGTAGAAGCTTTATAGTTCGATGTAGTCCCACTGTTTATTTTTGCTTTAAGTGTCAAAAAAAAAAAAATTGCCAAGACTGATGTCAAGGAGCAAAACTGATTTTTGACATACAAATGATTTCACTGGCAGAAACAGTGGAATTACCCAACAACTAAATAGAATTGAATAGCTCTGAGTTTACAGTCTGCAAGG
The DNA here is from genome assembly GCF_011800145.1 of Mirounga leonina. Taxonomy (NCBI): domain Eukaryota; kingdom Metazoa; phylum Chordata; class Mammalia; order Carnivora; family Phocidae; genus Mirounga; species Mirounga leonina. The sequence goes on from NW_023270323.1 coordinate 6,832,774, forward strand.
ATAATGTGTCAGTACATTTTATTTTATAGAAGAAATTAGAATTGGTTATTTGAACAAGTTGGTTAAGTGGAAACTGATTAAAGTATTAGTTCTAGAAGAAGCTTGAGTTATGTCAGGTTTTGTGAAACAGTTTTTGGAAAGCATTTCTAGATTCCTTTTCATGATCATATTTACAAACCAATAAATATTATTTGGGTGTTTTCCACCTACTTAATTAAAATTATTGTTCTAATGATCAAGAAAACTGGAATGTCATTATAATTTTTCACCCATCTATTTTCTTATCTGAACTATTGATTTTTCTTCAATTTGTAAAATAAGGATATGAACACATTAATCCTCTAGCATAATATCTATATATTTATCAACCTGAAAATTGAATACATAAATATATCCAAATCACTGTTGACTTGGGATAAGTGCTTTTATTAATGACATTGATAATGTGAAAATTTTATCATTCTGTCTTTTATATGTAGTCAGCTATCTCAGGATGAAGATATGGAATAAAACTAGATAAATTAGATAATAGATCCCTACTATCCATAGACTTTATACTGAGTCTCATACTAATATTAAAAATAATAGCCATTATTTTCTGAGTACTGGCTATGTGCCAGGCATTGGGCTAGGCTCTTCAAATACTTTTAATTTATCTTCACAAAGACCCTAAGAAGTATGTATCATGATCTTTATTTTATAAATAAAACCTAAAATTAAAAGTTCAAATGAATTGTCCAAAATCAAAGAGCTACTAATTTGTAGGACTGGGATTTTAATCTAACTCTGTTGTGACTCCCTAAAACTCTGTTGTTTTCACTTTAACATATTCCTTTTAAAACAACATCATGACTAAAACATCCTAGCGCAACTATGGGCAAACCTACAATCTCTGGCTAATGAGACCAGCACTTGGTTTCTGCTCTTTCGTGATTTCTACTGAAGAGGACTTAAAGGAGAATACTGTATGAGAATATAGTGTTGACTATGCAAGGTGCTAAGCTTCATGAGAAGTTTAAAATGCCAGATTTTTTTTTTTCTCTTTGTATGCCCTACTGAGAAGCTTCCATAATAAAATTAGTCTCCTAAAGCATATGGCCTTTTTAAGTTATCTTTTCCACTAGTTAAAAATGTTTATGATGAAGTATAACTTTACTCAAATTCCATATGTTTGCTCATCTTAAGGAGAAGCGCTGCAGATTTTGTCTGGAGCTCACTGAAGCAAAGAATTCTGTTTCCCCTAATACCATATAATATAGGCACTGGTAGAACACAGGAATATGAAATACGAAACAGGAATTTGGAGTTGGTAGTAAGCATAACTTAACTGGGGATAGCAAAGATCATCGACTGTCATTGAAGGAAATAAAATTTCAGAAAAGGCATCCATAAGTAATTTACCCATCTACCTATTTTATTCATAGTTCTATTTAATTATTAGTAAATATAAACTGTTTCGATGATGGATAAAGGGGACAGAATAGTTTCTGGGGGAAATAATGTACAGGTAAAGTACCCTTCTATGATTTTTTTTTTTAGTTTCCTCCTCTAGCTAAGACATATGATGGCGGTATGACCTGCCTCTATGATATTGCTAAGGAAACAAGTGGTCAATAAAATCTCTTAATATTCTATCAATTAGACCTGTCTCTATCTTTAAGTTGTACAAGTGACCTCAAAAAGCTACGGCAGGGCCAGTCGGGTAGATTGTGCCCATGAAAGTGTCTTGGTACTGGTAACAGATATAATGATACCAAGATGTCAGTGGTTATGATAGCAAAGATTTTCATTCAAACCACAAAATCTGTCATTTTTTAATTATGAAAAATCATTTTTAATAAAAATACTATAGATAGGATAATATTATTGGAAGTTTCATTTGGCACAAAAAGGCTTGCACACTTCTAATCAGTCCAAAAAAAACAAAAATCAGGGGGTTACTACTGATTGATCTGGGTAGAAAAAAATCTTTACCGAAATAGCACCACAGGCTCAAGTGAGAACACAGATTCTTGAGTTCCCTTTGTTCATTTTAATATCAATCCCAGCCAAGACATTTTAGTGGCAGTTACAATTATTTTACAACTGCCTTGGAAGCTTGTCATATTGCAGCACTTACAGAGATGCTATCATAATAGCCTGTCTCAAGAAAGCTTCAGCGAAGCCTTAAAATTAAAGCTCACCAGTTGGCAAAGTCACAAATTGATAAAGTACAAGTGAATTGGAAATTCACCAGGTAGACAAAAGCTCCAAGTCATTTAAAAGCAATGAAAAATAGGTCACTGCTTTCATGTGTGCCAATCGCACCAGAATTCTAAAATAAAACCTAGTAACTTCTTACTAAGCACTTAAATAAAATCTTTAGATATTTTTAAGGCAACATGACGAAAATACATAGTTGTGCCAGACACACACACACACACACGATAATATGAGTACACACACAGTCTTCTTAATGCCTTCAAAAGCCTCCTAAATCAGTTCAAAGGGAAAAGAGTCTCACCACCAAGTACTGCCAGTTCTAGTGAGAGAATTGTTTACTGCATGCTGCAAAACAAGCAGACCATGGCCCAGGGGAACGAGTCATCACAGCTCTTTTAATGGCCTATCCATATTACTTCCTGACAACTGTGAGCCCAACACCTCCAGATCTGTGTGGTGTGGCTGGATCACCGTGAATCTGCATGATCTCATCTCCTAGGTGTATGTCTGGCCGTTTCAGCTGGCTGTGCACAGAGTTCTGCAACTTATTTGGGTAGATGACACTGGCAGTAACGATGTCCGATAGATTTTTCCACAATGTAGTCATTTCTCCTAATGATGTTATTATCTTCCAAATTCAGTGATGAGGCTACAGAGTTTCCTTGTGATGCTTTGCATCTTACATTCAACCCTAATACCTTACCCACTTGTCACCTTGTCATGTTCTTTTAGGATGATGCACTGAGCAGTGTTCCCAATTTATGGTAGGAGGAAAAGAGCTTTGTCTTTCTTCATTTGAAAAATTTTGGCCCAATTAGCAGCATGATTTGGATCTTAAGCAGATAATGTTGAATTGAACAAATTAGTAAAATAGTATTTTCACCCATGGCACTGGAGAAGTCATCCGAGAAATATTTATAAAAGTAGACTATTTGTATCTACAGATTGAACAGTTGCACTTTCAGCCGGTGGGTTAATTTATAATTTTCCTGAAACCCAAGTTTGAATCATATACATTAGAATGTGTAAGAGTGGGTTTCTTAGCTGGTGAATGAGCAAAACAAATAGATTGATATTCATCTCTCAGTACTACTTATTCTTTGTCTATGCGTATATATTTTTGTAAAGGTAGAGAAAATCATGTTCCAGTTTGAAAATGGAAATTCATAGAGATCCTATGAACAACTCTTGCAAAAATCTAAGATCTACTGACAGATGGCAAATATCAAGAACCCACATCAAATATATCTTAATAATCATTCTCTCTTCTGAGATTATATTCAGCCTAAGCTTCCTTCTTACAGAGTCCTTCTGGTAACCATTATCAATCTATCAGAACAGGCATGAAAGATAAAATCTATTTGCCATCCCTTGTATACTATATATGAAGAGGCACTGGCAAGTTCTCCTTTATTTTGTATTTTCCCTTTCATTTTATTCCTTTACAATCTAAAAGTTATTAACAAAATGAAAAAGGTTAATTGCATTAGAAGAGAGCTGGAATATTTAGAAAAAGGGACAATAGAATTATTCCCAACTATAAATGATTTAATATCTTCAATATTAGCATATTAGCCTTTAAAACCATCTTAGAAACCTTTAATGTAAAAAAGGTGCTGAATGGCTATAATCCATACAATACCTTATGGATGTAAGTATCTATTGCTTCACTTCAAATTTAACATTCAATTTAACATGTTCTACTTTCTTTTCTTTTTTATTATGTTATGTTAATCGCCATACATTACATCATTAGTTTTTGATGTAGTGTTCCATGATTCATTGTTTGTGTATAACACCTAGTGCTCCATTCAATATGTGCCCTCCTTAATACCCATCACCAGGCTAACCCATCTCCCCACCCCCTTCGCTTCTAGAACCCTCAGTTTGTTTCTCAGAGTCCATAGTCTCTCATGGTTCGTCTCCCATTCTGATTTCTTCCCCTTCATTCTTCCCTTCCTGCTATCTTCTTCTTCTTTTTTTTTTTTTTTAACATATAATATATTATTTGTTTCAGAGGTACAGGTCTGTGATTCAACAGTCCTACACAATTCACAGCACTCACCATCGCACAAACCCTCCCCAATGTCTATCACCCAGCCACCCCATCCCTCCCACCCCCCACCACCAACATGTTCTTACTTCCTAAACTTCTTCCAGAATTGCACCCTCAGAAAGACACCTGGCAGTCACTATTGACTCTTCCAAAGCACACAAAATTAACTGTATTACCCCTTTTAATGTGATTTGTGGATTTTTATATTTGATAAATATCACAGATTTAACGTAGTTTGGTTATGGTTAAATTCAATCCATGTAAGTGAATCATGAGATTTAAGTAAGTATCTGTGATTTATACACAGAGTGTGTTGGGTATATGATTTGGGTCAACTCAGGGAAGAACTCTAGGCCTTCACCTATGGTGCCACGGCTCTCCTTGACTCTAATCTTTTAAGCACACCCTTTAAGTTGATGTGAAAGACAAGAAAGAAAAAAATAGTTGCCAATTTCAAGAAAAAAGATGGAATGAACACACACCCAATGACAATTACGTTTCTAAAAGACCAAACTAAACCAGAAGTCTTTCTTAAAGAAAAATACTATGTATAGTCCACTTTTTCCGAGTCATAACAGTTTTAAAAGCCATTCTCTATTGAAGAGATTTTTTAAAGTACTTCTTATCTTATTGTTATCTTATTTCATAGATAGCCAGTGGGATTTCTCAGTTGAAATGTCAAATTTATAATTAGGATTCCTATGATACAAAGTTTATCTTGCTTAAAGACATAAGTACCTTTTCAAAGATTTGAAATCTGTAATACACCAATTAGATAAATTTTCATTGAATGTTCCACATATAAATTAATTTTATACTACTTTTTTCCTTTTGATGTTCTAATAAAATAATAAAGTATTTTGAACAGTGAACCTTAAGATTTGTAAGGCAAAATTTATGAGATTGTGCAATTTATGTAGATAAAAGATTGAATTTTGCCTAATTCCCTTTAAGATAAAGGGAAATATTTATTATAGTAGTGTATTCATTATCACTAAAACAAGAATCACTTATTTACATTTTAAGATACACAATCCTTCAATACAACTTTTTTGTGTCTGATGTTTCTAAAACATTATTACATCTCTCAAGTAAAACAATTTGTTCCCTTTTCAGTTACAGAGTTAAGTCCATCATTTAAAAAAATGAGTTTTAGTAATTCTTAAAGTTAACTCTAATGATTAACATTAACTCTAAATAGAAATTTTAAATGTCAGGAGAACATATCGAACATATCTATACAACCAAAATGAAAAAGAAATCATCCTCATTTCTTGGATTACTAATAAAATTTACTACTGTGATTGCTTCCCTTTCATCAAATAACCTATTCCTATGATCATAACGATTGTTTTATTATCTTCATATTTTCCTTTATTTTATATATTTATAAATATTTATATATTTATTTAAAATGTAAAGTTTCAGAAAACAGTTTCAATATTTCATATGCACAGAATATAATGACTTGTATTTCAACAAAATGCTGTGAATAAAAAAGGATTTAAACTGTCTGATAAAGAAGAAACTAGGTCAGTTAAAATAATTCTCTTTCAATTACAGGGTAAAAAAATCTCATTTATTCAGGATTTTTATTACTTTAGAATTCATGACAATTAGGGCAATGACTAGATTGAAGTTTACCGTTATATTATCTCTGAAGAAAAATTTCACTCTTTAACACAGTCAACTTTCCCCTATATCTTTTTTTTTACTTCTCAACTTTTTATTGGCCTCCTGCTCTCCAAAGAGTACCCTGTGTCTGCTCCCTCAAAGCCTCAAAACTTTTGTGTTATTGGTCTCAGACACTTTGCCTTCCACAATTCTGCAGGTGGTGGTCTTTTGGATGGTTTGCATGGAGTTGCATTTGTCCAGGGTGTCACCAAGATTGAAGTCCTCTCTGTTTACCAGCAGGCAGTGGTAGGTGGTGATCTCAGCCTCCAGCTTGACACTGATATTCATCAGAGCCTCCTACACCTGGGTCTGGTGCTTCCCTTCTGCACAAATCTGGGACAGCTCCAACTCCAGGTGCAGCAGGATCCCCTTGAGCTGCTCCATCTGCATAGCATAGCAGGCCTCTGCCTCCCTCAAGTTGTTCTCCAAGCTGGCATTGAGATTTCTCATCAAGTCCTGGTGGGTCTCCAAGGACTGGGCCATACATTTCAGCTCCCTGAGCATCATTTCAGCTGTTCCTATTTCAGTGGCCTACACAGTGACCACTGTGGTGTTCTCCTCAGTCTTCAGAGATCAGTATTTGTCCAGCTCTTCTGGGTTCTTCTAAGCCAGCTTGTGGTACTGGGCCTGCCTATCTGCCATGATCTTTCTGAGATCCTAAGATTTGGGGCATCCAACTCCATGGTCAACCCAGAGTCAGCAATCTGTTTTTGTATACCTTTTAGTTTCTCCTTGTGGTCCTTTATGAAAAGCAGCTCTTCCCTGAGAGTCCCAATCTCCGTGTCCAGCTGCAGCCAAGCGACAATTGGTGTCATCAACAACCTTGTGAGGTCGATGGATGTCACTCTTCACAGACTGGTGCATGACCAGCTCTGTCTTATATTTGACTCTGAAGTCATCAGCAGGAAGAAGGGCATTGCCAATCTGTAGAATGATGCAGACACTGTCCACAGAATTTGTAAAGATCTGAGTCCTCAGCTCCTTGATGGTCTTGAAGTAATGTCCCCAGCCCCTGACCTGGGTTTCTTTCTTCTCCAGGTGTTCCCAGATTTTGATCTCCAGTCTCTGGTTATCAGCCTTCCAGCTCCTCACCCTCTCTACATAGGAGGGCAGACAATCTTTCAGGTCTTACATAGTCCCTTTCTCACCCTGGATGCACCCTATGCCCACCAGGCCCCTGGCCATCCCCATGGTCATGCCCCAGGACTTCCAGCTGGCCTGTAAGCTGGCAGAAAGGGACACCAAGATCCATAAGCCTGACTCCCAGTGCCTGCATAGATTCTGGCCATGCTGCTGAGAAGCTGGACCCAGTGTCTGGGTAACTGCATGGACCTTGGGTCCCGATAGCTGGAGGAGAAGGTGAAGTGAGTGGCCAAGCTCATACTGTTCCAGGAGGAACAGAAGATGTCAGAATTCAGGCTTGGGCCACCTCCCCTACATCTTTTTACCCTTTATTGTGAGTATGCTTTTGTTTTAGTAAGCATCAGCAGAAATTGAAATTATAATTTATGATTAAGCAAACTAAATAGACGATGAAAGGCTCTTAATTTGTCCAAAGTTAATGCATTCTCACCGGTTACCTGCTTCTCCCTTGGTTTACTCCATAGACTGTGGTCCTCAGGAGGAAAAAAACTGGATAGACTATAACTATTTATGAGAGATTAGCTACATGTGTACTCAGAATCTGTTCTTAATCATTTGTTCAAAAATAATTACCAAGAGCTATTCTTTTTGAAAGATACTGTGTTGGCTTTAAGGGTGCCAACAATAAACAAGGTAAAATCTCTGTTGTGTCTTTGTTTTCTCATCTGTAAAATGGGATTCAAGTAGTAGTCATCTCCTTGGGTTGTAGTGATTAATAAGATACTATAAATTCTAAGTAACACATTGAAATAGTTATATCACATGAAAAGTGCTCATTAATATTAGCTTATTGACATCATTATCATTGCAGGCTGTTAAGAAAATATTTTAATATTCATGCAGTATGCTGACTCTCAATACTTTGTGTTGAACCTTGAGGTTTGGGCTATGAGCAACACTTGGGAAATCAGTTTACAATGTATAGATAGTGAGGGAACTCAAGAGATGTTTACATAACTTAGAAAGTATGTGTTTACATTTCAAGAGACTGAGACTCAGGATCTTGGTGACATCTCTGGGTCATATAAGCTGGAGATGATGGGGTTTGCCTGCCCATTGGAGAGATTTATATTCCAAAAGGTTGGAGAACCCATTACCCTTTTCTTCCCATCTCAAAGGAACAGAAGTTTTTCTTTTTCCCCTCATTTTTTGGATATGTGCAGAAGGTAGCTTTTCTACAGTATAGAGGCATCTAAAATCCATTTTCTTTCATCCCCTCATGGGGTGTGAAGTCATTATCATAGGAGATTTTACTAGTTGTCTTTCATTGTGACTGCAGGAGTAAACACTGGGGTAAAGGGGGACAACAACAGTGACAAATGACTGATATGTTTCTAATCCAGAACATCTTAGATGCACATTCAGGATGAAATTAATAACAATGATTATTCCAAACCAACAACCATCATTATCATCATCATCATGGCAGAGACTAGCTACAGTCTAGCTGCTAAATATGCAACAAATGGTATCTTTACTTCCTGGGCTTTGTTGTTCATCAGTATAGTCAGGTAACTAAGATTTGGCCAATAGAATATGGGCAGCAGTGAATGCCACCTCTGGGGCCCATAAAACCTACTCTAAAATCCCCTGCATATTTTCTCTCCTTTCATCTGCTGGATGGAAACAGAAAATCCAGTGGGATACTCAAATCTTAGATGTTAATCAAGCCACTAGACTGAAAGAGCCTGGGATTCAGCAAAACTATATAAAGGAGCCTTCCTCTAAACCCACCCTACCAATTGTCATTATTCTTAGATGTAAGTGTGAAATAAATCACTTCATTGTCAGAAGCCTCTAAGATTTGCATATGGCAGAGGGATGTTACAGATTTTAGCCTATGCTAATAGAGAAATTGAGTCTTATTAATTATTTAAAAAGATTCACAGTTGTACGTGTAAAAAAAAAAAAAGGACCAGTGGAGCTCTTTGTATCCTCTCCTTTCCAATGGAATCCAGATAACTTTATGAATCAGGCACATTATATGTGTGATTATCTTATTTCATCTTCACAACAATCCTTTAAGGTATATATCTTCTAAAAGTCATAGAAAATGACTTTTCTATCATTTCTTATAATGAAGAAACTATTTAAAACCCTAAAAAGGCAAGAAAATGGAACTTTTGTCCATTGTTAAAATGACAAAATAATGTGAGAAGGAAACCACCTCATTTTCTCACGCAATTTTCAATTCCTCCCATGAGTTAGAGATCCAGGAAGACATAGGCTTAGGGGCAGAGAAAGAGTTAAACACTATCTAGCAGACAAAATACATATAAATAGTAAGATCCTTGACTTCATAAATGAAGTGTATATTCAATCTAAGAATAAGAATAAGAATCCACTTTATATTGAATGGTCTACTTCTTAAATATTTTGATTTCTACTTTAAACTCACAATGTCCATATTTTCTTTCTTTAGACTAATTTAAAATAATAGAACATATTATGTATATGTGTGTGCATATATATACATGTATATATATTCTCTCATTTGCAAATCTAAAAGAGAGATTTATTCTATTCACACCTCCCTACAGAAGGTGCTGACCATGATTTCTACTGCTTAGTCAAATGTTCCTGTGATATGCTCTAGTATCCTTTGATGATTACCCTATCCCTTGAAGTTATGCAAGAAGGTCTACACATCTTCCCTTTAAATGCTCTGCATGTCACTGACTGGGGTGAGTCACCATGTCATTTCTATCCCTCTGGTCAATAGCAATGTTAAAGTAACAGCAAGGTGATGAGCTCTTTTAGCAGCATAGGGTGGTTATCATGTTTAGGTGTAAAATAATCCAGTAAGCAAGTAAACAACAGAATGGTATAAACTGGAATAATTATAACAACAACAACAAAAAGTTAAGAATATTAACGTTAGAGGAAAAGGCAGGACTTGAAAAAAATGTGATGTTAAGGATATAGATTTTTGAACAAGATTGACCCTCTAGTATACAGATATTAGAAATTGTACATAGGTCTTAAAGACAGAATCATCTCTAAGGTAGTAGAAAGAAGAGACTCTTCTCCCAATTATTTTTTATTTTGGATTGTTTCTGGGAACCAGCAACCAAGAAACTATGTTACCACAATCCCTAAATAGTCATTCTGCAGCTCCTTAACCCTCCACTTCACATAACACTCACCATCTATATAACTAAATAATAACCATAACTTCAACTCTAACAGCTGGTTCTCCCCAATGCTTTTCTTTCACTAAAATTTTCTATTAGAGTAATAATACTTGTATATGAATAGGACTTTGTAAACAAATTGATATAAGTCAATATGTTACCATTTTTTGATTAATAAAATCTATAAGAAACATTATATTTTATGTCCCACAAAGCACTCTTAGCAAAAAAAAATATTTTATTGTTCCATTTTTTTCATTTTTTTACTCAACAAATATTTATAACTTAATAAGATTAATTGAAGTTAGAGAGAAAGTGCCCCTTATTTCAAGAATGTCACTATCACTTCAAAAAGGGTCTCAAAGAAACTACATATTTAGTTGAAAGTGTATGGTAAAAAATTATCAAGGGTTACTTTAAAATTGACATATTATAAAAAACTCAAATCAAACAATTAATATTTTAAAGTAAATGTTTTCTGGACTAAAAAAAATAGAATTTGAAGATATTCTTGAACTGGGATAATAAAGGTAGAAATAAATTGTACATGATATATATTTTCAGTCAAAATAAACTAAAGAATTAATTAAGTGTATTTATACCATTTATTCATGTGATTTACTTACAGTAGACTAAAGAAATAATAGGAATATTTAGGTATGTCAGGATAGAGATGGGAGCCATACAGTCAGTCTTTGGGAAGATGTAGATTTGGAAAAGTTTAAAAATTGGATGAAAGTTCTCAACAAAAAGAGAGACAAACCAAGAAATGGGCTCTTAACTATAGAGAACAAACTGCCAGTTACCAGAGGGGAGATGGGTGTGGCTTTCTGTGAAATAAGTGATGGGGATTAAAGAGTATACTTATCATGATGAGCACTGAGTAATGTATAGAATTGTTGAATCACTATATTGTATCCCTGAAACTAACATAACACTGTATGTTAACTACACTGGAATTAAAATAAAAAACATTTAAATTAGATGAAAGCTTTAAAACACATGGATTATGTGCCCCTTTCAGTGCTATGAATGTAGTAGTTATACAACAAATATTTCTTGAATTAAATAATTAAATGATTCATCTTCTATTTTATTTTCATTACAGGGATTGTAATATAAATGTATGACCAGAAAGAATGACTTGGACCAAGAAAAGATTAAATTCATAAAATGTCATTTTCACAAAGTAAAGTTAGTAGTATTGGAAATTTTTATTTATTCATATAGGCAAATGAGATAACATTTATTGGACACAGTAGAAATATCTGTATTAGTATTTGAGTGAATCTGATTCCTAACCAAATTAAATATTACTGAAGCAACATTGGGAAATAACATTAAAGCTCTAATTCATAAATACAGAAGGTATGGCTGAATGGTGACTTGCACCTAGTAACTTGAAATCATTAGACTTGGAATAAATAAAATGATGGAAATACTGCAGGAAGTGGTGAAATATGATTTTTAAGATTCAGTTCTCAGAATAACTTCAAAACCTGGAAAAATCTTCCAAAAACAAAGAGGCCAAAATTATGAATATTGCTTTCAAGCTGAATAATAAAGAGTTTTAAAAAATGCATAACAAGCTTGCATACAAATACATTAAAAGATCCGGTTGGCAATATTATCCTAGCCATTTTCCTTTGAAATTTTCCTTCTTTCTTCTACCCACCTGTGTTTTTATCTCTTCCTCTACATTCACTGATTTAACCATGAATCAGACTCTCATTATCTTAGGTCAGAATTAAAGACTCTATGAACTGCCCTTTACTGTTCAATCTTAATGTAGTTTGCGGATCAAATTTTCCCTCTTGGTTTTAAAGGATTTCAATAATGTGACCCATTTCTATTCTTACGTGCTTCCACTCCAATTCTTACACATACATGCATTTTTGCCTTGATCAAATTCATATTTCACATCCTATTATACAATCCAATCCAATTTGCTTCAAATATTTGTTCTGCAATTATATTCCAGACATAGAACTGGAAGTTGAAGCTGCAAGGAAAAGCCACAATCCTGCCTTCAGTCTGGCTGGAAATAAAGTAAGTGATCCCAGCACAGTAAGTATTAAGGGAACATAAGGGGACACTGTTCAGTTTGTAGGAACTCAGATCCCATGGAAGGTGACACATGAACTTTCTCTCACCTCTACCCCTGGTGTTATTTTCACTTAAAACGTTTTCCCACTTTCCCTCCACTGATTTTTATCATGCTCAATTTTTTCTTGTGTGATCTAAATATTTTAGCTGCTTTTTAATATAAAGTACACAATCCAGCACTTATTTTTTACATTTAAGAAGAAAATAGTTGGGAAAAATAGAAATCCTTAGCAAATATTCTCCTTAAAGTTAAGACCTAAACAGATAAAGATAACTCCAACTGAAACTGTCCCTGGCAGCAAACAGGATGGTGGGTAATTCAAAATCAAGATGCTGAAAGAAGAGGATAGGGATAGGGCATTTTCTATGTTTACACTGGCTTAGATTTCATTAGATTTTCATTAGATTTTCAGAGAATAGACTTTGAAAGGAACACAACATACAACACCTCAGTTTAATGTTGATAGTTGAACATATACAAATATGTTTAGATGAACTCTTTAATAAGCTGCATGGTCTTTATTTCATAGTGCAAATTTAATCATTCACAATAAGTGGCTTCATTTAAAAAATAAATTAAAATCCTTAGATAAGGAGCTGCTTCAGGCTCTGTGATAGGCTGAAAGTGGCCCCAACAATGCCCAGGTCCTAAGCCCTTGAACCTGTGAGTGTTCACTTTTTTTGGCAAAAGTGACTTTGAAGATGTTAACCTAAGGATTTTTAAGATTGTCCTGGATTATCTGGTTGGGTCCTAAAAATAATTAGGTGTGTTATAAGGGGGAGTCAGAGAAAAACTTGACTACAAAAAACAGAAAACAATGTGACTACTGAAGCAAGATGAAATTTTGCTGGTTTTAAAGATGGAAGAAAGGCCCACCAGCCAAGAAATACAAGGAATGCTGTTCCGGAAGCTGGAGAAACAAAGAAAGAGATTCTCCCCTTAGAGCCTCAGAGAGAGCACAGTCTGCCGACACCTTGATTTTGGCCCAATGTAACTAATTTTGGACTTCTCACCCCCAGAAGTGTAAAAGAATAAATGTGTGTTGTATTAAGCCACTACATTTGTGGTATTTTGTTAAAACTACAATAGGAAACTATTACAAACACTATTAAAAATAATTTCTTATTCATAATGACTTTGAAGTTCTGGAGCCTATATATATTAGATTAAAAAATATTAGAAGAGAACATCGTTTTAGTGATGCTTCTTCCTATTTACATTTGTAAGAAACTGTAAATATACCTAGTTATAATACCAGACACAAAGTAGGTGTTAATTATTAGATTTTTTTTTCAAATCATCCATTTGTGTACTCAGGAGTTATTAGTTTCATAAATTACCTACCTTAAAACTAAAATATAAGGTACAGTAATAAAGCTACATATACTTTCTTCCATTTTCTTCCAAGCCTAGTATAGACTCATCTCACAATGCTGGAAAGCAGCATAGATTCAGCCAAGATATATAACACCTGCCAGATATGCTTGGGTTTTTTGGAAGATAGTACTGAGCAGCTAGGTAAAGATGAAGGGGTAGATGTACTTTGTCTAAAATAGATGGAAACTTAGCACACATCATTGAATTTGTACACTCCAAATGCTTAGGTTTAAAAGTCAGTAAGCCTGGCAAGGGAAAAGTGACAAAACATTTAAATAGATGCAAAATTTTCTTTAGGAGAAAAGATGTGCTCTGGAAAAAGTAAACACTTGTAACAGAAAAATAAATAGGGGCCTCTCAACTTCACAAGAAGTAGTCTTGAGAGATTTTCTGTGGCCTGACATAGAAATGACCCAGAGGAAAGCAGAATTCAAAATAAAATTGAGCAAAAGAAATCACCTATAAATGAACATGATCACTCTCTCAAGTAGACAGTGTTATCAGGTTGATGAGGGACTTGTTTCTGGCTCTGCTAAGTTACAGAACAGTAATTTTACCAGGAAATGTCATAAAACTCCAAATGCTAGGAATATTTATTTTTTAAATTTGCAGAATTACCATGAAATATTATCAAGTACAATTTTAAATGTCCAAATGACCATGTAGAAATAATAATCTATAGTGGGCTCAAATCCCTTACCCTTAAATTTTCTTTAGTTACATCAATTATGAATTATGAAACTCAGTAATGAAATGAAGTAACTTCATGTATGAGAGAGTAATCCAAAGGTTGCTCAAATTCAAAGTATAAAGGTCATTTGATACATGAAGGCTGGAGGATTATTTGAACAATTAAATCTTTGCTTCATTCAGCAACAGTTAGCAATCAGCAAAAGGTTAGTGATCTTTTTTTTTAATTATGTTATGTTAATCACCATACATTACATCATTAGTTTTTGATGTAGTGTTCCATGATTCATTGTTTGCGTATAACACCCAGTGCTCCATTCAGTATGTGCCCTCTTTAATACCCATCACCAGGCTAACCCATCCCCCCCACCCCCCTCCCCTCTAGAACCCTCAGTTTGTTTCTCAGAGTCCATAGTCTCTCATGGTTCATCTCCCCCTCTGATTCCCCCCCCTCTTCATTTTCCCTTCCTGCTATCTTCTTCTTCTTCTTCTATTTTTTTTTTTAACATATAATGTATTATTTGTTTCAGAGGTAAGAGGTTAGTGATCTTATATTCCACAACTAAGGACAAAGTAAGGAAGAGCCTTCATTTGCAAGAAAATGAGGTAGAAAAAAAATCTTAGTAGGAAAGCTCTTCAGCTTGAACTGCAAGCAAAGAGCTCAACAGTGGTTGTCAAGAAGAAAGTGAGGTCTCCAGTCTTTATTAGCTTTACAGGTCAAACACTGAACCTGCTATACTAAAAATGAAGGAATTTACCCAGTTGTTTTAAGAAGTCTGAATTTTATTTTCCAGGTTTAGCTTCCTTAATACCTCAGCACATTTTGGTAGACAACATGCAGTTATTTATCTTTTTTTGCTATCATTAGGTTCATATCATTTCTGGAAATATTTTCGAAGGAGAAACCAAGATATATATTTAGATACGCTTGACATAAGTGCTTTGCCTGTGAACAGCTATACAATTTTTTTTTTTTTTTTTTAGTATTTCTGGTATTGTACAGGTAAATGTGTAGAGTCCCCAATACAAATTAGTCTTATTAAGACAAATTTACATACAAGGCAATGGTTGCCTATTTTTGCCTTTGTCTCTTGTAGTTATGTGGAGTTTAGGCAGTTCAGGAAACCTTGTAAAATACCCTAACAAAAGGAAGTCACAATTCAAATTATTTCAGAGGCTGGGTATTATGGAATCTATGGCAACATGAAGAAGACATGCACTTATGAAGGCATTCAAATTAAACTTTAATTGTACTAGCAAAAGAGAGGATATCTATGTGTCAGTTTTGCCCTCTATGGATCACTATTTTGGGACTTTTGCCATAGAAATTACTTTCCAGGATTTGTTGAGAACATCTAAGCATACATTCCATAATGAGAACTAGATGCTAATCATGTATGTGTCATAGTGTATAGAGAATATTTTGATGCAAATTCTTACTAACATAGCCATGACAAAGCCTTAAGGAACTCAACTAAGAAATTGTTATTGCTCCAGTCCAAACTACAGTCCAGTCTCTTTTGGACTACACTGGGCCACCCCACTCAGGCTCATCAGAAATGTCCATTTCTTATTAATACCAATACTTATTAATACTTAATACTAAACTGGAACTTTGCTTTTGCACTTCAGGTAAAGTCCTTACTACTGAAGTTTTATCTTCAAGTTCTATAATCTTTTCTTTTGTAGTGCTTAATCTGTTATTAAGCCTATCCAATGTATTTTTCATCTCTAGAAGTTCAAATTGGGTCTATTTTATATGTTTCATACTTCTCAGCATACTCATATTTTCCTTCCACCTTCTTGATTCTTTGGAAAATATAATGGCTCTTTTTTTTTTAAAGATTTTTATTTATTTATTCATTAGAGACAGAGAGAGAGAGAGAGAGAGAGAAGCAGAGGGAGAAGCAGGCTCCCAAGGAGCAGGGAGCCCGATGTGGGACTCGATCCCAGGACCCTGGGATCATGACCTGAGCCGAAGGCAGACACTTAACCATCTGAGCCACCCAGGCGCCCTCCATGTAGCAGGCCATGACCATGCACAGTTTTAATTGAATTGAGTCAAGAAATAAGTGAATCTGAATTCAAGAAGAAATTCTATATATTTCCTGAAGTATTTCAGAATAAATACCTGCTTCAGTTATAATAACTTCAGATTTTGAATAACCCTAAATATCTAACATCTTTTGTTTTATGACATAATTTCTTATGCATAGTATTTATTTTTATATGCTTATTCATCAAAATACAGAAAATATTTAAAATATAGTATCGCTCTTTTTTCCTCCCCGGCT
The DNA here is from genome assembly GCF_011800145.1 of Mirounga leonina. NCBI lineage: Eukaryota > Metazoa > Chordata > Mammalia > Carnivora > Phocidae > Mirounga > Mirounga leonina. The sequence goes on from NW_023270323.1 coordinate 6,849,451, forward strand.
GCTTGAAGCTAGGCCGCCGTCATGAACGACACAGTAACTATCCGGACCAGGAAGTTCATGACTAACCGACTACTTCAGCGGAAACAGATGGTCATTGATGTTCTTCACCCCGGAAAGGCAACAGTACCTAAGACAGAAATTCGGGAAAAACTAGCCAAAATGTACAAGACCACACCAGATGTCATATTTGTGTTTGGATTCAGAACCCATTTTGGTGGTGGCAAGACAACCGGCTTTAGCATGATATATGATTCCTTGGATTATGCAAAGAAAAATGAACCCAAACACAGACTTGCAAGACATGGCCTGTATGAGAAGAAAAAGACATCAAGAAAACAGCGAAAGGAACGCAAGAACAGAATGAAGAAAGTCAGGGGGACTGCAAAAGCCAATGTTGGTGCTGGCAAAAAGAAGGAGTAAAGATGCTGCAGTGGCTTTATCTGGTTGTGCAGATTTTTCATGAGAGGATCAATAAACTAAGAATGTTAACGTGAAAAAAAATATATAGTATCAAGTGGAAAAGGGTGCAGCACTTTTAATGCATTATATATTCATATTATACATCATATATGTTTATTGTTACACATGAGAACATACCAATACACACACACTACACAAAGAATTGTAGGGAAAATACCAGAATCTATTACTAGCTGCTATGTATTATTGGCTGGGAGCTATGAGTTTTTAAAAATGTCTTTTTTAAAACTTCCTGTGTTTCCTAAGGTTTCTTTCTTTTTTTTTTTTTTTTTTTTAAAGATTTTATTACTTTATTTGACAGAGAGAGACACAGCGAGAAAGGGAACACAAGCAGGGTAGGGGGAGAAGGAGAAGCAGGCTTCCCGCCCAGCAGGGAGCCCGATGTGGGGCTCAATCCCAGGACCCTGGGATCACGACCTGAGCTGAAGGCAGATGCTTAACGACTGAGCCACCCAGGCGCCCCCTAAGGTTTCTATAATGAATATGCATAACATTTATAATATGAAAACAATATAGTATTTATAAAACACATTCTTCAATTTGTAAATCTTCTTAGTTGTATATGGATAATTCTCACTATCTAGAAAACTTGGTAGTTCAAAATGTCTTTTGCTTAATTAAAATCAATATGTCTTAAGCAACAGTCTTGCTTGGTTACTGCCTATTGTGACTTCATCTACTGAAGTCTTATCCTTATCAACTGACAAAAAAACCTGAGGAAAAAGAAGTCATTAAATAATCCTTCCCCTTAAAGACAAAAACAAAGGAAAGAAGACCTTTGTACTTCAATCAGATCAGCTATTTCCTTTAAAAATGAAATCCAGGGGCGCCTGGGTGGCTCAGTCGTTAAGCATCTGCCTTTGGCTCAGGTCATGATCCCAGAATCCTGGGATCCAGCCCAGCATAGGCACCTGGCTCTCTGCTATGCGGGAAGCCTGCTTCTCCCTGTCCCACTCCCCCGCTTGTGTTCCCTCTCTAGTCGTGTCTCTCTCTGTCAAATAAATAAATAAAATCTTCTAAAAACATTTAAAAAATTAAAAAATTAAAAATCTTGAAAGGTAGGGCATTGCACAGTAAAAAGCAGGAACAATCTAGTGGAATTTTCTGTGTTGAAAGAGACAGGAGAGGGGCGCCTGGGTGGCTCAGTTGTTAAGCATCTGCCTTCAGCTCAGGTCATGATCCCAGGGTCCTGGGATCGAGACCTGCATCGGGCTCCCTGCTGAGCCGGAAGCCTGCTTCTCCCTCTCCCACTCACCCTGCTTGTGTTCCCTCTCTCGCTGTGTCTCTCTCTGTCAAATAAATAAAATCTTAAAAAAAAAAAAAAAAATGACTTAAGAAAAAAAAAAAAGAAAGACAGGAGATTGTTTACTTCTATAAGTGACTTCGGAGGCAGAAAAGCCCTCTAAAATATGAAGCATATCAGGAAAAAATATTTTTAAAGAACTTATACTCATTTTCGTGGCATAAAGTGAAACTGATTTGTAATGTCTCTTTGCTTTTAACAACACACCTTCTTTCCTATAATACTTAGGAACTCAACACATTAAAGTGAAATAAAGCCTTCACCTCTGTGTGAAGAAGGCGGTGGATTTTTAGTTACTAGCCTCATAGTTGGATTAATTGAGAACTGTTGGTGATGAGAACAGGCAAGGACAAAAAAATTATAAACGATATTTCTCATTATTATATATCGTTATTCTCGATATAAACGAGCATTTGACATTTTACTCCCAGTGGTCTATTAGCTTAAAAAAAAAAAAGAGAGAGACAATCAGTACTTAAAAGATTTGTGCTCAGTTTGTATCATGTTGCTTTACTGCTACCTATCATTAGATTTTTACGTATTCTAGAACATTTGTATAAAATATGCCCTTCTAGGTTCATCTTGAAGAGTCTTTTCTATTGAAAAATTAAATAATTTAACTTATGCTACTTGTTTTAGGTGGCTACCGAGCTTTACACATTGCCGTCTATTCAGATTCTCACATGTTCTTCAGTTTTCATTTTTAACTCTAGTAACAGATGCCACCCTAAGACTGAGGGAAATATTTAACTATAAGTGATCACACTCCATCAATAAAGCTAACCTTTCCATAATGTTCCTGCATGTTAAGTGTATACATTAATTGCAAAAAAAGGTAATGAAATATTGAATGAGGGAAAATGTATCACATCCAACTCTCATCTTTTGTTTTCTTTTCTGAGAAACCCAAACCAAAGTCAGGGCACATAATTTCAGTAAGGAGATCTCCTCAGGCTCACTGAGGCTATTCTTATATTTATTATTAATAACTAGGGAGAATTTCTGCCTATACATCTTTGGATATTTGGAGAAATATATTTTGAATTGTTAAATTGTGTAATGGGATAGTTATCTAATAAAGTATTACTAAAAACTCCATAAATTTTTGCTAAGAATTTTTATCTAAAGGAATTACATACTTTGATGCTTTTTAAATTTTTTGATTACTAATATTAATTATTTTAATCATTAATTCTGAAATTGTGATGATCTAAAAGTCTGTTTATCACTAGAGATGTTTTAACCTATAATTAGGTAGCTAAAAACTATAGGATAACTCTCTCAACATTTTATTTATTTATTTTTGTTTTATGACATCATTTCTTATGCATAGTATTTATTTTTATATGCTTTCAATCCGTACAGTTTAAATCCCTTCATGGTCCCATCAACTATATTCAGAACAGACAGCTTCCTCCCAGGATGAGATGCACTTAATCCCTACTCAGTGATCCATTATTCTGTTATCTTTAGAAATTAACCAAGAATACAAGTTTTATTATTGAACAAATTAATATAATCAGACATTTAGTCCTTATTTCTTCCTTTCTCTACCAAAGTCTGAATCATCATTTCAAAGCAAAGGTGAGAATAGTAAGCACAGCCTCTTTAGTTTCTTTAGATCCTAATACATACTATAAGAGTGAATGAAGATAATATCCAGGGCTTTGATAATACATGTGTAGCCAACCTGATTCAGCAGGCAAATATGACAAGCCCAGCAGGACTTTATTCACATTCCATGTGCAAATGCTAGAAAGACTGCTTGTATGGGAAAGGGCCTCACTAGCCCTCAGCAGGAAGTTACCAGGCATCAGATGTTTTCTGTCTGGATTGATCATAGTGGCTTTTTGAAATTTTCATGTACACATTTTTGGAATTTCTTTTCTGGATGTTGAAACACTGCATTTTTCCTAGTTGTCCTGCTCTTTCTCAGACTAGGCCTTCTCTGTGGCTTTGACTTCTTTCCCAGTTTGGGTTCACCTGTGGCCACCTGCCTGTCTCCTGCCTCAGCTGGCCTCCATCCATGTTTTAAAGGGATATACCTGGTATAGAAGAAATAGCCCTGAGTAGGATGCCAAAATAGGATTACAGTCTTCTTTGTCACTGATAGTTTGATCTTAAGTATATAATTTAACCTTTTTAAAGTATAATTCTTTTATTTACCATTCTACAGAATTACTAACAGTGACATCTCTATGTATTTGGCAAACTTTTGCAGCTGTCTAAACAACATTTTTATTTATATGTCTTAAAGCAGCAGACCCTCAAAATATCCCAATTTGATGTCATTAACTTTTCCATGCTTTCTACTACCTCCAAAATAATTAACTCCCATAGAGGCTAAAAGTGATAAGAGATTTCTGGAGAAAATGGAACTTGACTTTAGTCTTTAAGTTATTCTTGCTCCTTCTTTCATATATTCTTAAACAAAATATGTAAATGATAGTACATTTATTGAAATCTTGCTATATGCCATGCACTGTTTTAAGTGATTTACATACATTGTCTCAATTAATTTAAGTCCTACCAAATGAGAATGATGTTTTGAGAAAATGAAATAAACCCAATGTGCCTAGAACACAGGAAATATAAAGGAGGATGACATGAAATAAGACCAGTGAGCTAATTTTGGGTTCAGAACATGTTGGGTCTTTTATGTAACATTGAAGATTTTCATCATTAGAGAACAAGAAGACTTACTATCATCTAAGTGGAGTGGTATCATAATTATTCTACCTTCAGTGATAAAAGCTGAGTGGAAGGACCAAGATTGGATGTGGAGAGACCAGAAAAAAGCATATTGCTCAAATACAGTTAATCAATGGAACTTTCTCCTACTACTCTGGTATACTTTTCCCTCTTTCACTTATGAACTCGTATCTCAATTATAGTAACATGAGCATGGGTTTGTTGTTATTGTTTTTACAATGTAGTGTTTTGAGTCAAGTGAAAGTAAGATAAAATCAAATTATAGTCTGGGGTTGAAACTATGAACTCCAACTGAAAGTTGATTCTGGTTACATGAATAATTAGTTGAGACATCTCAAGTTAAATTTAAATAGTGTGAATATTTTTCTTCCTTGCATTTAACTAAAATTATTAGCATAAATATTTCTTGATTGTTCATCACAAGTTTCTAAAAATCTACAGAATGCCTATATAAATACATGTATTTGAATATTATTAATGCATTAAGAAGCAACAAATGGTACTCAAATCTTCCCCAACAATATTCTTCTAACTCATAAAAGATGAAAAATAAAAGAAGCAATTTACTTTTGAGTATTTAAAGAAAGTTTAACTGTGGATTTCCTAAATGTGTAAGATGCTTTTGTCATGCAACTGTAATAACATGAGGAATGTTAGATGAGTGCTGTCACACTAAAAGCAAAATGCTCAGCTTCTACCACCAAACACCAAATATTGTTCTTGGGTAGGCCAGCAGGTAAAATCACTGAACATCATGGAACAGAGACAAAAACCTTCATTGTCACATTAGGAAGAAACTGTTGTGCAAAATGCTCTAAATAAATCTCAAGCTAAAAAAATAAAATACATAAACTCACATAGAAATACCTGATGGCATCATGGTTGGACTATGCGTCTCACCAGGACCCTAAGCCTTGGAGAATCTTGAAATGGCTCCGGATCTAAGAAGACAGGTTCTAAAGAAAGCCCTTTGTCATTTATATCAAAGAAAAGTGCTGTGACAAATTCATTCAGTCAATACAGGGTTTCCATTAAATCCTATAAAGTAACTGCTATTGAGAACTCTTATTTAAGACACCAGTAAAATGGATAAAAGTAGAGTTAAGATGGCAGAGTAGTAGGAGGATCCTATGCTTGCCTTGTCCCTTGAACACAGCCAGATAAATAACAAATCATTCTGAACACCCAGGAAATGTATCTGAGGACTGAGAACAAACTGCACAACTAGAAGACAAGAGGCCACACTGTGGAAGTTAGGAGGTGTGTAAATGTGATTTGGGGGAGAAAAGAATTACCAGTGATGCAGAGGGAAGGGAGCCATGATCAGGGAGAGAGGAGAAAAAGAAAGGGGGAGAGAAAGAGAAAGAGAGGGAGAACAGAACACTGGGCATTGCACAAGAAAAACACTTCCCAAAAACCATCAATAGGGAAAATGAGAGGGGCTAATTATCATGAGTTTTTAGAAGTAGCGGAGCACAAAGTCTGAGGTTTTAGAAGTCTGGGCCATAGAGGGGTGGAGCTGGGGGGTGTACAGGTGCTCCAGTGGAGAAGGAGGGCAGAGGCCTGGGAGAAGACAGCATAGTAAGAGGATCCCGTGGGTCACACTGGGAGAGACAGTCCCCCTTCTTAGAGTGCATGTGGGAGAGGTAGCACTGTCTCTCTGGGGACAAAAGAGCCAGCAGGTGCCATTGAGCTGCCCCATTCGTTAGCAACAAGCAGACACCTGCTGAGGGCACCTGCTGAGGGATATGGGCTTTAAGCTTCACCTCACCATAAAATCCAAGGCCCTGCACATTTGTGTGACTGCCCCTCTGGGACAAACTGGCACCAGCCACATCATGGCAAGACCCTCCACTAGAGGATCAGCATGGATCCATGCCATGCTGGGTCCCTAAAATTTGGCGTTTTGAATCTCAGCCAGTGAGCCTAAGATAAAACACTGGAGCACTGTGATCCAGGTGGGCAGATGGCTTGGACACAGAATGAAAACAGGGATCTCAGGGATACCTAGGGCAAATGAGGATATTGTTAATTCTTCTGTGAGGGCTTCCTGAACAGCAATCAGTGCAAACTCCCCTCTCTGGGGACAAGAGAGCTGGCTGACACCATTTTTACCCCTGCTCATGAGCACGGATGGACTTCAGTGAGCAGCACAATAGAGGTCAAGCACAGTGGAGGCTTGACTCGCTTACATGAAGTTCCACCCCCTGCACTCTGCAGGTGCTTCTAAACTAGGGCAAGTGTGCCTGAGAGTCAGAGCAGCAGTGGGGCTTTCCCTCAGAAGACCAGCACAGACCTGTCACACAAACCACGTGTACTGACCATAGTGTGCTGCAGATCTTCAGCTCTAGGGGAAACAGGATCCAGGCTCTTTTAACAAACAGACCTAAACACACCTGGTTAAAACTCACCACACATTGGACAAGGTCCAAACACTCCCTACAGCAGGCAAGGAAGAACTCTGCAGAGGACTGACTTAAGGGAGAGAGAAGCCAAAATACAACAGCAGAGTACAAACAACATACACCAGAAACACTTCCTGAAGCATTAGGCCCTGGACAGTATATGGCTTCTTCTTAATACAACCTTACTCTCAGAAGCAGAAAATGTAATGGGCTTTCCTAATACGCAGAACACAGAGACCTGGAAAAAATGCCAAGACAGAGGAATTCATCCCAAAAGAAACAACAAGAAAAGGTCACAGCCAGGGATCTAATCAAAACAGATATAAGTAATATGCTTGAACCAGAATTTTTAAATTTTATTTGTATTTTTCAAAAGATTTATTTATTTATTTATTTTGAGAGAGAGAGGAAGAGTGAGCAAGGAGAGGGGCAGAATAAGAGGGAGAGTCTCAAGCAGACTCCTCACTGAGCAGGGAGCCCAATTCAGGGCTCAATCCTGGGACGCTGAGATCATGAGCTGAAATCAAGAGTTGGCCACTTAACCATCTGAGCCACCCAGGTGCCCCTGCTTGAACCAGAATTTAAAACATACAATCATAAGGATACTAGCTGGTCTTGAGAAAAGCATAGAAGACACCAGGGAGTCCCTTACTGTGAGATAAAAGACCTGAAAGCCAGGCCAAAATAAAAAATGCTATACCTAGATGCAGAACTGACTAGATGTAATGATCACAAGGATAGAAGAAACAGAGGGATGAATTGATGATATAGAAGATAAAATTATTGAAAATAATGAAGCTGAAAGAAGAGGGAAAAAATATTGGATCACAAATGTAGACTTAGGGAACTCTGTGACCCCATAAAGTGTAATTACATCTGTATAATAGGAGAGGACGGAGAGGGAAGAAGAGAGGGAAAAAGGGTCAGAAGATAAATTAGAGGAAAGTATAGCTGAAAACTTCCCTAAACTGGGGAAAGAAATAGACATCCAAATCCAGGAGGCACACAGAACTCCCATCAAAGTCAACAAAAGGAGACCAACACCAAGATATATGATAGTAAGATTTGCAAATTACAGATAAGGAAAGAATCCTGAAAGCAGCAAAGAAAAAAAGATCCCTAACTGAAAAGGGAAGACAAATCAGGTTCACAGCAGATCTCTCCACAGAAATATGGCAGGCCAAAAGAGAGTGGCATGATACAGTCAATGTGTTGATTGGGAAAAATATGCAGCCAAGAATACTCTACCCAGCAAGACTGACATTCAGAGTAGAAGGAAAGATAAAGACTTTCCCAGAAAAACAAAAAAAAAAAATAAAAGAGTTTGTGACTACTAAACCAGCCCTGCAAAAAATAATAAAGGGGACTCCTTGAGTATAAGAGAAAGAACAAAAAGCAACAAAGACTAGAAAGGAACAGAGAAAATCTCCAGAAACACTGACTTTATAGGTAATACAATGGCACTAAATTCATATCTGTCAATAATCACTCTGAATTGAAATGGACTAAACACTCCAATCAAAAGACATAGGGTATCAGAATGGATTTAAAAAAAAAAAGACCCATCTGTATGCTGCTTACAAAAGACTCATTTTAGACCTAAAGATACCTGCAGATTGAAAGTGAGGAGATAGAGAACCATTTACCATGCTAATGGGCATCAAAAGAAAGCTGGGGTAGTGTACTTATATCAGACAAACTGCATTTTAAAGCAAAGACTGTAACAAAAGATAAGGACACTATATCATAATAAAGGAGCCTATCCAACAAGACTGAACAATTATAAATATTTATGCCCCAACATGTGAGCATCCAAATATATAAATCAGTTAATAACAAACATAAAGAAACTCATTGATAACAATACTATAAAAGTAGGGGACTTTAACATCCCACTCACTGCAATGGATAGATCATCTAAGCAGAAAATCAACAAGGAAACAATGGCTTTGAATTACACACTGGACCAGATGGATTTAACAGATATACTCAGAACATTTCATCCTGAAGCAGCAGAATACACATTCTTTTCAAGTATACATGGAACATTCTCCAGAACAGATCACATACTGGGTCACAAATCAGGCCTCAACAAGTACAAAAACACTGAGACCATACCAAGCATATTTTCATACCACAATGCTATGAAATTTAAAGTTAACCACAAGAAAAGATCTGGGAAGACCCCAAATACATGGAGATTAAAGAACATCCTACCAAAGAATGGAAGGGTTAACCAGGAAATTAAAGAAGAAATAAAATAATACATGCAAGCAAATGAAAATGAAAACACAGCAGTCCAAATCTTTGGGATGCAGCAAAAGCAGTCATAAGAGGGAAGTACATGGCAGGATAGGCCTACCTCAAGAAGCAGAAAAGTCTCAAATACACAACCTTACACTTAAAGGAACTAAAAAAAGTAAAAGAAAATAAAGCCTAAAGCCAGCAGAAGGGAAATAATAAAAATTAGAGAAGAAATAAATGATATAGAAACAAACAAAAAATAGTAAAACAGATCAATGAAACTAAGAGCTGGTTCTTTGAAAGAATTAATAAAATGGATAAACCTCTAGCCAGACTTGTCAAAAGAAAGGAGAAAGGAACCAAATAACTAAAATCATGAATGAAAGAGGAGAGATCACAACCAATAGTACAGAAATACAAATTGTTTTATGAGAATATTATGAAAAATTATATGCTAACTAATTGGGCAATCTGGAAGAAATGGATAAATTCCTAGAAACATATAAACTACCAAAACTGGAAGAGGAAGAAATAAAAAATTTAAACAGATCTAAAACCAGTAAAGAAACTGAATCTGTAATCAGAAATCTCCCAACAAAAGTCCAGAACCAGATGGCTTCCCAGGGGAACTCAACGAAACACTTAAGAGTTAATACCTATTTTCTTTTTTTTTTTTTTTAAAGATTTTATTTATTTATTTGAGACAGAGAGAATGAGAGACAGAGAGCATGAGAAGGAGGAGGGTCAGAGGGAGAAGCAGACTCCCTGCCGAGCAGGGAGCCCGATGCGGGACTCGATCCAGGGACTCCAGGATCATGACCTGAGCCGAAGGCAGTCGCTTAACCAACTGAGCCACCCAGGCGCCCCTGAAGAGTTAATACCTATTTTCTCAAAGTGTTCCAAAAAATAGAAATGGAAGGAAATCTTTCAAACTCATTCTACAGGGCTAGCATTACCTTGATTCTAAAACCAGACAAAGATGCCACTAAAAAGGGGAATTATAGGGGCTCCTGGGTGGCTCAGTCAGTTAAGTGATTTTGGCTCAGGTAATGATCTTGGGGTCATGAGATTAAGCCCATGTCAGCTTCTGCACTCAGCATGGAGTCAGCTTGTTCCTATCCTTATGCTCTTCCCCCTGTTCATGCTCTCTCACTCTCTCATAAATAAATAAATAAATAAATAAATAAATAAATAAATAAATAAATAAAATCTTTAAGATAAAAATAGGAGAATTATAGGTCAATATCCCTGATGAACATGGATGCAAAATTTCTCAACAAGATAATAGCAAATTGAATCCAACAGTACATTGAGAAAATTGTTTACCACGATCAAGTGGTATTTATTCCTGGGCTATGAGATGGTTTGATATTTTCAAATCAATCAATGTGATACACCAAACTGAAAAAAGAAAGGATAAGAACCATATGATCCTCTCAATAGATACCTAAAAATCATTTGACAAAATACAGCATCAATTCTTGATAAAAACCCTCAACAAAGGAAGGATAGAGGGAACATACTTCAACATCATAAAGGCCATATACAAAAGACCCACTGCTAATATCATCATCAGTGGGGAAAATTAGAGCTTTTCCTGGGTGGTCAGGAACACAGGGATGTCCACTCTCATCATTGTTATTTAACATAGTACTTGAAGTCCTAGCCTTGGCTATCAGACAACAAAAAGAAAAAAAAAGGCATCCAAATTGGCAAGGAAGAAGGTAAACTTTCACTATTTGCAGATGACATGATACTCTATGTAGAAAGCCCAAAAGATGCCACCAAAAAATTGCTAGGACTAATAAATTCAGCAAATTTGCAGAATAAAAAATCAATGTAGAGAAATCTGTCATATCTATATACCAATAACAAAGCAGGAGAAAAATCAAGGCATCAAGCTCATTTACAATTGCACCAAAAACAACAAGATACCTAGGAATAAACCTATCCAAAGAGGTAAAGGATCTGTACTCTGGCAACTATAGAACACTTATGAAGGAACTTGAAGAGGACACAAAGAAATGGAAAAACATTCCATGCTCATGGATTGGAAGAACAAACATTGTTAAAAAGTCTATACTACCCAAAGCAATCTACACACACATTTAATGCAATCCCTATCAAAACACCAACAGCATTTTTCACAGAGCTAGAACAAACAATCCTAAAATTTGTATGGAACCACAAAAGACCACGAAAGACAAAGCAATCCTGAAACAGAAAGCAAAGCTGATGACATCACAATTCCGGTCTTCCAGCTCTATTACAAAGCTGTAATCATCAAGACCGTAGGTACCGGCATAAAAACAGACACATAGATCAGTGGAACAGAACAGAAAACCCAGAAATGGACATTGTTTTACTTGTTTACGATATGTATGTCCAGGTAGACTTTGAGTTTACAGTGTTAGGCACTATGATGAACATTCAGTCATTATTCAATAAACAGATGTTTAAGTGGCTACAATTTCCCAGGCTCTGAGCTTGACTCTGGGGATAACATGGCAAATAAAACAGATAAACCTTCTACATCTCATGAAGCTTAGAGGAGGCATGGTAGAGATGTTTTAATCAAATATTCATTCATATAGCTAGGAAGATTATGATAATTGGTAATTAATACAATTATAATTAATAAAGTGGTAAATAACTTAATGTGGCTTATACATTTATCATACCACTATTTTACACAGCCTAGTGTTTCTGAGTAGTTTGCACACTGATTACCTTTTCTTGAAAAATGTGGGCAGGGACTAATTATAGTGATAATAGTAAGTAGCATAGTACCCTGCAAAGAGTAGAGCCTTAATTCATATTTCTTTATTTTCATACCCTCAGGATGGGATAAGCCTTTCCAAATGAAGAGTTAATAAAAGAAAATATAAATTCTATAACATAAAATAAAAATAAGACCACAATCAACATTTTAAAACTAGGGAGTAACTGTAATTTATATTACAATAAGAGGGGCTAATGTCCCTAATATGGGACATTAACCATTAATATGGTATTTCATAATGAAATACCAAAACCCAGCAGGAAAATAAGGAAAGGACAGTTCACAGAAAAGGAAAGTATAAATTGCTTTTAAGATTATGAAATGGGCTCAACTTTACTTATTACTAGGGAAGTGCAAATAAATCTACTAGAGATAACTTTTTCACTTAGATGATTATAAAAAGCCAAAAGTTTGATGACATATTCTGTTGATGAGGATATGGGAAGCAGGCACTCTCACACGTTGCTAGTAGAGAGCAAACTGTTAAAACCTTATGTAGGAAGATTTGTCTATGTCAATTGAAATTTAAAATCTACATAGCTATTGGACTTCCCAAGCTTCAGAACCATGAGAAATAAATGTTGCTGTTGTTAATAAGCTACCAAGTCTATGGCATTTTGTTATAGCAATCTGAATGGACTAAGGCAGTAAAGGATACCAATTTTAAGGTTTTTAATTTTCCAATAGCAAGACATCCACATTAACCAAATTGTAAGTACTCAAATTTGTTTACTAGTCCACTACATTTTTGTAATTATAGCAAAAAGTTATCTATAAAGACTCACAAAAGAATCTAGACCACTGTGCTTTACTCTATTTCACTATAGAAACAGACAATGTATAAAATTATACTTTAGGTTCTCAAATTCCAATACCAAACACAAAGCAGTATTATTTATGAAAAGCCATAAAGAAAGAATATTATAAGTGGATGGATGTGCAATTTTATGTTGCTCTAAAATGCTATAACCAAGATGATAAGCCCCGTGGAAATCTACTTTATTAGCCTTCCTTTACAGCAGAATAAACAAAATCTTATCAGGTGTCAAGTATCACCAAATCCAATTTCGTTAGAAAATAATGAAACAGAAAAATTCAAGTTGAATTGAAAATGAGTGTAGAATCATTCTCCCGCCCTTCCAAGATGTGAATCACCTGCAGGGCAGTTGGGATATTAAGGTAATTAGGAGCTCAATGAAAATGATACCCCTAAGCATGGTATTTGTATTTATGCACAAATACATCTAATCAAGCAGATTGAAAACACACTAACAAAACCATTTAAATCTCACCAGGTCATTTAAATTTCCATGTCAGTTATATAAATTAAATTCTCCTAGTCATAAACTATGGTAATAGTCATTTGTAATTGGGGCAAAGATAAGATTTACAGTAAATAATCATGTAATTTTTACCAGTGTAATAGTTAACTTTTATTGAATACCCACTAGCTAATTAATCCTCACAACAATTTTGTAAAGTAGGTTATTTTCATCACCATTTTACAGGGGTAAAATGTGAGACAGAAAATTTGTGACTTCAGTGTTGTATACCAAAACAGAAGTCAGAGTCTGCTCCTCTGCCTGCAAAGTCTGCATTTTTTCCCTACTATTCTGTGCTGCCTCCATTGCATAGGCCGAGTTAATCTTTTAAAATCAGGTTAGAACTTATTTAGCATAATGGGATAATATTACAGATAGGAAAGGAAATATTACAGATAGACTCAATAGTCTGAAAATGTCTGAGGAACTAATTCAAAATCATACAGATGTGCACTTCATGGAACAGAATCTCAATCAGATTCGGGTTTATACTTTCATTTTTAAAAGGTAAGAATGTTCAAATGTATGCTTTTGAAAAAATATGTATTACATGACATTATATACTAGATGAATCACATATTGAGAAAAGTGTCAATACTTTTCAGAACACAACAGCAGGATGGGTCATGGAAAAATATTATTCATTTTTTACTTAGAGCAATAGTTGCTTTCCATCTGAAAAGTACTATTTTATTTATTTATTTATTTAATTATGCTATGTTAATCACCCTACATCATTAGTTTTTATTTTATTTTATTTATTTTTTTTTTTAAAGATTTTATTTATTTGACAAAGAGAGCACAAGCAGAGGGAGAGAGAGGGAGAAGCAGGTTCCCTGCTGAGCAAGGAGCCCAATGTGGGACTCGATCCCAGGACCCTGGGATCATGACCTGGGCCGAAGGCAGCCGCTTAACCGACTGAGCCACCCAGGCGTCCCAACATCATTAGTTTTTGATGTAATGTTCCATGATTCATTGTTTGCATATAACACCCAGTGCTCCATTCAATACATGCCCTCTTTAATACCCATCACCGCGCTAACCCATCTCCCCACCCCCCTCCCCTCTAGAACCCTCAGTTTGTTTTTCAGAGTCCATAGTCTCTCATGGTTCGTCTCCCCCTCCGATCCCACCCCCTTCATTTTTCCCTTCCTACTATCTTCTTTTTTTTTTTTTAACGTATAATGTATTATTTGTTTCAGAGGTACAGGTCTGTGATTCAACAGTCTTAAACAATTCACAGAACTCACCATAGCACAAACCCTCCCCAATGTCTATCACCCAGCCACCCCATCCCTCCCACCCGCCACCTGAAAAGTACTATTTTAAAGTGTAAATTTATTAAATAATGTGTTGTTGTTGTTATTTGACAATTCACAGAAAAGCAATTTTAAACTTTCAGTCTTTCTTATATATTTTCTGTTTGGATGAAGATGGTTAGTACAGTGGATGAGTCTGGACTCTGGAACTAGTAACTACAGTTCTGATACTATTAATCCATTACTGTCAATTGATACTACTTAACTATGCTATGCCCCTGTTCCTTGCCCAGAAAATGGTGATTATGAAGTATTTATTCATAGGGTTGCAATGAGATTTAAGTAAGTTACCTAAAAATCACCTGTAAGAGTGCCTGGCTCATAGTTAGTACTCAATAAATGTGAAGTCTTTAGTACCTAGCCCATAAGAAGCATTTGATTATTTTTCAAATGTAAACTTAAAATCTTACATTTCAAATTTTCTTCAGAAGACTCTACAATATCCAAAGTCATCATACACATATGCACACACACAAATACGAAATCAGAAATCAACATGTTAACATTTGGGATTCAATTAAAAACACTTCTTAAAAATTACATTTTATATTTTAGGTTTCAAATTACAATTAGCATTAAATAGACTGTAATTTTTAAAAATTGTTTTGAATATTTCTGTGTAAAACTTTGTTGTGAAATTTCTTGACCTTTCATGACTCAAAATACTGCTCATCTTGACTTTAATGAAAATTTTAGCTTAGGATAAAAGCTGGATTGGTCCATTCTTGTTACAAGTGACCATTTTGTCCTAAAGAAGATAATTCCTCAACTACTGTTAATTACATTACTTTGTTACTTCCACAGGCTAAATTAAAATACACATTACAAAATAACTACAATGATTTGACAGTAAATGTAATTCCCAGGCAATTTACAAGAACATAACATACTTGGGATGTCAAGATTTTATTTATGTACTAGGTAGGATGGTTTGATCAAAATAAAAACAAAACCTTCCTAACACAAACTTTTTAGAAAATATTTCCTTCAATCATTTTAAAAGATGAAAACACTTAAAATTCCATCATGTCTAAAGTTTAAAAACAATTATGAAGCAAAATAAGTTCTACCAAACATGCAAACTGTCTTTTTTTCCTAAGACAAGAGATTTGAAATGCA
This sequence comes from Mirounga leonina, assembly GCF_011800145.1. Classification (NCBI taxonomy): domain Eukaryota; kingdom Metazoa; phylum Chordata; class Mammalia; order Carnivora; family Phocidae; genus Mirounga; species Mirounga leonina. Next base: position 6,865,137 of record NW_023270323.1, read on the forward strand.
CACAGTCTTTTCCAGTGTTTATAACTTATGTTTATAAGTAATATCAATATCTTAAATTTATAATCTATAAATCGGTTATGTATACTTCATATATCCATAGAATAGTTCATTGTAAATAAGCATATTTTAAATCATACATGTCTTTTCAAGCAAAATTAATTTGACTATAAGTCATTTAAATGATATAAATAATACTAAAACCTGACGCTGATAAACAAGAACTATGATATGAAAACTCAACCACAATCACACATGCATAAAAATAATTCTCAAAAATGATTTATCAGTTCCTCTGGTAAATTTATTTTATTTTTATATGAAATATTTTCTTTCTCTACATAATCAAACAAATTCAGGGATTTGTTATTAATCACTTTTATTATGTAAGAGATTGTATTTACTTCTGTGGAAATAAGGCATATTTTACTCTTAGTGAACTTGGATTTCATATCAGCCCCTCAAAAATAAAATGTCATTATAAAAGAAGCTCGCAGTTCTCAAGAATTACTATGTGCCAGACACTGCTCTAAGTACATTAGATATTGAAATTCATGCAATACAATAATCCTATGAGATAGAAATGACTATTATGCAACTAATGAGAACATTGAGGCAGAAAGTGCTTAAATAACTTCCCAAGTACATATAGCTAGAAATGTTGATAAACATGAAATTGCTAGAGTGGTTATAAAACAGTGAGGAGGGTGTGGATAATTTTTTGTGGGATATAACAAAATTGATCCACAGAGCTGAGATGACTGTTGACCTAGATATTGAATTAGATGGGAGGGGTAAACTGTGGGAGGATATTCCAGAAACTAACCCAGTTTCTGCTTAGCCCTGAAGGCTTTTTCTAAGATCCTCTCAGTTCATGAAGCCCTCTCAGGGTGTTCTAGTCCCCCTTTGAACACTTTTTGTTCTCATTTATGTATTCTTTGAACAAACATTTACTGAGTAACTAAGATGGGGAATTTAAAGATGTCAAATAGTCCTCATTCTTGAAGAGTATGTAGTATAGTTTTCATCAAAATATTTAGCACTTATTAGTATACTACCATGTACCCTTTACCATTATTTTCTTTCCTAGCTTCCTGCATTTCTAGCTACACTACATGCTTTCTGGAGACCAGACCATATCAACACCGCTGTATATGGGCTCTCTCTGCCTGCTCTCTCTGCTAACATGAACCCTGCTGAAAATAGGGACTCAGTGAACACTGCTTGGTTGATTTGGATATATTTTCTTTTGTCTTAGAACATCTTTTGAAACAGATGGCAAGCAATTTTTTGTAGGCTAGAATTTATATTTTTAAAATGCTGATAAGGTAAGTAAATAGGGAGAAACTACTCAGAAGAAAATCCAAGTAACTGCTCTGAATTCTAGAGGCTGTCGGCGTTATTTGTGGCATTGTCTATAACATAGTTCCTTGGCTTCATAAGCTATATGTTAGGAATAGGCTTCAAGGAGAATCTTTAGATAAGAAGAAATATTATGGGTAACTTTACCTATTTTTGCTAAATGAACCAACCTTTGATTATTAGGTTCCTAATGATGCCTACATTCTTTCTCCATCGTCAACCAGACCTACTTTGGTATATTTTTAGGAAAATCAGTAAGATGCTTCAACATGTATTTTTTTCCCAGTAAAATTAAAAAGAGCATATTTGTTATTATTCCATTTTAAAATGATAGTTTTCTAGTATAAAAATAGAAAGTAGAATGTTATCCTAATTTTCGGTGAATTTTTAGAAGCCACAACCACAAACACATCTTTATTTATTTGAAAATCTTGTATCTTAACAAGTTGACATTGATACCACTTCCAAAAATCTGCAGTCTTTCCAGCTGCCTCTCAGTCCTGTGTAAATAAAAAATTATTTACACCAGCTGGTCTACTGTCACAATACTTGAACTAGACCTGCTACCCTAAAAAGGTTATATATGTTTTGATTTTATATACTTGGCTTCTTTTGGGTGGTTTACTAGATGTCCGAAAGGTAATGTAAAGGATCCTTCTCCCTTAATGCATCTTTTTTACCTACAAAATCAAGGCCAAAATCTGTTTCGAAATGCTGGAAGTTTGTGTGTTTGTTTTTTTAAGCATTTAATAATCATTTGATTAATTACAAATATTTTTTAAATTAAAAAAAAAGAATCAATCAATGAGTATTTCATAATCACCACTATCCTCCTAAAGCTATGTTTGCAAATCCATGTGGGAAACAAAATACGTGCATACAAAATTATTATTCAACAGTATGTGACAGTATGATTAAATAAACCTTAAAATTAGGCAGTAAGGCAACACAAAATATAACAGCAGTGTGATATACATATATATCTATATCTATATCTATATCTATATATATATCATTGAGAAGGCAGAGAAAAAAGATGATCAGTTCAAGGTAGAAACCTCAAAGATTCCTAGGGTATGGTATGGCTAAGATGAGCCCAGAAGAAAAAATACAGACATGTGAAGGAAAAGAAATAATGTCCAATGTAAAGGCAAAGGTAGGAGAAAAATATTCGAACATATAAGCATTAATCACTACATTAATTTTCTATTGCTGCTATTACAGATTACCACACACTTAGTTTAAAATAACACAAATTTATTATCTCACAATTCTGAATGGCAGACATGGATCTCCCCATGCTAAAATCAATGTGAGGGAAGGGCTACTTTGTTTAATGGAGGCTCTGGGGAAGAATAAACTTCCAAGCATACATTGGTTGGCAAAAATTCAATTCCATGCAGTTATGGGACTGAGGTCCCATTTTCTGTCTGGACTCTGCCAGGAGTAGCTTCCAGTCTGTCAGAATTCCTTGGATTCTGGTCCCCTTTATCTTCAAAGCCAGCAAAGAGGGGTCAAGTCCTTCCCATGCCTCAGCTCATCTGCCTTCCCATCTGACTACCTCTTCTCTGACCATTTGGTCTTTCTCATCTGCTTTTAAGGGTCCAAGAGATTACATCAGGTCCATCTGGATAATCCACAATAATCTCCTTATTTTAAGGTCAGCTGATTAGCAATGTAATTCTATCTGCAACGTCCCTTTTGATATGTAACAAAATATTTACAGGTATAATACCCAGGTGCAAAGATCATGGAGGTAAAATTCTTGGCTACCACATTCATTCAAAAACGTTTTTATGGAACCAGTATCTCTGATTTTAGTTGTGGGAGAATACAAAAATAAATGAAAACTCTCATTTTCAATCTCTCAAAAGTCTCACATGATGAGAGAGGAAAAAAAAATCACAAATAAATATGTGTTTGGTACTAAAATAAATGCACATACAAGATATATAAATTATACAACTGTGCATGTAAATTAAGTCCAAAAAAATGGGAAAGAGAATACTAAAAATACTAGTTTAGAGCAAAAAAGTTGGAAATTAGTGACTAAAAAGCTCTGGACAGAGGAGCAGTCCAAGATGGCAGCATAGGAATATCTCGAATTCCCCTCCTCTCGTGGATACATCAAATCTACATACAGAACAAGTCCCTGTGAAAAACAACTGAAAATAGGTGAACTGCTCCTCTACATCGAAGGGTAAAAGGACCACATTGAGACAGATAGGAGAGGCAGAGATGTAGTCTTACCAAAACATGAACCCCAGCATGGTAACCCACAAAAGGGGGGGATATCATAATTCAGAGTTTCTCCTGGAGGAACAGCGAGTTTGTGTCCTACACCGGACACCCCAACCCTTAAGACCTGCACCAGAGAGATAAGCCCTCAAAATGTCTGGCTTAGAAAATAGCCAGAAGGCTATAGGAAACTGAGATTCTCTTTTAAAAGGGCTTCAGCATGGTCTCACTCATCCCAGAACCCAGTGCAAAAACTGCAGTTTGAAAGTACTCAGAGTATATGTGATAAAGGTTCATTTGCTAATCTTAAAGCATCTGCTGGAGGGGCCGGAAAGAGTTGAAATTCTTTTCAGAGATGGAACTACTAGAAAATACCATTTTTGCACTTTCCCTCTATTATACTAACACAGGCTTGTGCAAACATGGCACTATCTCACTACCTTGCTAAGACTGGCAGAGGCAAGTGGTTGTGGCACTCCCCAGACCTTTGACTGGGGCTAGTAAGTGCAAGTGGTCATGGCATTCTCCTACTTCCTCGCTAAAGCCAGTGAACTCAAGTGGTTACAGTACACCCCACCCTATGGCTGGGACCAGCCAGTGCCACCAGTCATGGAATTCTCCCACCCTTTGCACACATAGACAAGGCACTTTTTTCTATTACACTGATGAAGCTAGGAGGTGCACACAAGCAAGGCATTCTCCTGATGTCTTGTTAAAGCCAAAGAACATGTCCTACCCCCTGTGCTCTCCAAATTCTCTGCTAAAGATGGTGGATGCATGCAATTCACACAGGGGTAGCCCTTGATTTCCCAGCCCTGATGGCCAAGGGGGCTTGGGTTCATGGGCTATGCAAAACTATAACAATCAGAAAGACAGTTCTTGGCAGGCTTCCACTATCAGGGTACTGCACAGGCAGCAGAATGAATCATACCCCCAGACTTCCTGAGAAAAAGGTGCATTTACTTTTCCTTGCGCTTCAGACTTAGAGACAGGATTCAGGACTTCTAAAGGCTATGAAGGCAGTCTTGTGGAGAGTAAGCAAGGAGACACAACCACTATGCATTCCCCTGGCCTTGCTACAGTTCAGCGATACCTCCCAGAAAGGAGCTTCTGCACTTGTCTAAAGCCCCAATTTCTGCAACCACCATTCACAGGATACTTCCAGATCACCTGGTCAGGGTTTATAATTGCAACCTCATAGGACTGTATATATTTTCCTACTTTAAAAGATGCTATCTGAGGGTCTAGCTTTCATCAACCTAAATCTAGGAGCTAAATGAAATCTCCACACCCCTCTACCCAGAACACTAATAGGTCTTGGCACACCCTCAACAATAGGGACCTACCAAGAAAAAAAAATCAGGCTGCTTAGACAAAACAAAAGTTTGAGAGACAACCTAGAGCTAGGGCAAAGTTTGATAATAAGGTTCATTACCTACACAAGACCACTCCTTCAAGACCAAGAGAGGTGGTTGTTTCACTTAATACACAGAAACAAACACACAGAATCAGGCAAAATGAGGACTCAGAGAAATATGTTCCAAATGAAAGAATATAAGAAAACCTCAGAAAAAGACCTTAATAAAGTGGAAATCAGTATTCTACCAGATAAAGAATTCAAAGTAACAGTCATAAAGATTCTCACATTGGGTAAACAATGGATGAACACAGTGAGAATTTCAACAGAGATAAAAATATAACAAAGTACCAGAAGTCATGGAGCTGAAGAGTAAAATAACTGCACTGAAAAATACACTAGAAATTTGATACAACAGCCGACTAGATGAAGCAGAAGAAAGGATCAATGATCCAGAAGTCAGGGCAATAGAAATCAACCAGCTGAGTAGCAAAAAGAAGAATTTTAAAACATGAACATGGCTGAAAGGAACTATGTGACAACATCAAGTATAATAATATTCACATTATAGGGACCCTAGAAGAAGAGAGAAAGGGCCAAAGCTCACCTTCTCTCTCTGCACCTGCCCACCCCTCCCTGTGCATCGCTGGCAGGCCTTGGACAGACAGACGCATGGCCAGGCCCCTTGGCTTGCTCCTCATGCTCTGCTGTCCCCTCCCTGGCTCAACATCTCCACCAAGTATCTGGTTTATTTAGAAAAAAGAAAATAATGAAGGGATGAGAGTCTGCCTACCTAGCTCTTTGTTTCCTATACACTCTTTAATGGTGAATCCAAGGAAAAGGGCCCCAGGGGGTGGGGAGAGGCCCCCACAGCACTGCTGAACCCAGCTATGGCTTTACTTGAATTCACTTTCCTGAGCACAGACCAGGAGAGGTGGGGGGGGGGGGGGGGGGGGGAGAGGTACAGGGCACTGGCCAGGCAAAAAAAAAAAAAAAGAAAATGAAAGGAACTGAAAGGAACTATGTGACAACATCAAGTAGAATAATATTCACATTATAGGGACCCTAGAAGAAGAGAGAAAGGGGCAGACAACTTATTTGAAGAAATAACTGCTGAAAATTTGCCTAACCTGGGAGAGGAAACAGTCATTTAGAATGAGGAAGCCCAGGGAGTTCTAAATAAAATGAACACAAAGAGATCCACATCAAGACACATTATATCAAAATATCAAAAGTTAAAGAGAGATTATTAAAAACAGAAAGAACAAAACAACTTGTTATATACAAGGGAAACCCCATAAGGCTATCAGCAGCTTTTTCAGCAGAAACTTTACAAGCCAGAAGAGAGTGGCACAATATCCAAGTGCTGAAAGGAAACAACAACAACAGCAACAACAAAACTACAACCAAGAATACTCTATTTGGCAAGATTATGATTCAGAATTGAAGTAGAGATAAGGAGTTTTCCAGACAAGTAAAAACTAAAGGAGTTCATCATCATTAAACTCACCTTAATAGAAATGCTAACAGAACTTCTTTAAGCTAAAAATGACACTAATTAATAACAAAAAATAAAACATACAAAAGTAATACTCTCACTGATAAATGTAAGCATCTACTAAAGCTAGTAGATAAGTTAATTTATGAAGCTTGTATAAAGGTTAAAATAAAAAAGTAATAAAATTAAAACTATAACAATTCATTAAGGGATACATAAAATAAAAAGATACAAAAATGTGACATAAAATATAAAATGTGGAGGGGAGGGAGTAAAATATAGAATTTTGGAATAAGTGAGTTCAAATTTAAATTGTTATCAACTTAAAATAGACTATATATATATAGCATGTTATATGTGAACCTCTGGATAACTATAAAGAAAAACCTATACACTGAAGAAGACACAGAAATAGAAAGATATTCCATGCTCATGGATTGGAAGAATGTTGTTAAAATGTTCATACTACCCAAAGCAATATACAGATTCAATGTAACCTCTATTAAAATTTCAATGACATTTTTTTCACTTAAATAGAACAAACAATCCTAAAATTTGTATGGAACAACCAAAGACCCCAAATAACCAAAACAATCTTGAGAAGGAGGAACAAATCTGTAGGCATCATGCTTCCTGATCTGAAACTATTCTACAAAGCTATAGTAATCAAAACAGTATGATATTGGCCTAAAACTAGACACATAGATCAATGGAATACAATAGAGAACTCAGGGGTGCCCAAGTGGCTCAGTCAGTTAAGCATCTGACTCTTGATCTCAGCTCAGGTCTTGATCTCAGGGTCATGAGTTCAAGCCCTGTGTTGGATTCCACTCTGGGCATGGAGCCTACTTACAAAAAAATGCTTATAGAATAAAGAAGCCAAAAATATACCCACACACACAGAGTCAATTAACTTACAACAAAGGAGGCAAGAATAAACAATGGGGAAAGGATGGTCTCTTCAATAAATGGTGTTGGGCAGACCGGACAGGCACATGCTAAAGAATAAGACCTGACCACTTTCTTATGCTGTACATGATAATTAATTCAAAATGGATTAAAGACTTAAATGTAAGACCTGAAACCATAAAACTCCTAGAAGAAAACATAGGAGGTAAATACTTAGACATTGGTCTTCATGACTATTTTAAATCTGACTCCACAAACAAGGGAACCAATGGGAGAAAATATTTTCAAATCATATATCCAATAAAGGGTTAATATCCAAAATATATAATAACTCATACAACTGAATAATAACAATAAAAACAATTTGATTAAAAAATGGGCAGGAGATCTGAATAGACATTTTTCCAAAGAAGACCTATAGATGGCCAACAGACACATAAAAAGATGTTCAACATCATTAATCAGCAGGGAAATGCAAATCAAAACCACAATGAGATGTCACCTCATACCTGTCAGGATGGCTATTACCAAAAAGACAAGAAATAACGAGTGTTGGTAAGGATGTGGAGAAAAAGGGACCCTTGTGCAGTGTTGTTGGGAATGTAATTTGGGGCAGCCATTATGGAAAACAGTATGGAAGTTCCCCCCCAAATTAAAAATAGAACCTCTAGATAGCAACTCCACTTCTGGATATTTACCCAAAGAAAATGAAAACACTAATTCCAAAAGATATATGCACCCCTATGTCTATTTACAGTATTATTTACAATAGCCAAGATATGAAAATAACCTGTGTCCACTGATGGATGAATGGATAAAAAAAAGATGTGGTGTGTATACATACAATGATATAATATTGAGGCATAAACAAGTAATAAATAAAATCTTGCCATTTGTGATAAATTGGATGAAACTTGTTGGAATTATGTAAATGAAGTCAGAGGAAGATAAATTCTGTATGATTTTATTCATATGTGGAATCTTAAAAACAAAACGAGCCAAACAAAACTGGCATCACAGATATAGGGAATAGAACAATGTTTGCTACTGGGGAAGGTGGTTGGAGAGTAGGTGAAACAGGTGAAAGGGATCCAGAAGTACAGACTTCCAGTTATAACCTAAATAAGTCATGGCAATATAATGTACGGCATGGCAACTCTTGTGAATAATATTATAGATCATAAAAATAATTTTTTTTTAAAAAAAGCTCAAGATAGGTTTATCTGGAAGGTGATATGAGATTCCTGAAGGCTTTCAAAGTCCAGGAAGAGGAAGTTAGATATATTAAATGACATAGAAGAAATAGGCTCCACTGTGGGTTCTTCAGAAGGAAAGTAATTTCTTATTAAAAATTTCTAGATGTGGAAATGGCTTAAGGAAGCATCCAACCCAGGATACCTGGGTGGCCCAGTCAGTTGAGCATCGACTCTTGGTTTTGACTCAGGTCGTGATCTCGGGTGATGGGATCGAGCCCAGAGATGGGGCTAAAGTTTCTCTCTCCCTCTCTCTCTGCCCCCTTTACACTTGCATGCTCTCTCTAAAATCAATCAATCAGGGTGCCTGGGTGGCTCAGTCGTTAAGCGTCTGCCTTTGGCTCAGGTCATGATCCTGGGGTCCTGGGATCGAGTCCCGCATCGGGCTCCCTGCTCGGCAGGAAGCCTGCCTCTCCCTCTCCCACTCCCCCTGCTTGTGTTCCTGCTCTAGCTATCTCTCTCTCTGTCAAATAAATAAATAAAATCTTTAAAAAAAAATCTAAAAAAAAATAAAAATCAAATCAAATCAGTCAATCAATCAATCAATCTTTAAAAAAAGGAAAGCTTCCAGTCCAGGCACATCAACTGGATTTACAACTAATTGGTAAAAGAGCCAGGATTAAAAACATCCATGCTTCTCTTCTCTAGATGCAGCTATTATTCTTGCACAACAAAATATTATGAAAATAATATTTTAAGAAATTTCGAAGAGCCCAGAAAGGAAATGATTGGTGAGATAATTTCAAGAATCTGTATTACAGCAAAATCACAGAATTATGTAAAATTATGTAACTCCTACAAATCTTCAAACTGACAATGGATAATTAACTCCGCATAACTGTAATCATTTCAGTTTAAGATCAAGGGACTTCAAACACCAAACGATATACTACTTAGCATATTATTACCAAGATCATTAAAACCTTAACTTCTGAATGTACACTATTTTCCAAATAAATACAGTGCTATTGATTTTATTTAAATCATATCTGTTAGATACATGCCTATTAAAGGTTTAGAAAGCAGCTGTATTAAAATAGATCAGGATAATTAATAAATTGATATTTTAATGATCACAGGTTATGGGGAGAAACAAGATAAGTTACATGAAGGCAACGATAAAACTCTACATTCCTGCTGCCTTTGTTCCCTCTTATTCTTTTCTTTATTTCATCTGCCATAATAAAATAACACAGGGAATATTTATTTTTTCTAATAGAAACTAGATATTATCATTGGTATGGTTGGGTACTTGCTCTCTGAGAAACTTCTTTTGCAGAATTGGTTCTTCATCTTGCAAAAGACTCAAGTAACCAAAACATAAAAGCACAATGCCCAGTATATATTCCATAAAGTTCATTCAAGTGTTTTGAGACAGGGAACATAAAAATGGCCTTTAAAAAAATTTTTATGGTAGATCAAACAATGATGTGAGTAAATTTCATTCTCTATTTCTTTGTCAGTTCATATTACTCTTCAAGTTATTACATGCATGGTAAAAATAGTAGAAAGTATTTAATGTTTTAAATGGGGGCAACTTTTAGGTTGAATGTAAGAAGTGAAACTGAAATTATTAATCGGTAGGAATAACAGTAAGATTTCTTACAAAGTGTTTGACTAGGTAACTTTTTGGAAATAGGAGATGCTGATAAATTTCAAGTTAAAAAAAATACATACACAAAAAGGACAACCAATACAAATGGTGAGATATTTGCTATATTTTCTCCTCTCCCCAGGCATATTAATCTAGTAATTCTGGTAAGGGTAAGAAAATTTTTCAAAGGAAAGGATTTTACTGTTAATGTGCTCATCATTTTTTCAGTTATCTAGAAAATATATAATAAAAGAGTTTCAGTTTTATTTATATGGGTATTAAGAAAAATAAATTACTAAATCTCTTACTTTGGGAATAATATTCATTGATCACACTATACTTCAAGTTGTCATAAAATTTTGAAGGCATAAACAGCATTACATGGGAAGAATAAAATGCTATATTTGTAACTGGAATAAAGGTTTTGAAATGACTTTTAAAAGTCTTGTTAAGTAGAACATATGGAGATGTGAAGGGAACTTTATTAACTTAAAAAATTGGAAAACTATAGAAGCATCTCAATCTGGAAAAAGAATATAAAAATAGGTCTCATTGGAAATGTCAGTGTAAATTAAATCTCATTAATGACCTACAATGAATGGAGGCAAATAGAACAGCAAAAATTATGTAAATCAAGGTTAAAAGGTACTAAGACGAATACGCTGGACAACATGAGGGCATGTTAAACGGTAATTAAAATCATTCAACTAAATGTCTGCATCAAAGATGAGCCATTTAATCGTTCCTAATGAAAAGTTCATTAGGATGACTGTTTAATTTTTATTGAGGCTGGAAAAAAGTTTACTGTTATAGATGATTTTCTGTTTTGCTCTTAGCCAATGCATTTGAGTGTATTTATACAAATCCAGAGAAAGGCCAAGTGAAGAGCATTTGTTTAAGTTTCAGGTGACTGCTTTGTTGAAATGGAGTATGATATACATGGATGGAAATTGGTCTTCCCACAGTAAATAAATTGCCAGGCAAAAGCACAGATTATGTGAACTGTGAACAACCAGCTCTGATTTGAGGGCACCGGTTACCACTACTTTTGTAGATGAAATACAGGAGAAGACCACGCTTGGTTTACTCCTCTGAAAGTCATCATGTCTAAGCAAAATTCTTAAAGCTATATGTTCAAAACCACCAGGCAGTTTATATAAATGCTACCCTAACTTCTATACAATTCTACCATTGTAATATATAACATTCTCCATTGCTTCTAACTGAATGTTATATAATCTGGTCTTCATAGATACAAAGCATACAGAAATTATAAAAGATCTAGAGACAGGCCATGAAAATTATAGAATGACCTAGGAGCAAAAAAAAAAAAAAAAAAAAAAAAAGAGAGAGAGAAAATATATTAAGATAGCTATGAATACCTATTTTAGTTTGCAGGCAAATCAAATTTAAGAAGAAATTTACCTTAAACATTTTTGAGGGGTAAGTCTAAGGATTCAGTACCAAAAAAAGAAAATGGTAAAGATATTTTAAAAAGTTTAATGCAATTCGACATTTAATGTAATACACTTGCCTATAGCTAATGAAGTTGTCACAAAAAAGCCAAAATCCAGATGATATAGCCAAGTGATTTGTTACTGGAGACAAAATTGCATCTCCCCTCATGAGATTCAGTATTCAACAGGTGCTTGTTTTATAATTTATAGTAATGGAAGTGTGTTGAATTGCATGATTATATGAAGTGTCTTTAAATTACATTTTATTATTTTCATAGATAGAAACACTTTTGAAAATTTGTCTCCATAAAAGGTGGAAAGGTTTTTAAAATTTGTCAGAAAAATGAGAAGGAGGGGTGCCTGGGTGGCTCAGTTGGTTCAGTGTCTGCCTTCGGCTCAGGTCATGATCCCAGGGTCCTGGGATCAAGCCCCGCATCGGGCTCCTTGCTCAGTGAGGAGCCTGCTTCTTCCTTCCACTCTGCTCCTCCCCCTGTTTGTGCTCTCTCTGTCAAATAAATAAATAAAATCTTAAAAAAGAGAGAGAGAGAGAAATGAGAAAAGAAACAATTTACTTTTTGTTTCTCACTTGGTTTGATGTTCTGTTGTCAATGTTGCCATCTGGTTATAAACAGAGAGCTTTATTTAACAATTCTTTCCTTAATGCAGGTGAAGCTGTGGGTGCCTATAACCCAGCAATTGCTAGACATTTACCCAAATGACACAAAAATACTGATTCAGAGGGGCACAAGCACTCTGAAGCTTATAGTAGCATCACCAACAATAGTCAAATTAGGAGAGAGTCGTGGTGACTGATGAATGGCTACAGAAGATGTGGCATATATATACAATGGAATATTACTCAGCAATCAGAAAGAATGAAATCTTGCCATATGCAATGAGGTGAAAGGGCTAGAGTGCATTATGCTAAGTGAAATAAGTCAGGAAAAGACAAACACCATATTATTTCACTCAAATATGGAATTAAGAAAGAAACCACATGAACATAGGGAAAGGGGAAAAAAAGAGAGAGGGAAACTAACCATAGAAGACTCTTAAGGATAGAGAACAAACTGAGGGTTGATGGGGGGAGGTGGGTGAAGGGTGGGCCAGATGGGTAATGAGCATAAGGAGGGCACTTGTGTTGAACGCTGGGTGTTATATGTACGTGATGAATCACTAAATTCTACTCCTGAAATCAATATTATACTATATGCTAACTAAATAGAATTTAAATAAGTATTGGGAAAAAAAGGTATTGTGAGCATTAAATTAGATAATTTAAAAGACCTACTGCATAGAACTTAATAAGGAGATATCTTATTCCTTCCTTAATCTTAGATGTGCTACTTGTAAGTAGTAATTGTTGAATGGCTAAATTAGATTATGTTTGAGTAAAGTTATCCTAAAGATTGAAAAGGTTTTATCCCCACATGCAGAAACTTCCTACTGTAATAGACAGGGGGATTCAGTCTGGATTTTGAAAAAGTAGTAAACAATACAAAACAAAAACGTGTGCTAACACTCTTTGAAACAAACAAAAAACATTGATTCTGTTGAAAGTGTTAAGCTTCCAGTGTCTTGAGAGAATTTTAAAAAGTGAAACTATATGAACATACTTCTAACATCATGCATGAACCATTCAGTAGTACTTATTTTATTATCTGTGTCTTTTTAATAAACTATGAGTCTTTCAGGAACAGAATATTTTTAAACATTTTTTATTTAAATTCTATTAAATAACATATAGTGTATTATTAGTTTCAGAGGTCGAGTTCAGGGATTCATCAGTTTTATATAATACCCAGTGTTCATTACATCATGTGCCCTCCTTAATGCCCATCACCCAGTTACCCCATCCCTCCACCCCCCTCTCCTCCAGCAACCCTCAATTTGTTTCCTATGATTAATAGTCTCTTATGGTTTGTCTCCCTTTCTGGCTTTGTCTTGTTTTATTTTTTCCTCTCTTCCCCTATGATCCTCTGTTTTGTTTCTTAAATCCTCATATCAGTGAGATCATATGATAATTGTCTTTCTCTGACTGACTTATTTCGCTTAGCATAATACCCTCTAGTTCCAGCCACACCATTGCAAATGGCAAGATTTCATTTTTTTTTTTTTGATGGCTGTGTAATAAGGAATAGGACATTTTTATTTCTTCTTTTTTCAAAAACTACACATTTGATGAAAACTGAATGGATTGTTAGGTGGATGGAAGTACATTCTTGGAAATTGTTAAATATTTACACTTAGTTCAGTATTTTAAAAAGGGGATAGATGCTGTAATCATGAATCTAAAATACATTAAGAGAGAATATATTTTCTCATTAAATTCAAATGGAATCTGTTGAAAGTAGAGCAAATTTTTACTCATGGACTTTAACAGATGTTTGTTGGAAGGTACAAATGGTCTCCCTCATATTAACACCACTTTATTCTTTATGATGAAAAGAACAAGATATCAGTTTCTTATTAAGGAAAATAAATTTTCTGGACTGGATAGCCAACTATTTGAAGGTATAAAGAAGAGTGGTTTTGGTTCCTTTCCACAGGAACCAAAGATATTGAGGTTCTGGACTTCATACCTCACACTACCGTTTTGTTTTGTTTTGTTTTTTAAAGATTTTATTTATTTATTTGAGAAAGAGAATGAGAGACAGAGAGCATGAGAGGGGGGAGGGGCAGAGGGAGAAGCAGACTCCCCGCTGAGCAGGGAGCCCGATGCTGGACTCGATCCCGGGACTCCAGGACCACGACCCGAGCCGAAGGCAGTCGCTTAACCAACTGAGCCACCCAGGCGCCCTGTTTTGTTTTGTTTTGTTTTTTTTAAAGATTTTATTTATTTATTTGAGAGAGAGCCTCACACTACCGTTTTATTAGAATTGTCTGTTCATTCTGATCAGAGTAGCCATCCAATCTTTGGTTGTTAACCTCTATGTGTGCATGTGACAATATGAGATACAAAGTGGCAGTGAGTCCTTGAACTCTTAGGCACTCATTTGTCAAGAATGCTTTTCAATTCTGGATACAACATGCTTATAAACACATGCCACTCTCCACAGACTGCATGTTAACAAGACAAGTTTTTTTTTTTTTTGCCAATTACATTTGTATGTAACCTGTTTCTGAAGTCTTGCTTTCATGTCTTAATTTTCAAAACCCTTGGGAGCTTTAATGATTTCAATATTGAGTTATTTAAAGCAATTTGTATACATATTTTATTTCTTCTGGTTATTTATTTTTCTTGTATGTCGCTTAGAAAAGGCCAAGCATGAAATTGGAGCTGCAAAGCAAGAACAAATTTATTGATATGAAGCTGCTCTGAAAACTCAATAGGTGTGCAACAAAGCAAGAAGGGTAAAAGGGCTGAATAATTCATTGAACCTTTAAGCATCAATAAATAACACTTACAGTGAGAAATGTCTGCTTTGCAACATTAGGTATGAAATGTGAGTGTAAAATAAAAGACATCTTTGAATTGCCATATTGTGAGAATCTCTGAATAAAGAAAGGTTGTTTTTTATTAATAATTCTGTGGATAAGAGCACCATGAATAAAAAATTTCAGGATTGGGAAATTCATTTTATTCTGTAATGTAGTGCTTCAGATTTTATCTCCATAGGTCAAATGAGTTAAACATGGATAACAATCTAATACAAGCCTAATATTTTATTTACACAGAATGGTACACCGTGATGAAAGTATTATCATTGTAACTATAAACTTAAAGTAAGTATAAATTTCAAGATATTATCATTGTAACTATAAGTTTCTTTATGTTCCAGGAAAAAAAAAATATGAATAGACTGTAAGATCTATTTAAAACTATGCAAATGGCATAGCCTTACATTATACACTATAGCTACTACTCCTATTACTGCCAACTATATTATTACTAGAGTACATCTGTGGATCTGCTTACTTACAAAAAGATCAGTCCCAATGGTGACGAATAAATATTCAGCAACTTGAAAAATGCAGACAAAATACTGATACAATTTTCAAAATAGCTCTCAATAAAAATAACAAATTGCATGTAAAGGAACAAATTCAGAGATAAATTAACCAGAATATGAGAAAACAATATGGCTTAGTGGCAGCAGTGGGAGCTCAGGAGTAAAACAACCCAGCTACTGTACTTACTAAATTTCTTAATTTGTACTGGTTACTAAACATCTCTGATTTGTAGTCTTCTTATTTTTATCTATGCCAATAAGTCCACCTACATCTCACAGATTTGTTGTTTAGGTAAGGATACAATTCATATATCTTAGAACACACATATATAATTTAGATTATTAAATTTTATTAGGTATTCAATAAATATTAGTTATTTTGTTTTATTGTTATTAGTAGTAAAAATTTTAGTGTCTTTGACAATTAAATAGAAACAAAGAAATCAGTATCCATATGGATAGGCATGTGTATTAAATGAAATAAGATACAAAGAAAAGCCAGCACAGTGTTTGGATCATAATAATCACTCTCCAAATATTACTCCTCTCCTTCCTTTTCCCCTTTCTTTTGTTTATCTCAATATAAAACAATCATTTGTAATTATGACTTTAAGTAACTAGAAATAGTTTTTGACTTTTGGAAGGGTTTTGTCCATAACTGTATCCAACTGAATGATCTGATATTTTTAGTGCCATGAACAATCTATATCATTTAGTTGTGTGCCACTTCTTCCTTTTTTTATGCGCACCAAAAAAGCCAAATGACCAATTCAGGGAGATGGAAAAATATAGTTCTAGACTTATTTGGAAATTAAATACTATATAATTGAATTTTGGAATAGATTCAAAATTTTACAAGCAGCTGATACTTTATTTTTCTAGATATTTGAATATGCTATATAGACGATGATTCTAAAAATTCTATTAGGCATATGACTTGCAGTTATGGTTTCACAATGGAAACACAGAGATACTGTGAGGTTCCAGAAACTAACACACTTTATAAATATTTTTAGCTGCTGTTAATGAGTATGTTTTTATTTGTTTGTATTTGCCATGAAATATAAATGAATACTTACTCAAAAATGATGTGGCCTAGATTATAAATTGACAATATACAGATATATTAGTTAGTCTACAGGACACAGCAAAGAAAAATGGATGAGAAAGCAATGCAAAGCAAAATTAAATTGTATAAAAGTCTACAATGTAATTTCATTTGAGTTTTTAAAAGATACTAATGAAAAGAAATATGAATCTTTGAATCTGAACTCTTCTTAACTCTACTTAACTTCAGTACTTAATACTACTTACTTTTTAAAGGTAGAGATATAAAAAATATTGAAATCAATAAAATGATTTACGGAATGGGAAGAAAAGCTTTAAGGAAAAAGCTGAATGATTAATTTGCTTAGTCTGAGAAAGAGAAGAGGATAAGTAGCCTTTATATGTCAGAAACTCGGCTTTTAGAAGGGTGAAGCAGCAGAGTGCCTGGGTGGCTCAATCAGTTAAGCATCTGCCTTTGGCTCAGGTCATGATCTCAGGGTCCTGGGATAGAGTCCCACTTAGGGCAACCTGCTCAGTAGGGTGTCCGTTCCTCCCTCTGCCTCTCACTCCACTTATGCGCTCTCTCTCACTCTCCCTCTCTCTCTCAATTAAATAAATAAAATCTTGAAAAAATAAAAAATAAAAATAAAAGGGTAAAGCAAATTGCATAGGCAGTAAGTGATAGCAATTGCATATTTGAATCCTAGAGAAACAGAAGTTGTAGTCCTATCGTGATGTAAAAAAAGGCAGAGGCTTAAATCACTGTCTTGCTCAAGTCAGGAAATCAAATCATATTAATGAGAATCAGAAAGAGAGAACCAGGGAATTGTTTATTTCAGATCTACATAAATTCTACCCATTTACTTTATAAAATGGGAAAATATTGCAAATATGCTTAAAACAGAAAAAAGTTAGGAGTTAAGAGGAAGGGAGAAGAAAGTTAAGAAGAAAGGGAGAATCACTGAAAAAATTCTGATCATTATTTCAGTGTGAGTACATATTTACCTTACATGTGACAAATTTGGGCTTCCAGGCAAGTGGGTGGTGTTAGCACATGTCTATATTTGCACCCTCCTAAGATCCACTAAAATGTTAAGAGAAACAAAAATAAGGCTACAAAGGAAAATAGAACTGGAGAAAAAGCACAACAAATAAGAGCTATCACTATTTAGCATAGTACTGGATGACTTGGCCTCAGCAATCAGACAATAAAAAAAAAAATAAAAGGCATCCAAATCAGCAAGGAAGAAGTCAAACTTTCACTGTTTGCAGACAACATGATACTCATGTGGAAAACCTGAAAGACCCCACCAAAAAAATTTCTAGAACTAATACATGAATTCAGCAAAGTCGCAGGATATAAAATCAATGTACACAAAAATTATAGCAATTCTATACACAAATAATGAAGCAGCAGAAAGAGAAATCAGGGAATTGATCCCATTTACAATTGCACCAAAAACCATAAGATACCTAGGAATAAACCTAACCAAAGAGGTAAAAGTACTCTGAAAACTATAGAACACTGATGAAAGAAATTAAAGAGGACACAAAGAAATGGAAAAACATTCCATGCTCTTGGATTAGAAGAAAAAACATTGTTAAAACGTCTATACTTCCCAGAGAAATCTATACATTTAATGCAATATCTATCAAAATACCATCAGCACTTTTCACAGAGCTAGAACAAACAATCCTAAAATTTGTATGGAACCATAAAAGACCCCAAATAGCCAAAGTGATGTTGAAAAAGAAAGGCAAAGCTGGTGGTATCACAATTCCAGACTTCCAGCTCTATTACAAAGCTATAATCATCAAGAGAGTATGGTACTGGCATAAAAACAGACACATAGATCAATGGAACAGAACAGAAAACCCAGAAATGGACCCTCAACTAATCTTTGACAAAGCAGAAATGAATAACCAATGGAAAAAAGACAGTCTCTTCATGGAGCACTGGGTGTTATACTCAAACCATGAATCATGGAACACTACATCAAAAACTAATGATGTAATGTATGGTGATTAGCATAACATAATAAAGAAAGGAAGGAAGGAAGGAAGGAGTGAAGGAAGGAAGGAAGGAAGGAAGGAAGGAAGGAAGGAAGGAAGAAGAAAAAGAAAGAAAGAAAGAAAGAAAGAAAGAAAGAAAGAAAGAAAGAAA
>NW_023270323.1:6883975-6903130 GCF_011800145.1 Mirounga leonina
AAAGAAAGAAAGAAAGAAAGAAAGAAAGAAAGAAAGAAAGAAAGAAAGAAAGAAAGAAAGAGAAAGAAAGAAAGAAAGAAAGAAAGAGAGAAAGAGAGAAAGAAAGAAAAAGAAAGAAAGAAAGAGAAAGAAAGAAAAGAAAAGAAAAGAAAAGAAAAAAAAAAGTCTCTTCAACAAATGGTTTTGGGAAAACTGGAAAGCAACATGCAGAAGAATCAAACCGGACTACTTTCTAACACATTCTTACTCTAAATATGAGACAGGAATCCATCAAAATCCCAAAGTAGAACACAGGCAGCAACCTCTTTGACCTCAGCCACAGCAACTTCTTACTAGACACAGCTCCAGAGGCAAGGGAAACAAAAGCAAAATGAACTACTGGGACTTCATCGAAATAAAAAGCTTTTGCACAGCAAAACTAAAAGGCAACCGATGGAATGGGAGAAGATATGTGCTAATGATATACTAGATAAAGGGTTACTATCCAAAATCTATAAAGAACTTATCAAACTCAACACCCAAAAAACAAATAATGCAGTTAAGAAATGGACAGAAGACTTTTTTCCAAAAAAAAAAAGACTATTTTTACCAGAAGCTAAAAATTTTACAGTTATGGCAATTACTGATCATACACTCTCAAAATCAATAATAAATGGGTTATTTTATTTTTTAAGGAAAAAAAAAAGACATCAGATGGCTAACAGACACATGAAAAGATGCTTAACATCACTCATTATTAGGAAATACAAATCAAAAGGGCAATGAGATATCGCCTCACACCTGTCAGAATGGCTAAAATTAACACCACAGGAAACAATAGATGTTAGCGAGGATGCAGAGAAAGGGGAACCCTTTTACACTATTGGTGGAAATGCAAACTGGTATAGCCAGTCTGGAAAACAGTATGGAGGTTCTTCAAAAAGGTAAACGTAGAATTACCCTATGACCCAGCAATTACACTACTATGTATTTATGCAAAGGATATAAAAACACAGATCCAAAGGGGTACATGCACCCCAATGTTTAAATCAGCATTATCAACAATAGCCAAATTATGGAAAGAGCCCAAGTGTCCATCACCTGTTGAACAGATAAAGAAGTGGTATGTGTTCAATATTAGCCATCAAAAGGATGAAATCTTGCCATTTGCAATGATATGTATGGAACTAGGGTGTATTATGCTAAGTGAAATAAGTCAGTCAGAGAAAGACAAATACCATATGATTTCACTCATATTTGGAATTTAGGAAACAAAACAGATGAACATGTGGGAAGGGGGGAAAAAGAGAACAAGAGAGGGGGACACAAACCATAAGAGATCCTTAATAATAAAGAACAAGCTGAGGTAGGTGAGCAGGGGATGGGCTAAAGGGGTGATAGGTATTAAGGAAGGTATGTGTTATGATGAGCACTGGGTGTTATACATAAGTGATGAATCACTAACTCTTCTCCTGAAACCAATACTACATTATATGTTAACTAACTAGAATTTAAATAAAAATTTGGAAGAAAAAAAGAGAAAACAAAAAGGATTACAATTAGAATAAAAAGTTGGATTTGAAAGCTGATAAACAAGTGTTATTTGACTGAGCAGCTCAGATAAAGCTAAAACCTGAACTTTGGAGGCTAATAAAAAAGAAGCAACTTGGTTAAATGTCTGACTCTTGATTTTGGCTCTCTCTCACATACATAAATAAGATCTTAAAAAAAAAAGAAGTATAAATTACATTAGTATTAGATAAAATGCTGGGAGTATTAGCAAATACTAAGAGAAATCAGGAGATATGAAAAAAAGAGACACCTAATTTTAAAAAGTGTGCATAGAGGTACCTGGGAAAGGAATGGACATAGACCCTGAACAAAAAAACGATGAAGCATTTAAGAAAAAAAGGGAAAGTGGGCGCCTGGGTGCTCAGTTAACCACCGAGTTGAAATGCTCAGTGTTTAGAGGACGAAGTACCTCCAGATACATGCAGAAAGCTGGGCTGAAAATTGACCTTTTTTACAGGCATAACTCACAATTTTGAACTTCTTAAAATTTCCTCTCAATTATAAATGTTTTTCCTCCTAGTGGGTAATTTGGCACATGAAGCAAATAAAACTATCTCTACTTTTATCTAGAGTTGCATACTCATCTCTGAACTACACAGAGCTAGTATTTTAGCTTACACATATCTGGCATTGTCTTTAAAAGTAAGTTAATTATTATGTTATGCATAATCACTCACTCTGTGAGTTGATACTTCCCTACATCTTTTTTTTTTTTTAAGATCCTATTTATTTATTTGAGAGAGAGAGAGAGCCAAAATCAAGAGTCGGACATTTAACCAACTAAGCCACCCAGGCCCCTCTTGCAATTTATAGTTCTTTATCAACATCTTGAATTCAGTTTCCTCTTAGGCTCTGGACTAGTAGTGTTTCTCAAAGAGAAATCATTCTGATCATCTGTGAGCTAAGAAACATGTGTCAAAATGTAAATTAACTGACATGAAGAACTGAACATAGCTCAGATCAGCTTTATTTTATTTATTTATTTATTTATTTATTTTTTTGGTAGTAAAAGTTACTTGATGAAGGATGCAGTCTGCTGATTTGCTTTCTAGTACAAACCCCTTTCTTTGGGGACTAAAACTCTGGTCAGCACTGTGTTAGTACCATATAACTGTCTACCAAATATCTCTAAGTAGTTGTCCACAGTTACCTCCAGTTCACTTTTTAAAAAATAAATTAATAAATAAAGGAATCCTTTTCATTTCCCTTACAACATGTTCTCTTCTTAATGGGTAGCAACATTTCAATAATGAATGTTATCTTGCACCTTAATGAATTAACTTTCTGATGAAGGGTAATAACCATAAACCCAAAACCTTAGTGGTAGGGTTTCTTCCTCTTCCCATATCACTGTGCCCTCTCCCTTACTTTTGTCTTATCCATTTGATTTTTAGTTATCTCTTACATAAATACCATCACCATTATCCTTGAATACTTCTCATATCTTAAAAGTAAATTGTTTAGCTTTTAACTCTAAAGTATTTTAGTATATGCGCTGCCGAAACGATCACAACTTTAAACTATTTTAAATGTAATATTTAAACTACATAACATTTAAGTAAACTTAACCTATCATAAAAAGCCCCTTAAGGGGCACCTGGGTGGCTCAGTTGTTAAGCTTCTGCCTTCGGCTCAGGTCATGATCCCAGGGTGCTGGGATGGAGCCCTGCATCGGGCTCCCTGCTCCGCGGGAAGCCTGCTTCTCCCTCTGACCCTCCCCCCTCTCATGCTCTCTCTCTCTCAAGTAAGTAAATAAACAAATAAATAAATAAAAAGAAGCTGAATCTAAAAAGTTTAAATAAATTACACAACATTACACAGGTAGTAAGTAAAATACTAACCCAGGAAGCCCAAGTCTGGAACTTTCAGCACGTAGAATAAATTTTTATTTCTCTTCAAAACATACAAGACACTTAATTTTCTAGGCCCTATCTGCAGGCTCATCCTGCTCACTTACATCTCCTTCCCCAAATACTATGCCCCAGCCACACCAGACTACTGAATTCACGTGCACTGTCATGTCACTCTATTGTTCCATGTCATCATATATGCTTTTACTTTGCCACTATCACCCTCCTTCATACCTGGAAAATTTCTAATTATTTATTAAAAGTCAACTCAGGTTTACTTCTTCAATGAAGCCTTCCATCCAATGCCCAGGGAAAGTTGTACTACCTCATTCAAATAATATTTTCTCAGCACCTAGGAATTCAATAAATAACCCAGACATGGTACCTGTCTTCAAGTAACTTATAGTTTGACGGTCAGTAGTGACAGGTGCATAAGTAATCTAGTGCTACTGCGCAGAATTATCACGAAAAGTAGAGAAGCTATGAAAATACAGAGAATGGGTAGGTTGTCCAGACAGAGGGCATAATGAGATGGTCTCAGAGAGACTAGCATCTAAGCTAGGCATAAGATAAGTGGGGAAAAAAAAAATAAAAAAGATGAAATGGTCCAGGATAAAGGATCTTTTAGGCATATCTATCTTCTTATGTATTCCTTCTATTTATGTAAATTATCCCTATACATAATCATGTTTCTATGCACCTCCCACCCATACCCCCCAAAATAAGCTTCCTAAGATCACATTCTCTCTTTTTTCATCATATAAGTAGCTCAGAATTGATGCACAGTAGCACAAAGTCTAGATTTGTTAAATGTAGAAATAGTTAAATAGGGACCTAAGAATAAATCACTGACAATGGAATGTAGAGAGGAAGACCATTTCAAGAAATACTTAGCTATTTGAAATGATAGGGCTGGTAGAGAGATTTAAACATAGAGCATGAGCAAGGCGGAGGCAGATATCAAGGATGCTTCTCTCGAGCTTGGTGCCTGGCAAGGAAGAAATGCAATTATTGAGGGGAAGCATGTTTGGGGTTTAGAGTATGAGGTACCTATGAAGCTCTCAGGTTTCATTCATGAATGTCAATGTTCCTTTACAATTCTACATGTGTTTGGAAAGACGACTTCTATCTCATCAGGCTTTAACTTGTTTCCATAGCCACGCACCTACTAGAGCTCTTGATTAATAAGTGACTTAAAAAGTATTTGATTTATAAACTCATAAATCTAATGGTTAGGTGTTAAAGGAAACCTCTTTAATATTTTTATGTTCTTTGAAGCATTTAGAAAAGCCTATTTTCTTAAATAAAATATCAGGAGCAATAAATGATAGTTTAAAATTTCATGTGAGTTTGGGTCCTCAGGGCATATTACATTTAGTTGGATAAGTTAATTTATGACAACACAATACAACTATCTGAAACATTACTGCTTAGAGATGAATGGCACATTGTTAAGCCAAATGTTTTCCTAATCTGACCAGCTTACTGAGATGGCAGGTACATTCTAGTACAAATTGCCAAAAAGACAGAGTTCAACTAAACACAGATTTGCATTTAAAACATTAACTATCACAGCAGATCTCAAAAATATATAAAAGCTTACCAAGTCTCAGAGTCTAAAGCTTAACACTTTAGACATTACTATCAGGCTTAAAATGTCCCACCAAGATAATTTCAGAATTTAACCAATGGGTAAAATACATTTATTATCTTTTGCCTGAGCATCATTTTCTTCATTTCATAAATATATTTAAGAACCACATTTGCTCACATAATGGCTACCTTAATTTAATAATCACAAAATTATTTTGGAGTAAGAGAAAACAAGTCAATAATACCTGCATAAAGTTCATACTCATAACCCAGTTAGTTGCCTTAGGCAACATGTTAAAAAGCAGCAGTTTCTGTAAATAACTCCTATTTATTTCAAGAGACAGGTCTCAGTCTCAATGGCTAAATTATTCCAGAAACTAATACACGGATATGGGGAGCATAAAGAAGCAGGGACAGGCATAACAGTAGGATAAGAAACCAAGAAAACATTTATTCTGTGTATTTTATCCTGTGCCAAAATGACTAGCATAGTTGTTCATGACATTGGAAAAGCTTAGGATCTGTGAAGTGGGAGTAAGTTCAGTTGTGTTACAAAAGTAAAAACTTGAGACAAAGTCTTGAATCCCATGAAACCAAGTTATTTACTTTGGAGAAGAGTAACCAGTCAAGCATGGAATTTCTCTTCCCCGCCCCCCCTCAATTACCCATAACTTATTTGGCATTCCTTATAGCCACCAGTATCTTTTCATGAATAAGATTCCTGTAACACAAGAAACACTCTTCACTCTTTCCCCTAGAAGCCTGCATAAACTTGCTAATCTCAGATATCTAGGACAAATTAGGTGGTCCACCTTGTTGTATATAATTCATTCTGTGGACTTCCCATATCTTTCAGTTGTTCCTACTCTGGGCAGGACTCAGGCCCATCTCAGTCCACAAATCTATCTTATTTCCAAGGTATTACTGGGACAGCAGCTCTACAGGCTCCATTGGTGCCATTTGGAATGCACTTAAACCTATGCTCTGTTTTTACCGGCAAAAAAACATTTGTTCATCTTTTGTAATGGCTTCACTCTTTTAATACAGCAGCCCTCATTTGGTGATGAATAGAGTATAGTACAGGGGCGCCTGGGTGGCTCAGTCGGCTAAGCCTCTGCCTTTGGCTCAGGTCATGATCCTGGGGTCCCGGGATGGAGTCCTGCATTAGGCTCCCTACTCAGCCAGGAGTCTGCTTCTCCCTCACCCTTTCCCCCTCCCCCTCCCCCACCCCTCTCATGCTTGTTCTCGCTATCTTTCTCTCTTTCTCAAATAAATAAAATTAAAAAAAAAAATCAAAACAGTATAGTACAAAGTAGGCCACCAGCACAATGTTTTACCGTGCGTTTATATAGGTTCTGGGAGACACTTGGTAACTGACCAACACAGTTAGAAGCTCAGTCTGAGAATGCCTGAGAGCAAGGGGTCTTTTTGAAATTTTGCTGATGAGACAAGTGCACAAAGACAACCAGGTTGAATAACTTGACCAAAATGCATGGTACATATAATTTTGAACGTTTTTTCTTACAAAAATGGGAAATACTGACTTAATCACAGATCAAAAATATCAGGGAACACATATCATACTAGCACTTATTCCTTTATAACCCATATTTTCAATAGATCTATTGAATTTGAAAACATTTTGTTTTCTTCCTAATAGATACAACATGCTTAACTTATCACAGCCTATGTTAAGAAAATATTGGTCACTTGTCAGAGTTTAATCTGAGAGATAAAAAGCAGTGGGATAAACTGTTTCTCATTTTTTTATATTGTAGGTTTAAGGTAACATAGCAATAAATCTAGATGCTTTTTAGTCGATGTGTTAGAAATCACTGAGTAAATACTTCAGCTACTCTTTTACACTTCATTAATTTTAGCTGGTGTTTCTTATTTTGCTTTTTATCATGCAAAATAAATTTAAAACAAATGTTCAATCCTATTAAATTTGCAAATTTCTTTGAAATAAAAAGAAATATAAATTTCTATAAATGTGATCTAACTAATGACTCTAATGTTCGGTACTATGAAGTACCACTCTACTACCAACTACCCCTAGTTCCAAAATGAGCTTTAGACATTCAATATTTAGCTGCTGAACTAATTTACAGCTAAATGTCTAAGATTTTGGCTCAATAGAAAAATACAGAGCTATGTGAAGTCTTTCTAAAGAAACTGCCAATCTAATCTGTTTACCTTTAATAGCTATTTGAAATAGGTTGTTGTTATTAGCTATACTTAGGCATTTGGTTTAATGATGGCATTGAGATAATTAAAAATAATTACTTTTCAATACATTCTGTCCTCATTTACTTAGCTGGCAGTATTTATAATACTTAATTTACTAAAAGTTTAGTGTCAATGCTTTGTCTTTGTCGTCTGAAAGCCCTTATCTTTATAAGGCTCACCTCTCAAAATCTAACTACGATATTAAATATTCCTGAATTACTGGAAACGAGTAGAACATATGGTTTCTGAACATATGATCACCTTATTCTGAGGGACTATACAAACTTAGAATGGAGGTGCACTTTTTCTGACGTCATCACCATGAAGTGTCAGTTACTATACTTATCACAGATCAAAAGAAGCCCATTCAATTTGCCTTCAAAATCTTTCAGATCCAGGCATCTTGCAAGTGTATTGAAAGAAAAAGCAGAGCAAAACAAACAAACAAACAACAACAAAAAAACCCCACAAAAAAACAATGACATGCAATGTCAAGTTTCTACTCAGTCTGCAAACCCTCATTTACTTGACTCTCTCAGCACCAGCTGTAACCCAATTAAATTCAGCACTGCACAGGTGTTCACAGGAATGACTAACACAAAAGCATACTTCCCTTTAGGGCTCTTAAAAAATTAGAGTTCCTTAATTTCCATAAACCTTCAAAACCAAAACTAAACAATAAAATATTGGGGGGGGAGAAATTAGATACAGCAGGGGGAAAACACAATCAGCATGAGCTATAACCCAATTAAACTAAATAGCACTCAGGTGTTTGCAAAAGCACACTCACTTAAAATTTTACCAACATCAATCAACTTTCTCTAAAACCTCTTAAATTTGACAATGAATATCCATTTGCCTTAAGGTTAGTTTGAGATGAAAGCTTTCTGAATCAGGGTTCTTGAAAGTGGATTTCTTTGTAAAATATGTAACAAAAATAAATATAGATTTTTATTTAAATAATCCGTCATGGGCACTTAGCATTTAAAAATACCTGAAGAAGTATTCACTGTTCTTAAAATTTCATTCATCATGCAGAAAACTCTCTTCTTATTTAAGAAAATAATCCAATGATTTGGGGTATCTTCCCTAAACTTGATTATTTTAAAGTCAATATTTAAGATGTTAGAAAGACCTAGTCAAATAAGTTCCTATCATGTGTTATTTAATACATACTTAAGAGTATCAACAATATCAATACCCAGACACAGTAATTTCTTTTAATGTGAAAATGTAAGGCTGTCAGCCCTATCCATGATTCACATTTGCTGAGCAGAATTTTGTCCTCATTTTAATAGAAACTTATAAGTTGTTTACTCTATTGGTTTGCAAAATGTGATCTCAAATTAGTAGCATAGGTAACACTTAAAAAATTTTCAGACCTGCAGGACTCATGCCCCATCTCACACCTGCTGGATCAAATTCTCCAGGGCTGGAGCCTAGCAATCTCTTTGTTGCTTTAAATCAACCCTCCAGGTGATTCTGATGCACTCTTAAATTTGAGAACCACTGGTCTCTTCTGTTTCTGGCTCTTAATATACCATAAAAATGTAGCAAACTCCCATTTGTACCTTGGTGACCTACAGAATAAATCAGAATATATCAGTTTATTACCATTTTCCAACACCCATACAAATGACTAAATATAAACACATTACTTCTAAATTTCCAGATTTTTAAAAAACATTCACTTATTTTAGAGAGAGCAAGAGAGCACCTGAGTGCACAAGCCGGGGGTGGGAGAGTGGAGGAAGAGGGAGAGAATCCTGAAGCAGACTCCCCACTGAGCACAAAGCCCACCCGGGGCTCTATCCCAGGACCCTGAGATCATGACCCGAGCCAAAAACAAGAGCCAGAAGCTCAACCAACTAAGCCACCCAGGCAACCCCTAAATTTCCAGATGCTTAACTATTAGCAAAAAACATGCTTGTTTCATATATAATAACTAATAATTATATACTATAATTAGCAGATGGGTTAATATGACTCTAAGTGAAAATCTCAGAGACATTTATGCAGTTATATCCAAAATATCACTGTTACACATAGAAATATAAATTGGTTATATTATTCTCAAAAGTTTCATCTTGAACTGGATTGTATAATTGATGGAAATCTTCATGAAATTAATGTATGATCTCATGTAATTTGAATTTACTCCTCCTATCTAAGTTCATATAGAAAAGAAATAATTATCAAAGAAACAGCAAAAGTAAATTTAATTTGTGTAGTGTGTATGTGTTTCATATTGCTAATTAGTTTAGCTATTTAGCCTACTATATTATTTCCTCATATTACTAATTTTTAAACCAATCATCCTTATTAATATCTACAATTTCTTACATAATTTTTGCATTCTTCTACTAAGCACTACCATAATTACTAAATAAATGATTCTGTGAGTGGTATAATATAGCTATTCATACTGAAATAACAAACACACATTTTTGAGACTAAGTAAGGAACTAAGAGTGAGAAAAAGATTATCCGAAGACCTAGACAGAATTATATACACTAGAAAAGATATACATGCAAAAGGAAAAATTAAATCTTTTTCAGAAAGCCAATTGTATCCCATTTCCAACTTCATCTTCTCATTCATACATAAATATAGAGTTTCTTCTGCATGCTGTTTTGTCAAATAATACAAGAAATCTAGGTAGGAAATATGTCAATAGATATCTAAACTCTCATTAATTTTAAAATGCTACACAAATGTATTTAAAATATTTTTTATTTATAATGTAACATAGGCAAGCAGTGTGAAATTAAACAAGTATCACTCTTATCATCTAGCAGAATGTGGTTAATGATACATATCTTTAGGAAATATTTTCAGAATTTTTTATGATAAACTGATAAACGTGTTTTTATATCCAGGAATACTTACTTCTTCTAGAAATCAGCTCCTGAAAACAAGTTAAACAGCACTAATCATTCCTTCCTTACTATCACTATTTTTTTTAAGATTTTATTTATTTATTTGAGAGACAGAAAGTGAGTGAGAGAGAGAGAACATGAGCGAGGGGAGAGGGGTGCAGAGGGAGAGGTAGAAGCAGACTGCCCCACTGAGCAGGGAGCCCGATGTGGGGCTCAATCCTGGGACACCAGAATCATGACCTGAGCTGAAGGCAGATGCTTAACCTACTGAGCCACCCAGGCACCCCAGACCTTTTTTTAAACACTCTTTCTTCTTTGCAGCTTTCTATAGTAATTTTTCTCTTCCTAGAAAGTGCAAATAATCCATCAAAATATAAATGATTAACAAACATTTTAAGAAACTACTCAACTTTTGGAGATTAATCATATGCTGGCAGCATAAAATCACTATTAAATTTTCACTAGATGATAAGATGGAAGGTGTAGGTATATCCTGCTATATACGCTTTATACTGATAAAAATCATTTTGAGCAGAAATCATAAACCTAATTTATACTTTATTTTCCAAATTTTTACTTAGTAAGATAATCTTATCTTTATTTCTTTGAAATAAAATTACTAGGTATCTTTCATGTTTAATGGGAAAATATGTTTTGTATAAATAATTAACTCTAAGTAATATAATTTTAAGTTAATATTTATATCATCACACTGGAGTTTGTATGATCCATCCTTCTTTTAATTCTAGTTGTGCTGCATAAGATGTTAGGAGCAAACTGATATTGTTCAATGGTAAGAAAATGTGTTACCCTATAAATTACTTTCTTGTCTTTTTGTTTTCTCAGTATACTGTCAGACACATAATAGCCATAAAAGTTATTAATGTTAATATATATCAATATATTAAATGTGTTAATATTAATATATATTAATATGTTACTATTAGTAAGTTAACTTCTAAGGCATGTTACTTATCCCAAATATTAACATTTCTATGGATATAAATACTCAAATTTTTAAAAATAATATAAACCTTAAAACGTTAAGAAAGGAGAGCACTTAGCTGTAATTGAGTAATAAGATTATGCAAGGAATAATTTTTTAAATACAACATCTCTAAAAAATTCTTCACCGTCTCTTTCAGTTTGCTGGTACAGAGAAAGAGTTAAAAAGAGATCGCATATTTTCCTACGTTCATTTTGATATCTACAACTACATGTTAGTACGGGTTTCTGTATTGTGCACTAAAAAAAAAAGCAAAACAATGATATTTGATTTGAAATGCCTTATAAAAATCAGGATGATCAGGTAGGGAAGAACCTAAAGGAGATGAAGAAGGTTCAGAAAATAGTCATAAGATCCAGGTATACCACATAAGAACATAAGAATTACGTTTTAAAAATAGAAACAGCACGAGATTATTAAATGTGGGCTTCATCACTACATCTCTTGTAACTAGTAGAAAACTGCATCTACTAGCTAGATACCTTTTAAAAAGTAAAGTTAATGCAAATGTAAGAAATTATTTTACACTGTGGATATTTTCTTATGTGTTTGATGAACTTTTGTTATTTTAAAGCTTTTTTCTCTTTTCTAGATCAAAAGACCTAAGTTCCTGATTGATTAATTACCAAAGATTTAAGGACATACAAGGATTTATCTAACACCTATTTAAAGCACAGCTTTAGGGCGCCTGGGTGGCTCAGTTGGTTAAGCAACTGCCTTCGGCTCAGGTCATGATCCTGGAGTCCCGGGATCGAGTCCTCATCGGGCTCCCTGCTTAGCAGGGAATCTGCTTCTCCCTCTGACCCTCACCCCTCTCATGCTCTCGCTCTCATTCTCTCTCTCAAATACATAAATAAAATCTTTAAAAAAAAAAATAAAAAAAAAATAAAGCACAGCTTTAAAATAACACCTTAAAACTTATGTCATCTCTTCCTAACTGATACAGATGTTGTGCTGCATGTTTCTAACTCATTATGGTAATGTTTTTGCTCCTAACATCTTATGCAGCACAACTAGAATTAAAAGAAGGATGGATCATACAAACTCCAGTGTGTATATTGGTAATGTTTGCCATTGCTTAAAGAACTCCATTGTTACTCTCATTTAATCATGTTCCTCATTTCAATGAACATCAGATCACTGTTGTATACATGTTTGGTAAAGTGAGTTCTAAATACAGATTCAGTCATCATCATTATGAGATGAGAATTTTTAGTAATGTGTTTAAACAGCTTTTTTGAGAGCACAGAAATTTATGGAGGGACTACTACATTGTTTCATCACAATATGCATACACACTTGCAAAGTGGTTCTTGCATTACTTATGGAGGCATTTTGTTTGCACATACCCACGTTTATTCACTTTTAAAGTTGTGAGTATAGACAAACACACAGAAGAGGATTTTTTTAAGAGACATTTCTTTTTAGGCATTAGAAGAGGCATCTTTTCTTAAAAAATTATACACATTGGAATGGACTATTTGCCAAAGCAATTTTAGATAGATAAAATGTATCCATTTTACCACTTATTTGAATACAATGTATTATTAATTAGGAATTTAATAGCATATATAATCAAATTACTAAGAAATGCTTACCATTGGTCTTCTGTTTAGAGAATTATTCAATAATTTTTCCTTTAAACTATAATTTAGCATATATATTTCTCTATATATCTACCATCCAATCTATATTTATTGAACACTACTATATCATAAACTCTAATTCCAGTCCATTGATGAGCAAGGTTTCAAATATATTTACTACACTCAATTTTCAAGTGTTTTGAGAAGTATGCTGAAAGAATTATAAAAAATATAATTGTGCCGTGTAAATGCAAGAGAGGTAGAGTGATAGAAAGTGAAGAAATGACCACTAAGAACTAAGATAATGAAATAAATGTAGATGGTTAAAAACCAGGTGGAGAAGGGAGATAACTCCAGGTATAATAAACAGTGTGAATAAAGGGGTGAGAAATCAACCAACATGTGCAGTGAGTAATGAGTAGGTTAGTTTGAGGTGAAAAATTGGTCTTTACAGGTAATGGGTGATGAGGAGTCTTTCGTTTTTTTTGTTTGTTTGTTTTTGGGGGTTTTTTCTATATATATTACGGGTTTTTTTTTTAAGATTTTATTTAAATTCAAGTTAGTTAACATACAGTGCATTGTTAGTTTCAGGGGTGGAATTTAGTGACTCATCAGTTGCATATAACACCCAGTACTCATCACATCAAGTGCCCTCCTTAATTCACCTCACCTGTTTACCCCATTCCCCCACCCACCTCCTCTCCAGCAACCCTCAGTTTGTTCTCTATCATTAAGGGTCTCTCATGGTTTGCCTCCCTCTCTGTTTTCATCTTATTTTATTTTTCCTTCCCTTCCCCTATATTCAATAAATTTTGTTTCTTAAATGCCACATATGAGTGAAATCATATGGTATTTGTCTTTCTTTGACTGACTTATTTTGCTGAGCATAATACACTCAGTTTCATCCATAACATTGCAAATGGCAAGATTTCATTCTTTTTGATGCCTAAGTAGTATTCCATTATACTTCTTTTTTATCGATTCATTAGTTGATGGACATTTGGGGTCTTTCCAGTATTCCATTATATATATATATATATCCCACTTCTTTTTTATCCATTCATTAGTTGATGGACATTTGGGGTCTTTCCAGTATTCCATTATATATATATATATATATATATATATATTCCACTTCTTTTTTATCCATTCATTAGTTGATGGACATTTGGGGTCTTTCCATAGTTTGGCTATTGTGAAATTGCTGCTATAAACATTGGGGTGCATGTGCCCTGTTGAATCACTATTTTTGTATGCTTTGGATAAATACCTAGGTACAAATACTAGGTCGTAGGGTAGTTCTAAGTTTAACTTTTTGAGGAACCTCCATACTTTTTCCAGAGTGGCTACACCAGCTTGCATTCCCACCAACAGTGTAAGAGGGTTCCCCTTTCTCCACATCCTCACCAACATCTTTCATTTCCTGACTTGTTTATTTTAGTCATTCTGACTGGTATGAGGTGACATCTCATTGTGATTTTGATTTGTATTTCCCTAATAATGAGTGATGTGGAGCATTTTTTCATGTGTCTGTTAGCCATTTGTATGTCTTCTTGGGAGAAATGTCTGTTCATGTCTTCTGCCCATTTCTTGACTGGAGTTTTTGGTTTTGGGGTGTTGAATTTGATAAGTTCTTTTTAGATTTGGGATACTAACCCTTTATCCAATATGTCACTTGCGAATATCTTCTCCCATTCCATTGGTTGCCTTTTAGTTTTGTTGATTGTTTCGCTTGCTGTGCAGAAGCTTTTTATTTTGATGAAGTCCCAATAGTTCATTTTTCCTTTTGTTTCCCTTGCCTCTGGAGCCATGTCTAGTAAGACATTGCTATGGCTGAGGTCAAAGAGGTTGCTGCCTGTGTTCTACTCTGGGATTTTGATGGATTCCTGTCTCACATTTAGGTCTTTCATCCATTTTGAATTTATTTTTGTGTATGGTGTAAGAAAGTGGTCCAGTTTCATTCTTCTGCATGTTGCTGTTCAATTTTCCCAATACCAATGTTGAAGACTATCTTTTTTCCATTGGATGTTCTGTCCTGCTTTATCAAAGATTAGTTGAACATATAGTTGGGGATCCACTTCTGTGTTTTCTATTCTGTTCCATTGATCTGTGTGTCTGTTTTTGTGCCAATACCATACTGTCTTGATAATTACAGCTTTGTAATATACTTAAAGTCCAAAATTGTGATGCCTCCAGCTTTGCTTTTCTTTTTCAAGATTGCCTTGGCTATTTGAGGTCTTTTGTGTTTCCATACAAATTTTAGGATTGTTTGTCTTAGCTCTGTGAAAAATGCTGGTGGTATTTTAATAAGGATTGGATTAAATATATAGATTACTTAGTATAGATATTTTAATAATGTTTGTTCTTCCAATCCATGAGCATGGATTTTTTTTCCCATTTCTTTGTGTCTTCCTCAATTTCTTTCCTAGTAATAAACCTAACCAAAGAGGTAACAGATTGGTACAATGAAAACTACAGAACATTGAGGAAGAATCTTTTGGACAGAGAATGTAACATGTGGCATTTTTGGAAAACTAATGTGAGTGTAGAGAGGATTGGTAGTGTGTGAGAAGCAAGAGTTGGGGGAAGAAACAGGAGACTATTATAATACTTCAGGAATAACAAGGGCTTGGAATAAGGTAAAAGCTATCTGAAGAAATGAATGGATGAAGAGGTCTTCTGGAAGTAGGAGTCTAACTCAATTTGAAAAAGAAGGAACACTCAAGGATAACACGGAGTCTAAAGAGTTAAACAAAATAATATAGCTGAGGAGATGATATCAAGGCTAAATAAGTCCACATTAAACTGAGATAATTTTAATGTATTTGGAGTCTAAATAAAACTAGTCACAATGTATCTCAGACTCTTCTTTCCATTTCATGTAAGTATAAATATTCATTTATCAGATCATCCAATAACAAACATTTATTGGATCCTACTATGTATTAGACAAATACTAGGCTCTGAGAATACAAAGATTATGAAACGTACCATTTGCTTTCATGGAGTTCATAGTTTAATGATAGAAATAGAGATATTAGCAAAGACTTACAATAAGTGCTTTAATAGAAACATGAAACATGCTATGAAAATCTATTCACTGAAATCACCTAGTTAGATATG
This sequence comes from Mirounga leonina, assembly GCF_011800145.1. Taxonomy (NCBI): domain Eukaryota; kingdom Metazoa; phylum Chordata; class Mammalia; order Carnivora; family Phocidae; genus Mirounga; species Mirounga leonina. Next base: position 6,899,794 of record NW_023270323.1, read on the forward strand.
TAGGTACACATATGCATATACATATGTGTATGTATATGTCTACACATAATCACAAATATGTGATATATGTCAGAAATCACGAGTTCATACTGATAAATTTAATTCCAATCGATTTCATCTGGTCTTTCCTTGCCTTTCCCCATTCTCTATTTCTATCTCCCTTTTTTTTTTTTTAAAGATTTTATTTATTTATTTGATAGAGAGAGTGAGGGAGCACAAGCAGGGGGAACAGTAGAGGGAGAGGGAGAAGCAGGCCCCCCGCCAAGCAGGGAGCCCAATGAGGGGCTCGATCCCAGGACCCCGGGATCATGACCTGAGCTGAAGGCAGACGCTTAACCCTCTGAGCCACCCAGGCGCCCCTATCTAATACACACTGAATACTTTCAGAATTTCAGAATTGTTTCATGAACACTACTAAAATAAGGAAATTCCCTTTAAAAAAAAAAGCTTTTTTTTTTTTTTAAATTAATTAATTTATTTATTTGACAGAGAAAGAGACCGCGAGGAGGGAACACAAGCAGGGGGAGCTGGGAAGGGAGAAGCAGGCTTCCTGCAAAGCAGGGAGGCTGATGCAGAGCTCCATCCCAGGACCCTGGGATCATGACCCGAGCCAAAGGCAGATGCTTACGACTGAGCCACCCAGGTGCCCCTAAAAACAGCTTTTTATCCACCAATCTCTTACTCTGTGGGGACAAAAGGGCATATAGCATATTCAAAGTCACAAGTTACTGGGATTAAGCTTTTCTTCTTTTTTTTTTTAAATTCCTTCAGTTTGTTTATTCTATTCATACAAATATGATTATGTTCATTTGTTTATGCTTGCTTTCAGTTTTAGGCTTTCAGCTCTTATCTTTAAATTTATTTTTGAATATATAGAACATTAACCTCCATCTAAAAGTCAAAACTATACAGAAAAGTATATTCAGAGATGTATCATGCCCTCCCTTCTTCCTCCTACTCCATATTCTATCCACTTGTTCTGGCTCTCTCAGGTGAGCAAATATTTTTTTACCTTCCTTTTTTTTTAGATTTAAAAGTTAATATACATTCCTCTTTTGCACATTTTTCATTTGTTTCTTAACATTATCTCTTAGAAAAATCATACCATATTAATTCAAGGATACCTTTCTCATTCTTTTTATACGGACGTATGAAGCTTCATTGCATGTATTTACCATAGTTTATTCAACTAACCTACATTTGGATATCTTAGTAATTTCCCCTATTTTACAACTACAAATAATGCTTCAATGAATAACCTTATCCATATGTATTTTTTTCTACTGGGTATATATCTTCAGGATAAATTCCTACAAGTGGGATTGCTGGGGTGAAAGATAAATGTCCATGTAGTTTTCTTATTGATGCCCAGATTCTCTCCCATAGGTTTTACTACTTTCTATACCCATCTAGAAGATATGAAAATACTTGTTTCCCCACAATTTTACCAAGAGTACATTTTTAAATTTATGAGATTTTGCCAATATGAGGGGTATCTATTACAGTGTAGTTTTACTTTTCTCATTATGAGCAAAATTGAATCTCTTTACATATTTAAGAGCATTTTGAAATCAGTTTTGGGGAATCTGTTTATTTATATCTTTTGTAAATATTTTCGCCCAATATTTTTTTTGGCATTTTGGCATTGTCATGCAAAAATTTTTCTACCTATCTGGTGAAATGTAGCCATCTTTCATTTTATTGCATCTAAATATTGTGTCAATATTAGAAAGCATTTCCTTACTCCCAGGTCATATTGGAATACACCCTTGTTTTTTTCTAGAACTTATAGTTTCATTGTTTACATTTAGTTCTCTCATCCATTTTGAGTTTGCCTGCTCATCGTGTGAGTAATGTACCTAATTTTATCTTACTTCAAATGATGACTTGTTATCTTAAAAGCATGTATTCAATTTTTTTTATTATTTCATACCATTTCAGAAATGCATTTGAGAAGTATAACTTGACATCCTATTGCATTTTAATCTCCTGTAATAAATGGAAATATTCATTTATTGATGTGTTTCTTTAAAGATTCTAATTGTATCTTCAGTTACTATAACAGTTTCCCAAAATGTAAATTTACTTATCTGCAATGCATTTCCACTAACCATGGCTTCATTCAACCAAACTACAAATATTTTATAGACCTCAGTTTTATGTTTTCTATCCTCCAGTAAAGATCCAATTTAATATCATTTATTTACAGTGACTCATTGGGATCCTCTCCCATAAAAGAAGACTAAATTAACCAACAATATTTAGGGCAAACATCCATTATATAACAGTTGGAAACCTGAACAACAACAAAAAAAATTTACTTTAGCGACAGCAACTAAAACAGGAATAGATTACCCACAGCGAGCTAAAGCTGGTTCTCTAACAAGAACTGCATGTTTCCTCATCCACCCTCCATAATCTTCCCACAGCAGTCTTTGGATTTTAAAACTGACTCTAATACTTAGATCCATTAGAGACATTTGTACTCTTTGCAATTTATAAAAGTGAAAATCGGGGCGCCTGGGTGGCTCAGTTGGTTGGGCGACTGCCTTCGGCTCAGGTCATGGTCCTGGAGTCCCGGGATCGAGTCCCGCATTGGGCTCCCTGCTCAGCGAGGAGCCTGCTTCTCCCTCTGACCCTCCCCCCTCTCATGTACTCTCTCTCATTCTCGCTCTCTCAAATAAATAAATGAATCTTTAAAAAAAAAAAAAAGTGAAAATCACTCTGCTTGGTACCTAATAGTTGTCCTTCAAGATGGCAACAAGTTCCTATATGGTAACAAAAGGAAATATTCAGGCTATACTCCTTTATCTTCCCTTTATGTATTTAATCTTGTCTCTCATCTTCAAATAGAAACATATAAAGTACAATGGGGATTAGCAAACTTTTTTTCTGTACAGAACAGAATAGTAAATATTTTAGGCTTTGCAAGCCATGTGGTCTTTGTCATAATTCCTCAACTCTGCAGCGGTAGCACAAAAGTGGCTATAATTTGTCCTGAAGAATAAGATTGAACTATTTGTCCTAAACTCTAAAGTTTTACTATTATTGACATCATAGACTAGGTTCAATGAAATTTGATTTATTGAAATAGAATCATAAATTCAAAAAATCTGCTCCTAACTTGAGCTGTTTAAAAGGAGTAATGTCTGGGTAGGTATAAACATCTCATATTTTATATCACATCCTTTTAATTTACTAGGTTTAACCTTAAGGTCTCTCTGGGAAAAAGAAGAGAGAAGAGAAGAGAAGAGAAGAAAAGGGAAGGGAAGGGAAGGGGAGGGGAGGGGAGGGGAGGGAAGGGAAGGGAAGGGAAGGGAAGGGAAGGGAAGGGAAG
>NW_023270323.1:6903140-6940367 GCF_011800145.1 Mirounga leonina
GAAGAGAAGAGAAGAGAAGAGAAGAGAAGAGAAGAGAAGAGAAGAGAAGAGAAGAGAAGAGAAGAAAGAGAAAAAAGAGGGAGAAAAAAAACCCACCTTAAACTAGATAACATTAAAAGAAATGGTTAGAGAAGCTTGAATTAACTAGTGGGACACCTCAGATTAAAAATGTATTTAAAAAGCTAAACATACAATGACCCTCTAATTGGCCTTTGTACTCATATACAATAAACGAATATTTTATATTGTTTTCAAATGAACTAAACGAAATGTTTGGGCACTGATAGGTAGTTTATAGTATTTTCTTCCACAAAAGATCCACAAAAAAACAACTATTTTTTTCCAATATGAGTTTATATAAAGTTCCAAACATCAAAAAATAAAGGTCATAAAGTACAAGTACAAAAGGCTTTAGCGTCTGCCTATGGACCAGCAAGGCAAACTGATACTTCCATCAGTTCTCTTTCCCAAGCTTTGAGTAATTATTTTTATTTTACCTAAGGAGCCAAATCCAGACACAGGCTCCTTAATTAATATGCTAGAACTCCATGTACTGAAGAATTTCTGGAAACATATTCAGTATTCCATGACTTCATATTGGCAAATGGCCTTATTGCTGTACCTCAGTCATGCTTACAGCGGTTTGTCTCATTCAGAGTGTGGAGGTTCAAATTTAGATATTATTATTCATGAGAATCCATTACTCTCCATTCACAGGACTTAATAAATTACCTCCTTTATCTTTTTTCATTATGTTTATTGGACCTATTGTAGGAAGCTAAATAAGTGAATTTAAATATAGTTTCTGAATGTTGTTAGCCATAATAATTTCTGTAAGTTTTTGTGTGACTTCTTGCTTCTGTTTATACCATAGGCATCTATTTTGAGAATTAAAATATTAACAAATTTAAAGCAAGTTTTTTTTTTTACAGATTTATTAATTTATTTGAGGAGAGAAACAGCATGTATGTGAGTGGGTGGAGGGGCAAAGGGAGAGAATCTTTAAGCAGACTCCTCTTGAACAGGGAACCCGAGGCAAGGCTTGATCTCAAGACCCATGAGATCATGACCCGAGCTGAAACCAAGAGTCAGATGCCCAAACAACTGAGCCACCCAGGCTCCCTGAACAAATTTGTTTTTTTAGAGAGCAACAGAATTGAGAAAGACTAAAGGAGATATGGTATCAGAAGAAAAACAATATATTTGCAGTATATGATTAAAAAAGGTAAAAGGACTTAAATCAAAATGTACCTGGATCTTGCAACTTTATTTCTGCCTAAAATGAGAGAAGGTTATATGATATGAGTAATTGGAACAGAGAGGCAAATCAGGGTGTTATTGTATACACTGTGCATTTTAGAAGATTAGAAAAATAAAACTCTATCACATAGTAGTTCTTATCTTTCCAAATCTGAGTAGGGTGATAAGAATGTTCAAATTTGGGGCGCCTGGGTGGCTCAGTTGGTTAAGCGACTGCCTTCGGCTCAGGTCATGATCCTGGAGTCCCGGGATCGAGTCCCACATCGGGCTCCCTGCTCAGCAGGGGGTCTGCTTCTCCCTCTGCCCTCTTCCCTCTCCTGCTCTCTGTCTCATTCTCTCTCTCTCAAATAAATAAATAAAACCTTTAAAAAAAAAAAAAGAATGTTCAAATTTGTTGTGTAAAATACCAAGTTCTTGACATATATAGAAACATGATTATACTTTTAATCAATGGCTCAATTGATCAGGAGCCATGCAAATATACAGATACACAAATATACAATATGTCAAAGATAATTTTAAATGAATTTATCTTTTTATAAACATGTTGGTTTATTGTAAAAACATGTTGAATACAAATATGTCTGTACTTCCTTGAAGGGAAAATTACAGCTAACCCTTATATTGTGGAATTCTGAATGTTTCCAAACATTACCATGAGCTTCTTATGTCCCCTCTGTCCCCTTCTTAAAAATTCTTGGGATCAGAAGTGGTAGCCTTAGCCCTTTGGGTAGAAAGTTTTAAGGTACTTTCAGGTAGAAGAGGTTTCTTCTTTAATCTACAGAATTTGTATAATCTCAAATTGCAAGTGTGTTTTGATTTATGAGACTGTAAATTATTTGGAACTAGAGATTGTCCAGAATGAAAATTATTAACTCTGTTACATTAAGTATAAGAAATTATACATTTGGGTTTTGGTATAATTTAGCTTTGATTCTAATATTTCTCAATTACATTTTCTGATTTGCTTTAGAACATGAATCAAGTAACACTTGTTTCATTTCATGCTAATTACTTGAATGTTGACATGTGTATTATATGTATATCAAGTATTATTTAATAAAATGTTCAATAACTAAAAAAATACTGTTTTTCTTGACCATTTTTATAAGTGAAGACTTAATGTGTAGTAGAACTAACTTGGATAGTTAACATTTTTATCCCAAATTAATTAGCCCTTTTAACATTTATGGAGCATATGTTCTATGTGATTATAGAATTAAACCATCTACTTTCAATTTTAAGAAACAATAATTATACTGTATTTTGAAGTAATTGTTCAATAATCCAAAATTCAAAAACCACTAATTAATTGAGAAAATTCAATGAGGTAATTTTGACCTGGATATTGTCTAGTTTATAGGGTTTGTCTAATTGATGACAAGTCTTCTATCTATTCATTAAACATTTATTAACAAATTACTTTGTGGAAGATATACAGGAAGAAGAAATTTAAAGAATTTAAAGGAACTTAAAGCCTGGAATTACTATTCTAGAGAAAATGATAACAAATAAAAAAAAATTGCTCAAAAATTCCTACAAATTGCAAAAATGAGGAATTATATTATTCACCTTTGCTGCAGTAACAAATAATCCCACAATCACAGCGGCTTACAATACCAAATATTTCTTTCATATTTCATGTCTGTTGCATCTCTGGTCTATATATTGTCTTGTTATGTTGTCTAGGCTGAAGGAGGAGGGGGTATGCCATTTCCATGGGAGAAGGAAAAAGTCAAAAGAACTGATAGAAACTAGCTATGCCCTTTAACCCTACTGTTGAGATGTGACATAAATCGTACCCACTCACATTCCATTGGCCAAAACTGGTTACAGTGCCCAAGCCAAAATCAATGGGGCAGGGATAAAAATTCTGCCTACAGGTCACATAGAAAGTCCCATAGTAATGAATGGGGAATTGGAACCTTCTTATAAGAGAGAGGATTGCTGTAAACAATGAAGCAATCTGTTACAAAAGCATTCTGTGTTTTCCCACCATGATGGGATTTAGGAGGCATATCCTCACCAATAGTACCTCTTCATGCTTCTTTTTATTTCTAGAATTAGTTGATTTCTTATTTGTATTATATTGACAAGTTGTATTATACTGACATCACACCCAGCAGAGTAAACTCTTTAGTTCTGAAAGAATAGGGACAAATTTTACACTATGCAGAGAAAAATTTTGTGACCTTGAGAGTCATTCTCTTTTTTTTCCCCCTCACCAGTATAAGGCTGATTGAAATAAGTGAAATCACTACTAAAGGAAAATATTTTAATTATAATGCTTGATTAGTAAAAGTACATGACAATAATGAGGACTAGAGACAAGAGGGAGGGTGAATTAAGTTCTTCCCCCAAAATGAAGCATGATGGAGGCTTGATCATATAACACATAACTAGTGTGTTATATAAAAGAGAAACAACTAAAATGTATGCTTTTAAGCAGAAAAAAAAAATGTGTAAATCTGCCAAGAATTTCAGAAGCAATATTAAACTGGTAGAGGCAAACAGGAAAGAAAAAATACGCTACACATTTAACAAGTCTGTTGTTTTGAACATTATGGTCTTCCTGCTGTTATATTTGCTAAAGGGCATAGAACTATTATTAAGTAGAAGGCAAAAATCATAGCGCAGACTAAATGGAGCATATTACTGTGAGTAAATATTTGAGAACACTGAATTTAATATTAGGTGCTATTGAACAAGAACAAACTTCAATGTCAGTTATGGATTTGACCACATGCTTGTCATAAGGTTCTAGTTATCTCATCTGACACCCTAGGGAGAAAATAGAAGGATTGGCAACAATGAAACAAAATTGTTTCATGCAAGCTAAGAAATTATTTCCTTAAAATTCATCCACCCATAGAAAAATATTATTATTTTTAACAAATATCTACACAAGAAAATTTTATATACTGCACTTATTCTCATATATTTTATATAATAACAGATGCTAGGAATAAATGCCATCCAAACTAAGTAAAAATGTAAGACATTTTTTGCTATTCAAGACATTTCCTGAAATCATGCTAGACTTGCCAGGTCTTGCTTTAGAATGTCTGCCACACAGAGCTCTTTATAAAATATTCACAACTACTTAAGGGCCAATTCCAGGTGATGCCCCACAGGATAATAATAATAGATTATAAGCATGTGATTCAAGGACATCCAACACATAGGAAGCCAATAACCAAAAGATGACAGTTAGATAATATTGAGAGAGTAAATCATTGCTAGTGGAAGGTAAAGATGAAAATCCATGATATAGTAACATGTGACAGTGGCCATGATGTTCCCTGTATAAGACAAAGTTATAAGGGAGAAGAAATTTTGACTGGCAAAAAAGCCTACTGGTAAAGAGAGAAGACAGCAAACATGAAAAGAGAAGCAGACTTAAGAAAAGGGAATAAAGAAAGAGTGAGAGAAAACAATCTCAAGAATTGCTTAGGTTCCAGTTCTATTTCCAGGGCACTTTTATCTTACAAAAAACAAAGACAAAGAAACAAACACCTCCTTTTACCAGGAACTTCCATGAATATAATCCTTATAATTAAAGACTCCAAATAATATATATGGCTTATATTTTGACTTTTTTCCCTAACGTATGATTACTGCAAATCAATTTAAGTTAAAGAATGCTTTTCAGTTACAAAATAAATGCAAAAGCAAATAAAATACAGAAATTGTGTATGGTAATCATAGTGTTTATTGTGGTATTAATCATGAATGCTAAAACTACATACAGTGTGAGATAAAGCAAATGGAGACCTTAATAATAAGCAAATATCATTAAGAACCATTTAGGGGCACCTGGGTGGCTCAGTTGGTTAAGCATTCCACTCTTGATTTCAGCTCAGGTCATGATCTCAGGGTGGTGAGATCAAGCTCTTCTCCCCACTCCACCCCCAATATCCGGCTCCGTGCTGGGCATGGAGCCTGCTTAAGATTCTCTCTTGCTCTCCCTCAGCCCCTCCCCACCGCCACACACACACACACACACACACACACACACACACACACACACTCTCTTTCTAAAAAAAAAAAAGGAATATTAATTCCCTATGATGGTTACATTCTGAGGTTTATGGAGCTTCCCCATCCCAATCATCACAAAATGGCCCTATGCAAAGTGACTGACATATAGGAGAAACTCTGTGGTCTTATTGGATGAATTAATTAAGGAAAGAATAAACTGTTGAAATAAATATTTTATCATGCTAACATTTATGATTATTACATTTTCAATTTGTTTAATAAATGTATACATTATGAATTCAGTTATAAGAGTCTGATTCTATTGAACCAAAGCACAACACACTGATTACCTCATTAGTGTGTCAAAGCATTCTCTAAAAGAATTTTTATGTTAATTAAAAAAAAATCACCTGTGTATAGTAGGCTATGAAAGATACAAGATTTGATGTATTGCTAAAAACAATACTTCATATTTGCATTTTACATGGGAAATCAAAAATACACAAAGTAGTTCATGATACATTTGCTAGAAAGGTACACAGTGTTAAATTACTGAGAATGAACAAAGTTTATTTTTTAAAGATTTATTTATTTGAGAGAGAGAGAGCAGGGAGGAGAAAGGAGAAAATTAGACTTTCTGCTGAGCAGGGACCAGATGGGGGGGCGGCGCTCAATCTCATAACTCTGAGATCAAGACCTTAGCTGAAATCAAGAGTCGGAGGCCTGACTGAGCCACCCAGGTACTCCAAGAATAAATAAAATTATTGCAATAAGCCAACAATGTCAAGGACCATAACTTAACTATCCAATATCTAATCTGATAGCAAGCCAAGCACTTACCTACCCCCTCCTTGTCATTAACTACTCAACAAAAATTTACTGAGCACTCATGATGAGTTCTTCATTGTATTAGTGAAAGAGTAAGAAAAATATAATCCCTTCACTCTTAAAATTTATCTACTAATCTGCTGAGTCAGAAAAGGAATGTTTGTACATATAAATGGATAGATGGGTGGATGCAGGCATGCATGCATGGATACATTTATTGCTTACTTCACGTTAGCCTATTTATAGGCTATGGTAATGTTCCTTCAATGCCCCAATAAATACATATATGGAAAAACACTGAAAGTCTCTCTCAAACAACTAAAATGCTAATATCCAAGCAGAATACTCTATTTACTATCTGCCCTATGGGTATTACCTACCATTTATCTCCTATATCATGGACACAAGGTTAACTTTATAATAGCTGGAAGATTATTTTTGTGAGATTGGGAGTTATACTACTAATAGTTTTCTCTGTATCTTTACACCTTCTTGTTAAGGTAGACACATCAGAGGAAAAATTGAGAGTTAATGGTGATAGTTGTTGCCATATTCACAGCTTTATGACAAATATCTTCAAAATTTTAGGGAAATGCAATGAATAATAGCAAATAATTAATTATTTGACAAAGAACAAGTAACCATAGATTAATAACCTGAATTATGGATCTTCTGTACTAAAAGAAGAAAGACCTAATAAAATATTTGAAGAGGTTAACCCACAACTATGTTAAAAATCTTTTTAGACTGAATATGATAATTAGCTCTTCATATAACATCATACAATTAGGATCATGTTAAATGGAATTGTTAATTCATTTTTGTTTTTGGGTAGCCAATAGCATTCATTAGGGGGAGTTTCGATAGGCTGCCAATCTCAGAAACACTATTTCTCCAATAAAGTAAATAATAGCTAAGTATTGGGAAGAATCCATCTCATTACTAAAGTGTGATATAATTAAGTAATATTATGCCAATATTTTACTTACGGTATTAAACTTTAAAATTGAGTGCATTATTTCCAATGAAAAAGTTTTACAAATTTAATTTAAAATATTTATAGAAGAATTTTTGTATCTCAAGTAAAAATGAAGCTAACTTTGCATTCCAAACTGAAGAAAATCTGCTACTAAACTATGCTATTTAAAACAAGGTTAGTGGCCCCTGGCTGGCTCAGTCAGTAGAACATGCAACTCTTGATTGCGGGGTTGTAAGCTCAAGCCTCATGTTGGGTATAGAGGTTACTTAAAAAAAATAATAAAATCTTTAAAACAAGGTCAAAAACACAAACCAAATTATAATTATCTGAAGACTTAATAGCTGTTTTGCAGTTTACTATAGTAAACATTTCTGCACAAAGATTATTCAGTTCTTACAATAACATATACTTTCTGAAAAGGTCATGTGTATTCTGGGATCCATGGAGTTAAATTTAAAATATGTCAGTACTGTACCAAAATGTGCTGAGACATCAAGGAGACCCTAAGATATGATCAATGCAGTAGACTAAAGACCCAAATCAATGGACTCTAGTAAGAATCTCATTTATGACATCCTTGTCTGCATCCAAATCTAGATGGTCCCAAACTAAAAAGTCAGTTGTTCCTAAATTAAAGGGGAAAAAAAAAAAAAGATTGTTTCTGACCCAAAAAAGAAGTAGTCCTGTCATTTAAACTGAATATAGCAATAAGATTTTGATCAAAAAATACACATGTGCATATATCTAAATTAATCTATTTAATGGATTCATTGACTCCTTTAATCAAGGAATATGATGTAAATATATCTCAAGGGTTCTCTTCCAAAAGCTAACTCTGTGAATATTTTATTGAGCCCTGAGTATCTGTCAGATACTGCTATGTGCTATATTTATAAAGCTTTCCTTAATTAGAGACAGAAAGAAAAGAGGAGAATTTAGAGGACACTAACAGCAACCTTCTTCTTGTGTTTGATTCATTCCTTGACAAGTCACTTTGGTTACTGAATCAGCTGTTTTACCACTTTTTTCCTAGTTATTTTTGGCAACTTCATATTTTATGTCTTCTCTTCCTCATATTTTGTGTCATTCTCTTACCTGTATATATTCTACGCTTCAGTCAGTCTAGATTACTTCTATCTCTAATTCAAGTCCACAAAATTTTATTGCAAGGAAGTCACTCGCTACACATAAACCATAGGTCATGTCTTCAAGACTTTTATAGACCCCTAACTCGATAGCAATTATGCTAGAAATATGTTTTGGGGTATAAAAGAGAGTATTTTATCTACCCGGACTTCTTGGAGGAAATGATCCCTAGATGAAAATTGGTTGGAAAAATAGAAGAGTATCTTGTGAATGATAAAGACAGAACATATCAGGCATATGACAATTTCTTCAGAGCCAAAGGCAGCAATCCAGGATTGAGATGATGACAGTCTGAAACCCAGCTTGGATTTTTTTTTTTTTTTTTTTTTTTCCCTTAACGATAAGTATAATAGTCCCTTTCAGAAGTTCACACTGTAGTCAAGTACATCACTGAATACAATTTCAGGTCTGAATGTTCTTACTCCAGAGATCCTCAATTTTTTGTCAGACCTCTTCTCAGAGATGCCTTCCCTAGCCAGCATTATAAAATAATAGCCGTGGGGCACCTGGGTGACTCGGTTAAGTGTCTGCCTTCAGCTCAGGTTATGATTCCAGGGTCCTGGGATCGAGCCCCACGTCAGGCTTTCTGCTCAGCGGGGAGCCTGCTTCTTCTTCTCCCTCTGCCTGCCTCTCTGCCTACTTGTGCTCTCTTTCTCTGTCAAATAAATAAATAAAACCTTTAAATAAAATAAAATAACAGCCCCAAATCCTGACTATGCTTTTTCTTTCTATAATTTTTCACCACTTGATATAGTTTATTTATTCATTTAATTGTTTGTTCTCTGTGTCCTACCACTAGAATACAAGGTCTGTGAGAGCAGGAAATTTGTCTAGAGAAGTAACTTGGCTTATATTTAAATGGTCAATAACTATTTTCTTGAAACGATGCATGAACAAATGCTGGTCTTCACAGCAAAAACACCTCAGGCTCTTCAAACCCATGTGCATAAAAGGCATTAACTAGAATCCTTCTTACCTGCTAATATATTCTTCACTCTGTATATCTTGCCTCTGTTAATAAATCCTCTACTCTCTTAAATATCCATGAAAACACACTCCATCTCCACCACACCCTACATTATTTTTAGTTCTCCAGGCCTAATGATTCTTTCTCCACAAAATCTCCTAGATCTTTCTTATTTTAATCCATTCCTGTTGCTGCTATGCTGCTGAAGGCTCTAAGCATCTCTCAGCAATAGCCTTTCTCTCTAAAAAAAATAATAATTTAACTAAATTAAGAAGTTTCTGCCAATGTTGCTTGTTCTAATCACTCATGCCTCCCATCTATTTTTCTTTCTGTACCACGAAGTATCTTCCTAGAGTAAAATTCGTATCATGCCACCTTTTCTAATTATCTGTGCTAGACCATAAAAAATATCAAAACTCCTTAAACTTTCGAGATTTAATGAGTATCTCAATATACATTTTGGCAAAGTTAATAGTAAGAAATATATAAGTAATTTCCTCCTTAAGCTAATAAAATTTATATGTAAAATATTAGTTTCCTGCCTAGTATCTGCTAGACTCTCAGTAAAGGCCACTTTTCCCCTTCTCCATAAGACTTGGTGTCATCTTTCTGGATTTTGCTCTTTAAGACTTGCTTAAATATCAGTCATCTTCTTCCTTTTTTTTTTTTTTTTTAACATATAATGTATTATTTGTTTCAGGAAGGGAAGAATGAAGGGGGGGAATTGGAGGTGGAGACGAACCATGAGAGACTATGGACTCAGAAACAAACTGAGGGTTCTAGAGGGGACGGTGTGGGGGGATGGGTTAGCCTGGTGATGGGTATTAAAGAGGGCACGTACTGCATGGAGCACTGGGTGTTATACGCAAACAATGAATCATGGAACACTACATCAAAAACTAATGATGTAATGTATGGTGATTAACATAATAAAAAATACATTGAAAAAAATCAGTCATCTTGAGAAAATTAAAGCATCTCATTAACTCTAACATTAACTTTTTTAAAAAAGATTTTATTTATTTATTTGACAGAGAGAGACACAGGGAGAGAAGGAACACAAACAGAGGGGAGTGGGAGAGGGAGAAGCAGGCTCCCTGCCGAGCAGGGAGCCCAACACGGGGTTCAATCCCAGGACCTGGGATCATGACCTGAGCTAAAGGCAGACACTTAAGGGCTGAGCCATCCAGGCACCCCTACCTTTTCACTCTTCACCTTAAATGAATCCACATAGTCATACTGTTTAAGTCTGTCTTCCCGGTATATTCAAAATTCCCAGCTCATATGTAACTCCCCTGTCCTATTAGAATTCTCAGCTACAAGTAACAAAAAATCAACTCAACTTAGCTTTCAGCAGACAGGAATTTGTTGGCTTATATACATGAAATGTGCAATGATCAAGAAAAGCTGCAACAGTGTGTTAAATATTAACGTCCTCTCTCTCACTCACTTTTCTCCTCTCCCCTTCTCTCCCTCTCTTCGTCCAGACTGGTGTCACAATCCTTCTCCCAAATCAGTCACTACAGCTGTGGCCTTCTCACTGGCTGAGCCTGAGTTATGGTGCCCCTTCCTGGAGCCTGGGGGTGGAGTGAGACCCATTCAAAACAAAGGGACCTAGAATAAGTGAAGAAATTAGTCACTTGCCAGAAGAGGGTGCCTTGGGGGTAAAAATTACAGACGACCTACTGCATTTATTAAACCTGAATGACTGTCTGAGATACTAATTTTTTTTCCCTTGAACTGGTGTGGAACCCAATTTTATTTATTTTACTATTTGCCACTTGAGGGTTGGTCTCTAAACCATTCCTGTTTTTACCCTCAGCACATAACACAGTGGATAGCATTTAAGAATTATCTTAACGTGTACTGAGTTTAAAGAAATTTTCCATCATTTTTCATATTGTCTTTATGCACATTTACTCATTTGTTTATCAGAACAAATCTGAAAGAAAAATGGCATTGGCATGCTTATTTTGCAGACACAGGGTGCAGAAGTGTCTCTCACACATCAAATTCATGGCATATTCATTTCCAGAACTCAGAATTTCTAAGTACTCTTTCAATTTTAAATCTCAAACTCCACAATGCCAGTGCACAGTTAACCATAATGTTTGATACTTTCCCTTAAAATTAGCATTAGAGATGCAACTCTAATGAGTTTGAGTTTGAGTTTGAGTTCCCCCTCTGAATTTTTTTGCTGATACTGTGACCAGAAGAGAGTTACTTACTCTCTAACTTCAGTATCCTCATTTGTAAATGGGGATAATAACGGCACACATCTTCAAGTTTGGGGAAATAAAGTAGATCATGTAAATTCACACTCGGCACTGTTTCTAGCACAAAGATGATATTCCTTCAAGTGTGTCTACTAGCACTAAAATACCCCCACCATCACCACAATCCCTGCTGGTACTACTAGGACTACTAATCTTGTTGCTGTGCGCTGCTGGACATGAAATTATGCACCAATAATTAGCATCATGTTATTTCCTAAAGCAAAGTGAAAATTATTTTGACTTTCATTATTTCACTATAGCAGAACAAGATTGCTCAACCATTTTTAAGGGGTGACACTCCCCTCCCAACAAATTTTGAGCTCTGGGATCCTTACTGCTTTAGATTTTGTTGTCTATCATTAATCACAAGCAATGCTTCACAAGTTACTGTGTCTTTACCTCAAAAAAGAAAACAAACAAACTTTTCTAAAACAATGCAATGCTCATACAGTTTTAATAGGTAGCAGCCTTTGTCATCATACATGTATGTTACCATTTCCCGTTAGATGCTGAGTTTGCCTTTGCATTTGCTATTGCTCCCAGACCTTCCCACTGGCTCCTTCTCGCCCTTCATTCTTGTCTCTATGGAAGAATCTCCTGACCACTCTATCTGATATAGCTTTCTCTGTCTTTCCATACACTGCTCAATTTTTCAACCTAGCACTTAATATTACCTGATTGTATATTACTGTTTATTTATAGTCTACCCTCCCATCTTCCCACCAAATACCAGCTCCAAGAGTACAGGGAAACCTTACACCTTATTCACTTTTGTGTCTCCAATTGCCAGAGAGTACCAGGCACATGGTAGGTTCTCAATAAATTTTGTTAGTTTAGGTGAATTGCCTTTCAAGTGGTTAATCCCTTGTTCTACATTATATTTCTCATAACGGGACAATTATATTTGTTACTATTAATGTATAGCATCAATTATTCAGTCTAAGAGATCAGCATTGACCATTGTATATGGAATTGTATAACCACGTATGATCATTATATTTCTTTTGTAAAATAAAACTTTCTGGGGCGCCTGGGTGGCTCAGTTAAGTGACTGACTCTCAATTTCGGCTCAGGTCATGATCTCAGGGTCATGAGATCGAGCCCCGCTTGGGCTCGGCACTGGGCTTGAAACACGCTTAATATTCTCTCTCTCCTCCCTCTGCCCCCTCTCCACACCCACCGCTTGCACATGTGCATGCGTGCTCTCTCTTAAAAAAATAAGAATAGGGGCGCCTGGGTGGCTCAGTCGTTAAGCGTCTGCCTTCGGCTCAGGTCATGATCCCAGGGTCCTGGCATCGAGCCCCGCATCAGGCTCCCTGCTCAGTGGGAAGCCTGCTTCTCCCTCTCCCACTCCCCCTGCTTGTGTTCCTTCTCTCGCTGTGTCTCTCTCTATCAAATAAATAAAATCTTAAAAAAAAAAAATAAGAATAAATGAAAATAAAGTAAAATTTTCTAAGTCCATGGTAAAATGAGCAACGTTGTTAAATTAAAAAAAAAAAAAGAACTGGTAATCATGGCAGGAAAATCAAAAGTATTCAGGCATGTAAATCGTTATATAGCTCTTATCAAGTCATATCTATTGTCTTAAGCCAATTTTATGCCATTGATACTTAAGTGTTTCCCACTGAATTTGAACTAATCAGAACATGGCCATCATTTATATTATGGGTAATTACTAATTCCAGTAGAATATGTTGGAGGGCTTACCAAAATTTTAACTTCACATTAGCAATCTCAAAGGAAGAGCAACTTGAAACAAAAACAGAACAAATGGATATTTTCCCTATAAATTGGAACAATGGAAAAAATAACTCTTATTAATTCAATATCATATCTTTAAATTAATGTAAAACATAATTTGGAATAAGTTTGTCCCTAACATTTTTCCTGTGAGCATTTGAAACTTTTAAAAATAAGACTATACCTAAGATGATCAACAAGGCAAAAAATATCCCCACATTTCATTTTCTCAAGTGATTTAACATAATTTATAATATAATTTAATGTTAACATAACTCTTCTCATAGTATATTACAACATTCATTCATTTTTGAGGTAAATATTGTTTGTATGTCAGAATCTGTTTTATACCTCAACAAACCAATAATTAGCACTCAAAAGAATTTTAAACAAAAACAGTTTCTACTCACCTCAATACACAAAAGATTACCAAGGAAAGGAACTCAAAGATTAAGGATCTTTTTAATCAAAATACATTAAGAAATTAGTATTATTTCAGCTAAGAAGCATTAGAATTACGGTGAGAGTTTAGTAACTTCCCAGCCATACTTTCTACTTGTATATTTATGCAAGAAAGAAAATGTGAAGTAAATTCAGAATTGTTTATCACTGATATATAGTTCTAAAGTAGCTTGGTCATGAGAACAAAAAATATTGAGTAGATGGTATCAGGAAGGAGATATTCCCTATCTTATGAATTCTCTGTCTTCAAATCAGCACAGGTAAGTAAACAACCAGAAGACACTTCACCTCAGGTCCATCTAAAGCAATTTGTACCATGACAAATTGCTTTAAATCTTACTTGAAAGAGGTTGGGGTATAAATAAGTGCATGCATGCAAAATTCATATTAAAGTCTCCCCAAATCCCATGGCTTTGAACACTGTGGTATTTTTACTCCTTAATAATAATTATTTAATTTCACAAATACATCTTACATATAGCTTATTTTGTTTCCCGTATAAAACAATAACATCAGGTTTGAGGTTTAAATTTTATTCTTATGTTCTCTACCTACCAGTGCAGATTTTTTTGTCGTTGTTGTTGAAATCAACTATTGCAACACTATTAACAAAGTAGCCCATTGTGGCATAATGCCATAAAACATAAAAAAAAATGGTAGTAATATTAAGTCTTGAATTCACAAAGCAATTTATACTTCTATATTAGTATTATTAATATTTTTTAACTATCCTAAATTGCAAACTGACCTTTATGTATGTCAATGTTTATACTATCCATGTCCTATATTTAAATTTTTTAACTGCAAAATGCTCAAATTGAACATTATCCTTATAATTCATTTATTTTGAGCACACCAATTTCAACCCTCAATATTAATTTAATTTATAAACAAATATATCTTTTTCCTAGCATTCCTGTGATCACATTTACTTTTAAAGTAGTTTTCTCCGGGTAGTAGTTATACTGTCATTCAAGTAAATCTAAATCCCATTCAGTATCTCTTTTTCCCCTCTTCTGTTTTTTTTTTTTTTAACTCTTCTTTCTTTCTTTCTTTCTTTCTTTCTTTCTTTCTTTCTTTCTTTCTTTCTTTCTTTCTTTCTTTCCGTTCTTTCTTTGGTGGGCTCTTAAATTTGTGATTAAAAAGCAAGTACTTTTTTTAAAAAAATTGAAATTTTACAAGTATATAAAATATTTCACTATTTTCCAGTAAATTTTTTATATTCAATCCCATTCAATTTCAGTATTCTACATCACTTATGAGCTATGTCCAATACCACATATATGCTATTACTTTACTGTTATATTCTATTTACTCATCAGTAATTGAAAGAAATCATTATTATTATGCTGTGGAATGTAGATACTTACATGTCATACTTATTAAGCTGATTATTCTATTAATATATGTCAGTTTCCCAGACTTGAATCTTTCATATATCCCCTTCAAATACCATATCATTGAATTACTATTCCTTACTTTTGCATTTCTTAAAATAAACTGCGTTTTACTTTATATGTATTTGAAGATACCATAAATGCAAAACCAGAGAAGCTTCCAATAAATAGAACATAATCATCACATGCAAATATCATGAAAACAAAGCAGTATTATTAAATTTTAAATAGATACTATTGCCTGGTAAATGTATTAATCTAGTGCCTCCACTCTCTTTGTTAAAGTAGGAGATTAAATGTATTAAGGTGTTAAAGACTCCATAAATGTATTAAGGTGTTAAAATGTATTAACAAGATTTTATCTGAAAAAAAATGACAGATTGGAAGAAATGTTAGATATTGTTAAAGGAAATTATAATCTCACTCTGTTAACCAATATTCCTTAAGTCTAAAGCAGCATGTCATCTCTGTTATAATCCAAGATACTGATTCCACACTTGGGACATAATGGTATAGAGATTAGTGAAAGAGGGATTTCCTTTATCTCTGGAAAATGTGTTTCACAAAGTGGTAAATCATTATCTAGTTGGTTTATTCTTACTGTATTTGCTCAAAGGCTTTTTGTGACACAAGCATCACTTTTTATTAATTTTCCATACAAAGGGGAAAAATTAGCTAAAGCAGAAAGAGCCATCAAGCAGATAAAGTGGAATTATATTTCAGTTAATGAGAAAAGGTTTTTAAATCATAAAGTTAAATACAATTTGTTTGTTTTTGTTTTTTAATTTTTTATTGTTATGTTAATCACCATACATTACATCATTAGTTGTTGTTGTTGTTGTTGTTTAATGCTTATTGAGCATATACTGTGTTCCAGGTGTTATTCCAGGTGCTAAAATGGAGGACAAGGAAATTTTTATAAGAAATTTGGCAGAATAGAAAAAGCATTAATCTTCATAACTTGTGTTCTTTTTTACTATCAAGTAGGCAATATTTTACCATAGTAAAAATATTTTACTATAGAAGTGCAAAATATATTTAAAATGTATTATTTTACAAGATGTCGACTAATTCTAAAATCCTCACCATCTTTTATTAGCTTCCAAAGCACCAAGATGTCATTTACTCCTTACATTTGAAAGTATAATAATTTGTTACTTTGTTCAGATAAGGAAGTAGGGAATAAACCAAGATGTCTGAATGACAACAGAAATGTGCCTAAGGAAAAGCATGAATCACATAATTCTTGCACATGGAAGCCAAATAAAATGAATAAAAGAAAGATGCATTTATCAGTGGGGAAAGTGTCTAGGAAAAGTATATGTAACTATGCTTGGAAATAGGGTGTTATCACATACATGTAACTGATACACATTAGAAGAAAATATGAAATCAATTTTAATGGGTTATATGTGTAGAGCTCTATCGGTCAAGAATTTCTCATTAGGTGATGAGAATAATAGAACTGAGTCACTAACATAAAATGAATGCTGAATCATCTATCTTCTGTTTCATTTTGTTTTTATGGGGACAAAATGGAAGAGATGTGTTATATACATGAGATGATCTGAGAAATTTCAACATGCTTAACACTGTGGTAAAAAATATTATTCAATCCTTATATTTTGGTGACTTTTCAAAGTATTAGCACTCACTCTTTGAATACAGCAATATACAATAATGGTTACTACATCTAGCTATAGATCAGGCTACCCAGTTTTAAATTCTGTCTCTGCTACTTACTTAACTCTAGGACCTAGTTAACTTAGTAAGCCTCTTCAGGTTTCAGTTTCTTCATGTAGAAATGAGTATGATAATATGAACTATCTTACAGTGTTACTGTAAATACTAAAAGTGTTAATACATGTGAAATGCCTATGGTGTTGCTGGACACAGAGTTAATCCTCCTAAAGTTTAATTATTTCTATTTCTCTTTTGTATCACTGTTTTTCTCTTACTGCAGAAAAAATAAACCTTAAATATTAAAAACAAAAAATCTTGATATTTAAAAGATATTGTACAGTAAATTTCTCAGAACAGTTGTCACTTTGTATCACAATTAAAATATTAGAATTATATCTCCCCAATTTTCTCTCTTTTAAGGCCTAAGTTTTTATTAGTTTCTTTCCCTCTACTAACAAGTTTCTTTCTAAAATCATCCATAGATCTATACTACCTAAAAATTCTGTTCATATATTTTAGTTTATATCTATTTTTCACACACAAAAAATAGTTACTTGGGGATTTAGATTTTGGAACACTTGGGGGTAATATGGGTCAATACAGATTTAAAAGCAGGCTTTAGATTCATTATCATAAATTTGAATTCTGACTCCAATGCTTATGCAAACTTAGGTGAACTACTTATTTGAAAACTTAGTTTCTGTAAAATGAGACATAAACTCTGCAAGCCTGTGAACATCAAATAAGACATGTACATAGCTCACTTAGGACGATACATGTTTGGTTTCAGGGGTACAATAAACACTGGATGTATTTATTAAAGAATAAAACAAAAGTGAATATATTAATAATTGGTAATTTTTATGATTTTTTTCTTCCAGAAATTCATCCAATTTTGTCATATAAATTTACCTAATGATGTTTTTTAATCATCAGATTTTAATTCTACTCACTTTACGCAGTAAAACAGGTGAATGCATGGAAATGCAGATTTAAAACTTACTGTGTGGTGAGATTTAATTGTATGGTTCCCTCTTAACCTGTGCCCTTTTCTACTTTTCTATATGAGAGTGATCAATGTAGAGTCACAAAAAATATTAAAAAGTAATTTTAAAGAGATATAGAATGCCAAAAGCCCACCTAAAAAGCTTTATAGTTTCCAAATAAATGTACTATCATTTTATTCTAAAGGTACACCCCAAATATTAAAGTACACTTTCAATTGTATTCAATTTTATCTACCAGAAAATATTAAAACTACTTTTTTAAAAAAAGAACTAGTTAGTTATATGTTGAAAGTAATAATCAGAACTTTTTTAAATCCATAGCTTTTTGTAGTTCCAAACATTGCTTTATTCCATCCATAGTTCAGAAAAGAAAAAAAAAAAAAAAAAACAGAATTAATCAGTGCGTTTTGTTTTCCATTGACAATGATGCCCTTTTGTAGCTTTCAGTTATAAAGAAAAAGTTATGAAAATAAAAGCCCTAGTCAACCTAGAAAGCAATGATCTGAAAACAAAGCCAAAGGACTGGACTGAAATCATTTTAATAAACCTTATAAATGTTCAGAATAAAAGAGTAGAAGATAGCAGAGTGAAATCATAGCCCAGCCCTCTGAGATCTGGGCTGCAAATTTACCATGCTACTCCACAAGTCATTTAATATTTTCATTAAAATGGAAAAACTTAACAGGAGTTTCAATTATGTCCATTATGCTCAGGAGACTAACTTTTGAAACTAGGCCAACAGATCTTGGCTAACTGATAAAAGCTAAATGGTTTTTTATATTAATTGTACATTATTAAAGCCAGACAGAAATACTTAAAAGAAATTTAAACTGATCGGGTTCTATTTCACTGAGTTCCCACAAGTTCATATTCTGGTACCCACTGTGAATTGATATAGAAATTCCTGTGTATGAAGTAAAAAGATAACGTAAAATCAGAATCACAAGAAGTGCAGAATTACAATTAAAAAGGTGCATATACTGAACACTCTTCATTAAATTAGGACACCAGGGTAAGTTATAATTCTTTACAATAACTTATCAAAGTATGGTAGAAGATAGTTTGTATAACTTGATGGTTTACCAAATTAATGCATTTTAAGATATTTTTTTCTCTTTCATAGGAACACATAATTTCCTGAGACTAATAAGAACTAGGGGCTTAAAAAATGCAAAATTATCATGTTGTCTGAGTGAGAATTTGACTTCTTCTTTGCCGATGTGGGTGCCTTTTATTTCTTTTTGTTGTCTGATGGCTGAGGTTAGGACTCCCAGTACTATGTGTCAACAACTTGGCATCAGGGAAATACAAATTAAAACCACAATGAGATACTACCTCACACCAGTCAGAATGGCTAAAATTAACAACCCAGGAAACAAGAGATGTTGGTGGGAATGCAAACTGGTGCAGCTACTCTGGAAAACAGTATGGAGGTTCCTCAAAAAGTTAAAAATAGAACTACCCTATGACCCAGCAATTGCAGGACTATGTATTTATTCAAAGGATACAAAAATGGTGATTTGACAGGGCACATGCACCCCAATGTTTATAGCAGTATTTTCCACAACAGCCAAAATATGGAAAGAGCCCAGATGAATGGATAAAGAAGATGTGATATAGATAGATAGGTAGAGAGATAGGTAGATAGATGGATGGATAGATGTAGATATCATGCATATATACATATATAATGGAATATTACTCAGCCATCAAAAAGAATGAAATCTTGCCATTTGCAACAACATGGATAGAGCTAGAGGGTATAATGCTAAGTGAAATAAATCAATCAAAGAAAGACAAATACCATATGATTTCACTCATTGTGGAATTTAAGAAACAAAACAGATGAACATAGGGGAAGGGAAGGAAAAGTAAAATTAAAATAAGATTAAAACAGAGAGGTAGACAAATCATAAGAGACTCTCAACTATAGGAAACAGAGTTGCTGGGGGTAACTGGGTGATGGGCATTAAGGAAGGCACCTGAAGTAATGAGCACCGGATGTTGTATGCAAATGAAGAATCACTAAATTCTACATCTGAAACTAATAATATAGTATATGTTAATATAAAAAAATAAAAATTAATAAAAATTAAAAAATTGAAAATTATAATCCCCAAATTAATGAATCCATATATGTTATTCTTAAAGGCTATAGCAGATAACTACTATTTTTCTCAACTGGCATCTAATTATCTTTCATGAAACTATATCCCAGTTTCCCTCTGAGGGAAAACATTCTTCCTTACATTTAATTCAACATACTTTGTGGAATTCACTTATACTTAGGTCAGGACTACCATTTTGTTAACCACCATAATTGGTTCACTGGTGTATATTTACCAGAACCAAAACTATACCATGAGCCTTCTGCTGTAGATTCTGGGAAAGAAGTAAGTAGTAGCTGACTTTGGACAGAAATCTGAAGGATATGGGGTGTTTCAACTATCGCTGCCATGTTGTTACAATGCAAAGCCAGAGACTGGAGTCCAACACAGCAAAATGCAGAGCCAGGACATTAAGAGATGCCAAAAATTAACAGCTCTGTTTATTTCTAAGTCCAGCTGCCTGAAGTCAGTCCTACTCCCAACATTCAATCTGATTAAGCAACTAGGAATTGGCTTTGTTTCACTTACAAAAAAAATGTGATTAAAAACAAAAATTTATAAATGATCAAAAATAAAAAGGCCCCATATAGGAATCATTTAAGTTAATTAATGTATTTATTAATTTAGTATTTATTACATATCCATTAGATGACTGGAAATGCAAGTACTAAAACATGATTTGGATTCCATTTTGAATGATTTTATCTTTCATTTTATTTTTCCTTCCTAGGACATCAAGCCCTCTTAAAGCAAAAATGTACTTGCCTGATATAATTTGAAGTCTCCTATACCAAAATAATTTTAGCACTGAAATGGAATTCTATGGGTTAGAAGATTTATAGGAGACTCATAGATAAATGTTATTGCTCTCTAATCATGTTTGATACACTGATACCACACAAAATGTCACCTCTGTAAAATGTCTTATTACATGGAAACATCAAAAAAATAGTTATGAGTTAATAGTCTTTTCAGAACTGAATGATTGATTAGATTCCTTAAAAAAAAAAAATGGGAATAGTATCTTACGGTACAATGAATAAATTGTTTAGTAGGTAAAACATAGACTCTGGGATAATACCTGGGTTTAATTTATAGCTCTAACAGTTACTAGTTTATGACTTTGTCAAGTTTCTTAAGCTTTTAAGACATTATTCCTTCATTTGTAAAGTGAAGAAAATCATACAAACTGTATGGATTTTGTAAGGATGTAAATTATTAGGAATATAAAGCATGTAGTATATAACCTGATATATAGTAATCATCCAATAATTACTGGTTTTAAAATTATTATCACAATAACATAATGATATAAGACAAATTGGGATTTCTGAGAGAAAAAAACACAAACATTGAAATAAAAAACAATACGGCTTATTTTTTCTTATAATTTCAGTAATTTTTCATTGATTTTATACATGGACACATTATTTCTTTAAAATATTAGAGAGTTAAAAATTTGGCACTCTTCAAAATTATTTAGAACTATCATAAAATGGAGAAAATGCAACTATAAAGAAATCTATAACAGATTGTTTTCTTTAATTTTGCCTTTCCTTGATATGATCTTGCTAAGTATGACATACAAGAAACTTATTATATTACCTAAGCTGTGAAGCACTGATAGAGTCCAAAAGTTAAACAAAAAAAATTTTTTTAAAAGATAGTGCTCAAACTCATTATATGATATGATGGGGAAAGCAGAAGAAAAATTGAATGGTAAATGAATAGTAGTCTTCAAGTAAATGCAGTATTTTTGGTCAAACTGTCTATTTTTCAAAAGACTACTAAGTGGTATTTAAAAACTCTGTGCCTTCTTTAGGACGGACAAAAATTTATATTTAAAGGAAAAAGTACATTATCATGTGGACGTCACAGGACAGGCAGCACAGCCATGGCTGAAAGGCTGTTGGGGAACTCTCATAGATTCTGGTTTTCTGATCTTAACTTTTGGGAATATACTAAGAACATTCAACTACAGAAATACTGAAATACTACATTAGCTGCTTCCAAGTTCTATGTGAAGTATTTTACATTACTTAATGTGCAGCATTTATTCTAATTCTTACCTGCAAACCAGTCATTATGTGTGAACTTAGATTTTTAAGTGTATTTTAGCTTATTTGACATAATTATATCTTGAGTTTTATTTTAAGGCACTTTAAAAGATTTTAAAGCCTGTGCTCCTTTCTTAGTTCTATCTATAATTATAATATATAATATGAATATATTATAATCATATAACTTGTTTATGTAATCCATTTATCATGCTATTTTCACTGCCCTCCCTTAATTTCTAAAAAGTATCACATGATAACACTTAACTTCGATTCTTCCAGAATTACAGAGTTGTTTTCTTAACTCCCAAAGTCATGCCCCCAGGGACAATTCTGTGGACTTTTATGAAATGCCTTAAAAAATCTGAAATAGAATGATTTTTCAGTGCCTATTGCTATACCCTCGTTCATGAGGTTAGCGTGTTCCTTGCACAGAGGACTCGCCCTGTATTTTGCAGGGTTGCCATTAATAAAACTCTTACATTCTCAACTTAGCTTTTGTAGTAACTGTTACAATGTAATGACGGGCAGCTCAGCCATGGCCACAAGGCTGTTGGGGAAGTCTAGGCTGGAGAGAAAGAAGTTGCAGAAACAATCTGGGGAGATTTACAAACCTCATCTGGATAATAAGATTACCTACCTACAGGATGGAAACAGCATTCAAGCCCAGGGGGGCTCAACAATCTTTAATCTGATCAAGGCTATTCTCAAGGGGTTTAATGGGAAGAAAAGGACAAAGGCATTAGATTTGTTTAGGCGCTTGCAAGACTAGACCTAAGATACTGAAAATGTTTTCCCTAACCTCCACCATCACACAAGCCCTCCACTGTAATTTAAAATTTAAACAATAACAAAACTTTAAATAAACATAAGATAATCTTTATAAAGTACTGAGTCTCCCACCATGACTTACTTTTTAATATAAAACACTCATATGTTGGTAACTTTATAAAAAGGCCTAATCTTCTCCCAGGGAATGTTGAGAAATACCCCTAGTTCTTGAGAACATCTGTGTTACAGCTAGCATAACTGAGGAAGAAAAGCCGTGTAGGAACAGAACAAGATGGTTTCATCCAGGCTCACCTGGCTAGAGTTTACAGAGTCCAAAATCAGACCTAGAAATAACCCAGAATTGGAACTAGAAATAGGGTGAATTCAAAAGTCCTAGCAGGCAAACCAGTCACAGTCAACAGGAGTTAGATGAAGCTGCAGTCCAAAGTTCACAAGATGGAAAAGCACCAGACACCAAAATGGAAACACAAAACAGAAACAAACAAACAAAAAAGACTACATTCAAACATACTTCTTAAAGGGCCAGGCTGTTTAATATATTTCCAATTTGATTAAGGAGCTAGGCGGGGCTGATTCTACCAGATATAGCCTTTAGTATCAAAAGGTAGTTGGACAAGACGACACCGTGAAGAAAAATATACTTCTTTTGTATATTACTTTGCTTCAATGTCTGTGTGTTAAATTAGGAAACTCTACAGTAGATATTCATGCATCGGAAATAAGCATTACCATTCAAACATCTATTCAGTTCAAATTAATTCCTTTAAAAACATTTGTCTTAATTTTTTCAAGAAAGATAGACTAACTCCCTTCTCTTAATATCATTACAATAGCATCAATAATCTAAACTTGACTTTTTCTGGAAGTGGAATAGACTTTGTAATTGTTGATAAATAAATAAATAAATCTTTAAAAGAAAAGGGGGGCGGCGCCTGGGTGGCTCAGTCATTAAGCATCTGCCTTCGGCTCAGGTCATGATCCCAGGGTCCTGGGATCGAGCCCCGCATCAGGCTCCCTGCTCAGTGGGAAGCCTGCTTCTCCCTCTCCCGCTCCCCCTGCTTGTGTTCCCTCTCTCGCTGTCTCTCTGTCAAATAAATAAATAAATCTTTAAAAAAAACTAACATCTATATCCTTTGAGGAACTGTAATTACTATGATCAACATATACTTGTGTAACAATTTCTATGAAAAAGGTACTATGACTTTGGTTTAAATTTAGTCTATATGTGCTTTATTTACATTTTTAATAAGGGGATGCATCCACATATTTAATAAGGGAAGGTGTTCTATAGTTTAATGATTAAATCAACACAAAGTACTACATTACACAACTATTAATAATAGTTTTCTCCGAGGGTAGAAATTTAGAGCTCAGTCAAGTTTAACATTGCTTCCGCAATTTTGTAGGCAGATATTAATTTCTATAATAATATAGAAATATTTTTATTAAAATATAAATCTAGAAGCCTTATTTCATCTTAATTTCATTTAGTATAGTCTCTAATTAGAAAAAAATGTAGTTATTATTTACCTTCTATTGATAATCTTTTTTTGTTTTTGTTTTTTTTTTAAAGAGAGAGAGAAAGAGAGTGAGAGCAGGGGAGGGGAATGGGGAGAGAGAGAATTTTAAGCAGGCTCCATGTTCAGTACAGAGCCTGACATGGGGCTGGATCTCATGACCCTGAGATAATGACCTGAGCGGAAATCAAGAGTTGGACGCTTAACCAACTGAGCCATCCAGGCGCCCCATCTACTACTGACAAATCTATTTAAAATATATATGACAGTAACAGTCGGTTTAGGCACCAAACCCTTAATGTCATGTCATTTTGTCAAAAAGTTACTCTTTTCCATATCTCCTACAATGAAAGTTCTGAGCCTTCACTGTGTGTAAAAAGCATTTTATCAAAGATGTTCCTTGCATTCATTATGCTCCCAGTTATAGCACTGCATTAAAGGAAAAGATATAGCATAGCAAATACTGGCTTATAATTTCTTGTGCAGTAATAACTAAGATTAAAGATAAGTGATTTTATTGACCACTCTACAGGATTTATGGCTTTATAGATTATTAAATACTTGCATCTCATCAACATCTGTCAATAGTTAAAGATGGATTCTAATTTTCAAACATACCCCTAATCAAAGTAGAGTAAATTATACATATGCAAGGTGCACAGAAACAGCATGCACATATAACTACTCTTGGGCTGTATGTATTTAAAATGTAGCTTAATGAAATAGAGATCATCTCATCAACAACAGTTAATGGATGTGTGTAAACACAAACACCATTACAATGGAATTTCAAATCTGTTTTTCTCTTACTATGTACACACATCCTCTTCCTTTATTCTCTGCTATGTTATACAAAAGTATATGGCTCTGCTGAATTTGTTCTTCAAAGCTATGAATAAGAGAAAGAGGGGGAAAAATGAGAAGACAGCAAGAAGTAAAATGTGGCCAGAAAATAACTGATTTTTTTTTTTTAATGTATGGTATGTTGTGAAAATGTATACATAACTCAAATGATTCTGTATCATTGGCAGTGATGGTCGCACGTTGGCAATCTTTCTTGTCTTTTTAAACTCTGAATCAACTTCCAGTCAACATGATTTAAGCATGTTTATGTCCCTATTTCTTTATGATGCTGCTAAAGAAATTACCACCATTGTCCACAATCACACGGCCTGATGACCCCAATGCTGTCTTTCTTCACCTGAAATTTTCCCCTCACTTTTCCTATAGGCATGAAACCAGTGCCACTGAAAGAAGTCCTCATTTTTGCTCTCTTTGCTCATGTTGTGGATAATTATTATAATGCTCTTTCTATGCTTAGAGAAGGAAAGTATTTCCGCTCCATTCCCTATGAGAGAAAGATCCCTTTCTCTAACTGTGACTTATTTATTCCCCCCAACAGAATGAATAGAATAAGTCATTGTCTCATTCATGCCATTGGGAAGATGACCAGTATGAATGCCCTGCTCAGTCTTTTTGGTCCTCCTCTCCCTCAGACCTACCTTCCTAATGTCTTTTCTCCTTGACAGTAAGCTCCCAGGGAATATAGGGTGAGCCAGGGAGTGAGGACAGCTGGTGTAGGAGGCTTGCCATTCCCCAGCTAATTACTCGGCTTATTCTGTAACAGGATGGGCAAGTTCACATGGGAGTGGGGTGGGGAAACTGAAAGTACATTCTTTTTTTTAAATATTTTATTTATTTGACAGAGAGAGACACAGCGAGAGAGGGAACACAAGCAGGGGGAGTGGGAGAGGGAGAAGCAGGCTTCCCGCTGAGCAGGGAGCCCAATGCGGGGCTCGATCCCAGGACCCCAGGATCATGACCTGAGCTGAAGGCAGACACTTAACAACTGAGCCACCCAGGCTCCCCAGAAAGTACATTTTGGCCTCAGTTTCTCCCTGTGACTCCTCTCCAGCTTTATCTGATCTTTTCCTCCCTTACTGAAGGGACTGTTTTCCCACTGGCTCAGAACACTTATAGCCTATGTAGAATATCAAGGCTCCAAGCTTAAATATCCAACTCAGAAATGCCTATTCTTATTCTTGTGATATTACAAAGAACACATACTAATCTTATGCAGAATAATACCAGTCTTTCAATTAAAAAAAAAAAAAGATACACTTAGAAGCCTTATTTCATCTCAGTAAAAAAAACCCTTAGGGCAGATTCAAGTTGTATAAACACTGAAGATTTTTTGATTTTACACTCTTTTACATCCCAGCTCATGTTAGTTTTTACTTACCTACATAAATACATCTTCCCCATTGAGTTTTACATGTATAGGAAGTGAGAAACAGATATAATTTCAATACAGAGACACCAACACACATATATATACAACTGGATACAGAAACTTTCCCACTCAATTAAATGTCATAAACACGAAAATGTACTTGCATATGGATATTACCTATTAAAAGGTAGAGACTGATACACAAATATAGCACATTGCAAAAGAGTACATGTCGACACAAATTAAATGGTTTTAATTTATTTAATTTAATTAAATGGTCTATTTGGATGTCTCCAGTCATTAGAAAGTGTTTTCTACCTTGCCTTGTAGGGTTTTCTTGGCAGGTATGTATGTGTCCTCCTCTTAACTTCCTCTTTAGCCTGACTTTGGAGAGCAGCACTGCTTTCCTCATGTCTCCCCACCCACCACTGCAAACTGTACAGTACAGTGCACATAGATGTTTACTGACTATTTTAATGTATTTGTTAATATATTAGCAAACACATCTAAGGATAACCTTATGGATGGGCATATAGGCAAGATCCAGGCACATGTTCCTGGAGAAACACATGAAACTGAGAGAAATATGATGCTGAATAAAAGTCTGGGTTTGAGAAGATATGAGCAAGTGAGATTTGTTGGTTAAAAATAAAGAGATTGGGAATAAATAGGGAGGTGAAACAGACTGGCTGTCTAACAAGTAGCCCCAAGATGTTGGCATCAATCATGCAGAATTAACATTGTCAGTAATCTCATAGAATGATTAAATATTCCATTTTCTTTTTTTTATTTTATTATGTTATGTTAATCACCATACATTACATCATTAGTTTTTGATGTAGTGTTCCATTATTCATTGTTTGTGTATAACACCCAGCGCTCCATTCGGTACATGCCCTCTTTAATACCCATCACCAGGCTAACCCATCCCCCCACCCCCCACCCCTCTAGAACCAAACTGGGGGTTCTAAATATTCCATTTTCTCAAATTATTCATTACTTAATTTATATAAACATTGGACTATTTAAAAATCACCGTGAGTATTCTTTCAGTCTAACTCTTTTAAGTTTCTAAGTTGTTTTATTTAACTCAGCAAAAACCTTAAAATTTTAAAATTTAGTGCAATGGCTACATCATGCTCATTTTCCAAAACATATGAGTAACTTCTCAGTAATTGTTTTAGCTGTATTGTAAGTAAAAATTATTTTAAAAGCAGAAAGACTGCCACTTAATCTTTTTTAAAAATTAGTATTAAATCTGTTTTAATGTAATCACTGAAAGCGAAGTTCAAGCAGAAAACAGTTCATTCTGCCTTGCTCTTTTGTTATTCAATATCTTTTTTTCTCATAATATCAGATCTCAGCTCTTAACTAATAGCTATATTTAATTGTTTTAAACTATAAATTCCTCTAACAGAATTATACAAATTACAAATATAAATTGCATTATTTTTACTATAGAAATGATTACATTACTTATTGATGTACATGGTAGCACCATAACTAAACTGGGTATATGTGGTTGTATATATGAACTCAAGGGTGGTGTTCTACCTTATTCCATTTCTAGAACTGAAAGTCATGATCGAAGAAAGTAGGAGGTACAACATCATTTGAAGAAAAATTTAAAAATGAAAATCTGCACTGTTTTAGCCTAGATAATGGAAGGAAGGAGGGAGGGAGGGATAGCAAATAAACATAATAGTAACATGCTCTTTGCCTCAAGGAGTAAAAAGGTAAGAGTGCTTTCCAGATAGCTAGAGTCCTTGCCAGAGTTTAAAATGCTTTCCTCAGCAAATAAGTTGATTGCAAATGAACAATTTTTCAGGTGACATAACACTTTCAACTCTAGAAGACAACTCACATTTTCATTCTCAAGAATTCTATGATAAACAAGTTATTTTATCTGATATACAGTGACAGATGATTAAGACAGTGCATTATACTGTATTCAGAATTCTTTTTTCAAGACTATCAATCCAACCGTAATGGTATGTTATAAAAGCATGCACACTTGGACAATTCCTCTCAGAACAATAGCATTCCAAATGTTTCTGCAGATGTTTGGTGAAGATTGCTTTTGTGACAAGAATGGATGTTTAGATGCTTATAAGCATAAAAATCTAACACAAGAACAAGGAGAAACATTCTCCCCATGAAAGTTAAATTTGTTCCTCTCAAGTAGTTTGGAACTGAAGTTTCAGTGTGGGACACTGAGTTTAAAGATTTTATTTATTTATTTGAGAGAGAGAGAATGAGAGAGAGCACATGAGAGGGGGGAGGGTCAGAGGGAGAAGCAGACTCCCCGCCGAGCAGGGAGCCCGATGTGGGACTCGATCCCGGGACTCCAGGATCATGACCTGAGCCGAAGGCAGTCGCTTAACCGACTGAGCCACCCAGGCGCCCCTATTTCTAATTCTTTTTTTTTTTTTAAGATTTTATTTATTTATTTGAGACAGAATGAGAGAGAGCGAGAGCACATGAGAGGGAGGAGGGTCAGAGGGAGAAGCAGACTCTCTGCTGAGCAGGGAGCCCGATGTGGGACTCGATCCTGGGACTCCAGGATCATGACCTGAGCCAAAGGCAGTCGCTTAACCAACTGAGCCACCCAGGCGCCCTGGGACACTGAGTTTAATAAGCTTTTATCCATATTACAGAATAATGTAAATTACATCACTATTTTTAATGGAGCAGAGTATCTCCCCCAAGAAACAAAGCTTTATTTAAGACTTTACAGGGAAAATCAAGAATTTATTATATAACATAATATAATCAGGAATTTATTATATAAAAAGGGGTTCAGATTCCACTCGGTTATTTAGCAGCAGAACAGTAGACGATGTGACTATAAACTGAATTAGCGGTATAAAGAGTTGATGAAGATCCACCAACCTGTATTTGGCCATTAGAGCCATTGTTGATGCTGACGGATGTTGCAACTGCTAATACTCTTATTTTTTCCCCCTACTTCCTTCTGTAGCATTAAAATAACTAGTCACAACTGAGGTAAAGTGTTCCCTCTTTTTTATTAGTACATATATCTATTATATGAATCTATTAAATAGTTTTTCTATAAAAAACAAAAGGAATTAGAGACTCGGTACTGAGAGAATTACAGAGATTTCAATGGCAATTTTCCATTATTCCAGGGTATTTATTCTTACATCCATCTTATTCCATTTTATTTTCATCCATCCTGTTTCTAAATGGCTTAATTTACTCTTTATACCTAAAATTTTCCTTTTCTTTATTAAAGCTTTTACTTAAATTACAGTCAGTTGAAAATACAGTATAAAATTAGTTTCAGGTGTACAATACAGTGCTTCAGCAATTCCATACAACACCCAGTGCTTATCTCAGCAAGTGCCCATCACCTATTCTACCCATCCCACCACCCACTTCCCCGCTGGTAACCATCACACCAGTTAAGAGTCTGCTTCTTGTGGGTGCCTGGGTGGCTCAGTCGTTAAGCGTCTGCCTTCGGCTCAGGTCATGATCCCAGTGTCCGGGGATCGAGTCCCACATCGGGCTCCCTGCTTGGCAGGAAGCCTGCTTCTCCCTCTCCCACTCCCCCTGCTTGTGTTCCTGCTCTCGCTATCTCTCTCTCTGTCAAATAAATAAATAAAACCTTTAAAAAAAAAAGTCTGTTTCTTGGTTTGCCTCCTCCTCTTTTTATATCCCCTTTGTTTGTTTTGTTTCTTAAGTTGACATATGAGTGAAGCCATATGGTATTTGTCTTTCTCTGACTGACTTATTTCACTGAGCAAAATACTTTTTAGCTCCATCCAGGTTGTTGCAAACGGCAAGATTTCATTCTTTTTATGCCTGAGTAATATTCCATTGTATACATATACCACATCTTTTTTATCCATTCATCAAATGATGCATACTTGGGCTGTTTCCATAATTTGGCTATTGTAGATAATGTTGCTATAAACATCAGGGTGCATGTATCCCTTCGAACTAATATTTTTGTGTTCCTTGGGTAAATACTGAGTAGTACCATTGCTGGATTGTAGGACAGTTCTATTTTTAAATTTTTGAGGAGACTCCATACTGTTTTCCAGAGTGGCTGCACCAGTTTGCATTCCCACCAACAGTGTAAGATGGCCCCCCTTTCTCCACATTCTTGCCTATACCTGTTGTTTCTTGCATTGTTGATTTTAGCTATTCTGACAGGTGTGAGGTAATATCTCATTGCAGTTTTGATTTGCATTTCCCTGATGATCAGTGATGTTGAAAATCTTTTCATGTGCCTGTAAGCCATCTGTATGTCTTCTTTGAAAAAATGTCTATTCATGTCTTTTGCCCATTTTTAATTGGATTATTCATTTTTGGGGGTGTTGAGTATTATGTTCTTCATATATTTTGGATACTAACCCTTATCAGATATGTCATTTGCAAATATTTTCTCCCATTCTGTAGGTTGCCTTTTAGTTTTGTTGTTTCTTTGCTGTACAGAAGCTTTTTATTTTGATGAAGTCTCACTAGTTAAATTTTTGTTTTTGTTTCCCTTGCCTCAGGAGACATAACTGATAAGGAGTTGCTATGGCTGACGTCAAAGAAGTTTCCATTCTAGGATTTAATGGTTTCAGGTCTCATATTTAGGTCTTCTATCCATTTTGAATTTTTTTGTGTGTTCAGTATAAGAAACTGGTCCAGTTTCATTCTTTTGCATGTTGCTGTCGACTTTTTCCAACACCATTTGTTGAAGAGACTGTCTTTTTTCCATTGGATATTCTTTCCTGCTTGGTCAAAGTTTGACTATGTAGTTGTGGGTTCATTTCTGGGTTTTCTATTATGCTTCATTTATCTATGTGTTTGTTTTTGGGTCAGTACCATATTGTTTTGATAATTACAGCTTTGTAATACAACTTGAAGTCTGGAATTGTGATATCTCCAGCTTTGCTTTTCTTTTGCAAGATTGCTTTGTCTATTCAGGGTCTTTTGTGGTTCCATACAAATTTTAGGATTGTCCTTGATTTGTGAAAAATTCTATTGGTATTTTGATAGGGATTGTCTTACATGTATAAATTGCTTTGAATAGTATAGACATTTTAACAACATTTGTTCTCCCAATACGTGAGCATGGAATGTTTTTCCATTTCTTTGTGTCATCTTCAATTTCATTCATCATTGTTTTATAGTGCTCAGAGTATAGTTCCTTTACCTCTTTGGTTAGGTTTATTCCTACGTTATCTTATTGTTTTGGGTGCAATTGTAAATGGGATTGATTCCTTGATTTCTCTTTCTGCCGCTTCATTATTGGTGTTCAGAAATGCAACATATATCTGTATGTTGATTTTGTATCCTGAAACTTTACTGAATTCATTTATCAGTTCTAGCAGTTTTTTGATGGAGTCTTTCTAGTTTTCTGTATAAAGTATCATGTCATCTGTGAAGAGTGAAAGTTTTGCTTCTTCCCTATCAACTTGGATGCCTTTTAACCCCTTTGCTGTCTGATTGCTGAGGCTAGGACTTCCACTACTATGCTAAATACAGTGGTGAGAGTGGACATTCCTGTTTTGTTCCTGACCATAGAGGAAAAGCTATCAGTTTTTCTCCAATTAGGATGATATTAGCTGTGGGTTTTTTATAGACAGCCTTTATTATGTTGAGGTATGTTCCCTCTAAACCTAGTTTGTTGAGGGTTTTTATCATGAATGGATGTTGTACACTGCCAAATGTTTTTTCTGCATCTATTGAAATGATTATTTGCTTCTTATCCTTTGTTTTACTAAAGTGGTATATCAGGATGACTGACTGGCAAATACTCAACCATGTTTGCAAAGCAGGAATAAACCCCACTTGGTTGTGGTGAATTTTTTTTTTTTTTTAATTTACTGTTGGATTCAGTTTGCTAGTATTTTATTGAAATTTTTACATCTATGTTCATCAAGGATATTGGTCTGTAGTTCTCTTTTTTAGAGGCGTTTTTATCTGGTTTAGGTATCAGGGTAATTGCTGGCCTTGTAGAATGAATCTGGAAGTTTTCCTTCCTTTCCTATTTTTTGGAATAGTTTGAGGAGAATAGGTATTAACTCTTTCTTAAATGTTTGGTAGTATTCTCCTGTGAAGCCATCTGACCCTGGACTTTTGTTTATTGGGAGTTTTTTGAAATCTGATGCAATTAATTTCCTTGCTGGTTATCAGTATGTTCACGTTTTCTATTTCTTCTGTTTCAGTTTGTATGTGTCTAGGAATTTGTCCATTCCTTCCAGGTTAAAATGTCTATATGCAAATACATAGAGTTTTTCATAATATTCTCTCATAATTGTTTGCATTCTGTGGTGTTGGTTGTTATTTCTCCTCTCTCATTTGTGATTTTATTTATTTGGGTCCTTTCTCTTTTCTTTCTGATAATTGCTAGACATTTATCAATTTTATTAATTTTTTCAAAGAACTAGCTCCTGGTTTCATCAATCTGTTCTATTATTTTTCTAGCTTCTATATCATTTATTTCTGCTCTAATCTTTATTATTGCCTTCCTTCTGCTGGCTTTATTTGTTGTTCTTTTTCTAGCTCCCTTAGGTGTAAGGTTAGGTTGTTTATTTGAGATTTTTCTTGTTTCTTGAGGTAGGCCTGTATTGGTATATACTTCCCTCTTAGGATCACTTTTGCTGCATCCCTAAAGTTTTAGACTGCTGTGCTTTCATTTGTTTCCATGATTTTTTTTTTTTTTATTTATTCTTTGCTTTCCTGGTTGACCCATTCATTGTTTAGTAGAATATCGTTTAGCCTCCATGTTTTTGTGGTCTTTCCTTTTTTTTTTTTTTTTTTTGCAGTTGAATTCTAGTTCCATAGCATTCTGGTCAGGAAAGGTGCATGGTATGATTCTGATCTTTTTTGTATTTGTTGAGGCCTGTTTTGTGAGCTAATATGTGACCTATTCTGGAGAATGCTCCATGTGCACTTGAAAAGAATGTGTATTCTGCTGTTTTAGAATTGAATGTTCTGAATATAAGTCCATCTGGTCCAATGTGTCATTCAAAGCCATTATTGTTTCCTTGTTTATTTTCCATTGAGATGATTGCTATAAGTGGGGTGTTCAAGTCCCCTACTATTGTTGTATTATTATCAATTATCAATTGATAAAAAACATTAAAAATTTGTGTTTGTTATCAACTGTTTTATATATTTCAGTGCTCCCATGTTGGGGGCATAAATATTTACAATTGTTATATATTCTTGTTGGAATGTCCCCTTTATGATTATATAATGCCCTTTATGATTATATAATGACTTACTTCTTTTTATAGTCTTTGTTTTAAAGTTATTTTGTCCAGTATAGGTATTGCTACTCCCTCTTTCTTTTGACACCATTTGTGTGATAAATATTTCTCCACCCCCTCACTTTCAGTCTGCAAGTGTCTTTAGGTCTAAAATGAGTGTCTTGTAGGCAGCATATAGATGGGTCTTGATTTTTATCCATCCTGACACCCTATGTCGTTTGACTGGAGCCTTTAGTCCATTTACATTCAAAGTAATTATTGATAAACATGTATTTTTTTTGCCATTTTATTAATTGTTTTGTTGTTGTTTCTGGAGAGTTTCTCTGATCCTTTCTTGTCTTTGTCACTTTTGGTCTCTCCCTTCTACTCAGAGTCCCTCTTAATATTTCTTGCAAGGCTGCTTTAGTGGTCACGAACTCATTTAGTTTTTGTTTGGGAAACTATCACTCCTTCTACTGTGAATGATAGCCTTGCTGGATAGAATATTCTTGGTTTCCCATTCAGCACTTTGAATATATTATGCCACTCTCTTCTGGCTTCCCAAGTTTCTGTTGAGACATCTCTAGCTAGCGTTACAGATTTTCCTTTGTAAGTTAAAAGGACTTCTTTTGTCTTGCTGCTTTTAAGGTTTTTTCCTTATCACGATATTTTGCAAATTTAATTACAATATGTCTTGGTGTCTTGGGAAATAGTGCCAGCCAGCTCCTTTGTTCCCAGAGAGGCATCTCTGTGAAAGCTGCCTCTCAGGGAAGTGTTTGTAGAATAGCTAGTAATCTCCACCACAACCCCCTGCCCTCTTGTGCCCCAGGCATCCTTCAGATCACTGTTTCCACACTGTCTTCCTCCAGGTTTTTTGCCTGCCTTCTCTCCAGGAGCAGCACGGTGCCCTTTGGGCTCTATCCCAGACAAACCTGCTTACCTTTAAAACTCCACGTGTTAAGCCCCTCTGGTTATAAGGACTCATGGAATTCAGTCCCTCTCATTTTCCAAGTCAATGGCTTTGGGGAAATGTTCTCCTTGTGCCTTACCCTGTATGTTCCCCTCTCTCTCACTCTTCTCCATGACCATGGCTCCCTCTGCTTTAAAGTACCCGTGATCCATTTCTCTCCTGAAACAAGTCTCCGCACTTCCTACCTTCTTTGATGTGGCCTCTTCTCTCCCTTTTGTTGTGAAGTTTGTTCTGTCAGTCTTCAGGTTGATTTCTGAGGTATTTAGGATGAACTGAGAGCCATCTAGTTGCATTCCTGGGACAAGATGAGCCTGGGGTCCTCCTACTCCACCACCATCTTCCTCTCTAAAATTTTCCTACTTGGATATATTTCTCTTTTAATTATACCTTCCTTGAGACGAGTGAATCTTTTTTATACTAATTGAAAAGTGCTTACAATCTAATATTATAGTTTATAAATGTAACATAAGGTTTATGAGCACTCAATAATGCAGATAATGATGGTAATAATACTATCAAAGTAAGCAATGATTTCCAGATTTAAAAAAAAGAAAATTATACTTTGATTAGCAAGGAAATATGATTTTGATTCAAGTATTTTTCAATTATGTTATAACTAATTATTTTTAAAATAGCATGAACCAGAAAATAAGATTAATCATACACTTAAATTAGTTTTTAATGACCTAACTGGTTTCAACACAAAGAAAACCATGTCAAGTAAACCAACATAGCACATTTTTTAGAAATTATCAAGATTTTAATAAGTTAATGAGAATCTAATGTCTCATTATCATTCATTTTTATTGACTTAAATTTGTTGAAGATTCATTAAGGTATTTATATATAAGAATCTAATTTTGATGGAGATGAAAACAACTTTATGTTAGAAATACATTACAAAGAGTTTCTATTGATGATAATACTGAAATGTTTGAAAGATACATGATTTCATGTCTAGTCTGAAAACACTTATTAGTGAACAAATATCCTGTGTCAGATGTCTAAAGTGTATTGTATTATAAAGACATGGGGTCCCTGTGCTGATCGAGCCTGGTGGGTGGTGTCCTATATCAAATAATCAGATTTTTCTCAAATGTGAAAATATATATCCAAATTAAAAAAAAAAAAACAACTATGGAGATTTTGTTTCCATTATTTTATGCAAATTTATAAAGGTTGGTTGACAGGGAGGTGAAGGACAATTTTCCTATGGAACTGCCCAAGGACTGAGATTTGAAAAACAAATAGGAATTAAGTAGGTAAGGGGAAAGAAAAAAAGGTTAAGTGTCAGTATCCTGTGGTAAGAAGAGGCAGAGAAGAATCAGGAAGAAAAGGTCACTGTGGCAGAGCAGAGAGCCAGAAGCCTGAAACAAAATGAGGCTAGAAGGAAAGGGAGGGCCAGATTTTACAGGCCCTTGGAAACACATTAAATTTTTCTTTTTCTTTTTTTTTTTTTAAAGATTTTATTTATTTATTTGAGACAGAGAGAATGAGAGACAGAGAGCACATGAGAGGGGGAGGGTCAGAGGGAGAAGCAGACTCCCTGCTGAGCAGAGCGCCCGATGCGGGACTGGATCCCGGGACTCCAGGATCATGACCTGAGCCAAAGGCAGTCGCTTAACCAACTGAGCCACCCAGGCGCCCCATGTCTAACATTCTATGATTTGGGTATTTGGAAAGTGAAATCTGTACTTAATGGCCAGAATACTGGTGATAAAAAGTATAGTTGCTAAAAGCTCGGGCAGACATCTCTCCAGGGCAAATGGTCTCCCTGATCCTATTGCAACAGAGTTATTTTAAATTGGAAAACTGAAAAGATCCTATTGCAACAGAGTTATTTTAAATTGGAAAACTGAAAATTTTTATTTCTGTTTTCAAGGAATAAATTAGCCTTTTCAGCCAACTGCATATAGTTTGCCCAAGGGAAAGAGTAGATTTCTTTTAACTCAGCTAAAGAGTTATTTTAATGCTTTCAGGAGTAATAAGAGAATTTTCTGCAAGTTGGAAAAAAAAAAAGTAGGGACAAATACAAAATTACCTAAGAGTCACTTAAAGGCATTTCTTAGCTGTTTTGTCACTCCACATTTGCCGTAGTGAGCAGTGTAGCCTACTCCATGACTTCAAGTATAGGATCAATGAGTATTACTCTCAAGTTTTGTCTCCAATCTTAATCTATCTCTATAACTTCAAACACAGATTTGCCATGACCTCCTAATCATCAATAATAACAGCAAAAAGATAAGTAACAGAAAAAAATGAAATGTATTTCTAAATAACAATGGACCCATAGATTATAAAAGTCCTACTTCTGGATGATAATGAAAATACTGCCTATCAAATCTACAAGTACAGTAAAAGCCATCCTTAGAGGGAAATGTATAGACTTAAAGGATTACATTAGAAGAAGTAAAGGTTGGGGCACCTGGGTAGCTCAGTCAGTTAAGTATCTGACTCTTGATTTGGGCTCAGGTCATGATCTCAGGGTTGTCAGATCTAGCCCTGCATGGGGCTCCATGCTCACTGGGGAGTCTGCTTGAGATTCTCTCTCTCCCTCTTCCTCTACTCTCTAAAATAAATAAATCTAAAAGAGAAAGAAAGAAAGAAAGAAAG
>NW_023270323.1:6940377-6967590 GCF_011800145.1 Mirounga leonina
AAGGAAGGAAGGAAGGAAGGAAGGAAGGAAGGAAGGAAGGAAGGAAGAAAGAAAGAAAGAAAGAAAGAAAGAAAGAAAGAAAGAAAGAAAGAAAGAAAGAAAGAAAGAGAAAGAAAAGAGAAAGAAAGAGAAAGAAAAGAGAAAGAAAGAAGAAAGAAAGAGAGAAAGGAAAGGGAGGAAGGAAGGAAGAAAGGGCTAAGAATTAGAGTTAAAAATCCAAAATTAGAAGTTAGGAAAAAATCAGAAGAATTACCCAAATTATACAGCAGACAGAAAATACTCTTAAGACTAGAAATTGATAAAAAGAAAAACAAAGGAGGAACAATTACGCAGAATGACTAATAAAATCAGCCAGGCTTTTAGCAAGTTCTAAAAAATTAAGAGCAAAAGAGAGAAGGCAAACAAAAGCATTAGAAATTAAAAGCAGGACATGAGTATAAATGGGAGGGAGTAAAAAGATAAAAATATTATCAATATTATCAATATTATCAATAATTTTATGTCAAAAATATTTAGTGTAGGTGAATTTAGTTTGGGAAAATCCTGAAATAAAAACTACTAAAACCAATTCAGGAAGAAAATAAAAATAGGTTTAGTTCTAAAATGTTTCGTTTTAAATAGGTGTCATTTTAAAAATAAATATAAAATCTTCCCAGAAAAACACCAAAACTCCACATTTTTACAGGTAAATTCTTATGAATATTGAATAACACCAATAATTATGCTCTTTCAGAAATGAAAGAGAGGTAACATTACCCCCCCTGACAAACACTCAGGATCATCTATGAAGCCCAATATAACCTTGTTTTCAATCCACCAGAGCAAGGCAAAACAAGAAAACAAATTTACAGGTGAACCTCACTCATATAGATACCAAAATCCTAAAGAAAATAACAAACCAAATCCAGTAATTTCTAAGAGAAAATATCTAATTTACTGTGCTTATTCCAAGAATGACAGATTGCTTCAAAATTTAAAAATCTATTAATATAGCTAGTACATTAAAATATCAGAGACAAAAAAATGATATGTTTATCAAACAAAACTAAATTATACAACAAACATCATACCCAATAATGACATTTTGAAAGCATTCCAGGAATGAGAAAAATATGTCCATGCTATTTCTATTCAACACTGTATTATGAATTCTAGCTAGCACAATTGTATAGGAGTAATTAATAAAAGCATCAGAAAAATAGAATAAAATTGTCATTATTTGCAGATAATATGTTTTACTTTTAAAATTAATAACACTGTTTGGCAAGATTGCTGGATATAAGATCAATATATCAAAAATATTTTTCCTTTATCTTTCTAATTTGTTAATGTTCATAGGTATTTTAACTACCATTCTTTCTGGGGAAGATAAATTAGAGCTCTATATGATTTGAAGCTATATTTAGACCCTGTAAATTAGAGAAGAGTTAAGCACAATCCTTACTAATAATAGAAATTTAAGTATGCCTACACCCCCAGGAGCAAATATGTTTTAGTTTTTTCGATAGGATCCCTTCATCACATATATATTTAGTTAGTCTTTTATTTTTAACTAATCCATACAGACAAACCATTCAAATAAGCTTTACTGAAATCTAAAATCCAAAAGCTTCAGATAATATTTCTGTGATTATAGCAAGAGTTCCTATTTTTCTTTATATATGTTAATCTAATTGATCTAGATCTTCAATAAGCAAAGTTATATACAAATATTTTAAATACACATATTTATTCTAAATCCAAAATTCTAGAATTCAAAACTCAGAAAAGCAAATTTTACACTGTTAAAACCAAAGCTAATCACTCAAAGGAAAATCCAGAAGTTTGAAAACATTCATTTCTAAGTTGATTCATACATTTTTAATCAATGAATAAACATTTCATTTCTCAAACTAAAACTAATAAATCTTTTATTCTGTGATGATACTATTACAGGCTCTGAATATTTAATTACATTTTCCAAACTCTTTTTCTTTGCTGTGACGACTGAGCAGACTGTTGCCATGTATATTGTTACTGGAACTTAAGGAGTACAAAAGTAAAGATGAGTGAATTGGTTCACATATTAGTCATACAGCAGGCAGCCAAGTCTGGGAAGCTTTAAACAGTACTGGGAGTAGAAATGGATGAACGGAGAAACTTTTATTTCAGCAGAATTTTGCTGTTGAGATTTGATCTCCATGCTGAAAATCTGCAGCACTATTAAACTTGACCCAAATGTTCATTTGTTTTTGTTTTTTCCTTCTTCACCTAATTCTTCCCTGTGACAGCCAGTTCTAGCTGCCTATCTGATACCTGTTCTCCCTTTCTGCTTACAGAGAGAATCTTGATTCCTGACCCCACCTTCCTGCACAGGTACCAGGGTGTACCAGCTAAACATATTTGCTGCTCCTAGCTCTTTTGCATTTATAAATGGCACATAGCACAATTCTAGACACTAAGCTAATGGCAATAGTTGGTCCCTGCCAAATGACTTTTATTTTCCAAGTAAAGATTCTCTGGGAAATAAACCTTGGAACGCTTTTTTCTTCCTGCCTTGAATCCAGACGCAAAAGCTCAGATGTACAATAGCAATCTCTTGTGACCATGATAACAAAAGCCACCTATTATGTTATTGAAACAAGGAGTCAGAAAGACAATTGCTAACCCATCTGGTACCTTGGGAATCATAAATAAGGTATTC
Source organism: Mirounga leonina (assembly GCF_011800145.1). Lineage (NCBI taxonomy): Eukaryota > Metazoa > Chordata > Mammalia > Carnivora > Phocidae > Mirounga > Mirounga leonina. Next base: position 6,943,061 of record NW_023270323.1, read on the forward strand.
CCTCTGGACAAAGGGATGCCTGAGCCATTCACTGCCCCCTTTTCACACACAGACCTAAGGTGCTCAGTAATGCATGGTCGTCCTAAGAAAAAGTCCAGGACCTGACTAATTTCACTAAGGCACTGTTTCAGGCTTAGCTTGCTATTCCCAGATTTCCTGTACTTGAAACAAATAAATTCTATGTTTATACAAATGTCAGTAGTACAGTTTTTGTTTGTTCATTACTTACAGCCAAATGTATCCACTAACTGATATCATTGCCCATGGATTTAAAGTTGTTATGTATCTGTTATGAATATACATTCAAAACGTATACTGTTATATTCCTAAATAAAATAATATTACTCTGTGTAATATTTTTGTTTAAGTTTAAAAATTTTAAATTTCATTAGAAATTTAAATTTAAAAAATCAAACTTGTTTTTAAAACTTGTACCCAGCATTTCACTCGTGTGAACAGATATGTGCACACAGATAACATTTGTGAATTCCCTTCTAAGCCCTTTGTTGAGCACAATAAGCAATTATATCATTTTTAAAAAAGATTTTATTTATTTATTTGACAGAGAGAGTGAGAGTGAGCACACAAGCAAGAGGGAGCAGCAGAGGGAAAGAGAGAAGCAGGCTCTCTGCTGAGCAGGGAGCCCCATGCGGGGCTCAATCCCAGGACCCTGGGATCATGACCTGAGCTGAAGGCAGACACTTAACCGACTGAGCCACCCAGGCGCCCCTAAATCATTTTGACACTCTAACAAATAGCAAACTGGCACAAAATAGACCCTAAAGAGTGATACTTTCCAAACTTTGAAAATGTAATACTACTAAATAATATAAGAAAAACATAATATAATTTGGGAGAGAGAACAGATAAATGCAAAATAAAACACCATATGGACAGTCACCATAAAGACACTGAGTTATCTTAGGCATATCTGTCTCCGTTGCTTCCACTGTAAAGTGAGCGAATTTTTAAAATTATTTTATTTTAAGGTTATATCCAGTTTTAACAAAAATATTTAAGAACTGAGGGTTCTAGGGAGGAGGGGGGTGGGAGGATGGGTTAGCCTGGTGATGGGTATTAAAGAGGGCACGTTCTGCATGGAGCACTGGGTGTTATACGCAAACAATGAATCATGGAACGCTACATCAAAACTAATGATGTAATGTATGGTGATTAACATAATAATAAAATAAATAAATAAATATAGAGAGAGAGTGCATGAGTTGGGGGGAAGGGCAGAGGGAGAGGGAAAGAGAAAAGAAATAAAAAAAAATAAAATTATTTTTAGGTTATCTCCAGTTTTAACAAAAATATTTAAGAAGTTGAAATGATCATAAGTGAAATTTTAATGTTGTTGTATATAAAAATTCACTCATGTGTTCAGCGTGTATTTGCAGAAGTGTACATAATCAAGGCTGTCTCATGCAAGTCAGACCTCAGAGATGCAGAAACAAGAGAAAAGTCCCCCAGCCTCTGAGGCAGGATTTTAGAGCACAGGGCAAGGAGCTCTAGTCTTAGGAAAAGTGAATTCCGCTCAAGGAATGCCCCATGGGGCTATATACCCATAGCTACTGTGCCAGCAATGTCTTCCTTGTTGTGTTCAGCAGAAAATTTATGCCCAACTGACTTTAATGTGGGGCTAACAGCTTCAAATTAGACTCTTCAGATTGTTGGAACTTTAAATGAAGGACAATCTATTTTTTGTTTATAAGAAAAATGGTTCAAAGTTTAATCTCAGTTAAATATCCTAAATGTATATATTTTTTTAATATTCGTCATCCAGATGAATTCTGTTCATTTCATTATGTGTATGTTAAGTCATCTTTCATTAGTAAAATTTCAATTTACTTGAAAAAAGATTAATGTTTTAGAGATCTTAAGTGTTTTTGAAAAAGTGGTTGGGTAACCACAATGTCCTCAGGTTCCAACTAAAAATACAGTGCCGTCAGTCCTAAAATGACAGAATTAGAATCTCTAAAGATGAGACCTGTGAATCTGCATTTTTAGTAAACTATCTGGATGATACACTCTAAAGCTTGAGAACTACTGTTCTTCATTTATTCATAACACAGACCATCTGCTTATCTATACTGAAAAGGCAACTGGACAGTCACCAAACACCTGTCCTCAAAATTGCCAGTTACCTTGCCCTTCCAGCCTGGTTGGATTTCTTCCTGTTGGCTATAGTCAGGTCTAGCCTTACAGTGCCTAGTCAAGTCTAATGGATATTCAGCTTTTACAGGTTTAGTTATTTACTATTGGTACTTAAACCCTATCTATAGAGAAATCTCTATATCTTAAAGGGAGATAATAAATCTTTCTTTTGCTGCCATGTTTTTATTTTTCTGATATCATGCTAAAAGCCTGTTTTAGAATCAGCCTCTTAACTACCCCTATTTCTATCTTTACAGTTTAGTTGATTAAGGGGCTCTTTTTTGCTGGTAAAACAAAATGAGATTTGCAATCCAAGCATACTATCTTTTTCTGTGTGTTTTCCCATTCATTTGGCAGATTTATTAGACCCCATGTCTACTGAAGCTATTAGAAATATTTTCAGACCTATTTATTAAATCAAAGTAAAGACATATATCGAAAACACATTCTGAATAATGGCTAAACATTTTTCTGCAGAAACATAAATATTAATATTTCTCTTTCATTTGATTAATATAATGTGTTTTTGATTCATTCAAGAAATCTTTTATTGTGCAATTACTATGTGCTAGCCACTGTGTTAGATTGTAGGAAAACAAGTGAAAATGAGAAGAAATGGCCCCTTACCCTTTAGGGGTTTAGAATAAAATCTATATAGGAATTACTCTTGGAAGCAGTCATCTTATTAATAAATTCTTTACAAAATTATTTTCACAACATTTCAAATCATATTAACTTGTAACAAATACTTGGGTACCAACTCATGAAGGAAATGGGGAAGGGCTGAAACCTACAGAAACTCAGATATCTAAAATTGACTAAATTACTGAATTGGAATGAATTTCCAAGAAGGAATTAAATTGATCCACTATGTAGCCCAGGGGCAAATCAGTGAAGTGAGAGATTCCTGAAGAATATTAGATTAGTTATAAGAAAAATAAAAAGAAAAGGTACATTTTTTCTTTTCTCATGTTAATATAGTTCAGTAGACTTATTACTCTGCTCAAGGTAAAACAATTTTGGGAAAACATTGCTTTTGCGATAAATGATTCTGTATTCAGCAGTATTTTAAATAATTCATTTATTCATCCAATATTCATTCAGTGCCTATTTTGAATTCTCCTTGATTTATCCCATTATGCTAGAGATAAAATAGTGAGCAAAAGTCCATGTTTCCTGTCCCTAGGGAAATTCCATTTGTGAGTGGTACACCGACATTAATCAAATAATATCAAAAAGTTGTACTTATAAAATGAAACATTTACTATGGAAATATGTGATGTGATAAAAGAGTAAAGTAGGAATTGGATGGTCAAGGAAATTTTGGGAGGCTTCTCTGAGGAACAGTTGTGCATGTTGAGATCTGAAGACTTTGAGATGAGGGAGATGGCAGAACATTTGTGTTCAAAGGTTCTGTCTACTCTGGGAGAGAAGATAGCACATTTGAAAATCCAAGTATGAACAAAAGCAAAAATGAACTATTAGGACTTCATCAAGATAAGAATCTTCTGCACAGCAAAGGAAACAATCAACAAAACTAAAAGGCAACCTACAAAATGGGAGAAGATATTTGTAAATGACATACTGAATAAAGGGTTAGTATCCAAAATCTATGAAGAACTTATCAAACTCAACACCCAAAACACAAATAATCCAGTTAAGAAACAGGCAGAAGACATGAATAGATACTTTTCAAAGAAGACATCCATCTAGATGGCTAACAGACACATGAAAAGATGCTCAACATCACTCATCATCAGGGAAATACAAATCAAAACCACAATGAGATACCACCTCACACCTTTCAGAATGGCTAAAATTAACAACACAGGAAACAATAGATGTTGGCGAGGATGCAGAGAAAGGGGAACCCTCTTACACTGTTGGTAGGAATGCAAACTGGTGCAGCTACTCTGGAAAACAGTATGGAGGTTCCTCAAAAAATTAAAAATACCCTCCAACCCAGCAACTGCACTATTAGGTATTTATCCAAAGAATACAAAAATGCTGATTTGAAGGGGCACATGCACCCCAATGTTTATAGCAGCTCTACCAACAATAGCCAAATGACAGAAAGAGCCCAAATGTCCATTGACTGATAAATGGATAAGGAAGAGGTGGTTTATGTATACAATTCAATATTATTCAGCCATCAAAAAGAATGAAAATTTGCAACAACATGGATGGAGCTAGAGAGTATTATGTTAAATGAAAAAAGTCAGTCAAAGAAAGACAAATATCATATGATTTCAGTAATATGTAGAATTTAAGAAACAGAACAGATGAACATAGAAGAAGGGAAGGAAAAATAAAATAGAGGGGCAAATCATAAGAGATGCTATAGATACAATGGAGAACAAACTGAGGGTTGCTGGAGGGGAGGTGGGTGCAGGGATAAGCCCTGGGTGTTATATGTAAGTGATGAATTACTAAATTCTACTCCTGAAACCAAAAAGAAAGAAAGAAGAAAGGAAGAAAGGAAGGGAGGAAAGAAGGGAGGAAGGGACGGAGGGAGTGAGGGAGGGAAGAAGGAAGGAAGGAAGGAAGGAAGGAAGGAAGGAAGGAAGGAAGGAAGGAAGGAGAGAGAGAGAGAGAGAGAGAAAGAAAGAAAGAAAGAAAGAAAGAAAGAAAGAAAGAAAGAAAGAAAGAGAGAGAGAGAGAGAGAAAGGAAGGAAGGAAGGAAGGAAGGAAGGAAGGAAGGAAGGAAGGGAGGGAGGGAGGGAAGGAGGAAGGAAGGAAATCTAAGATTGGGTATCATTTCATTTTTAAAAAATTATAAAAAGGGGGCGCCTGGGTGGCTCAGTCGTTACGCGTCTGCCTTCGGCTCAGGTCATGATCCCAGGGTCCTGGGATCGAGCCCCGCATCGGGCTCCCTGCTCGGCAGGAAGCCTGCTTCTCCCTCTCCCACTCCCCCTGCTTGTGTTCCCCCTCTCGCTGTGTCTCTCTCTGTCAAATAAATAAATAAAATCTTAAAAAAAAAATTATAAAAAGAAAAACAAAGCTACAGCTGAAAGCTAAATGGATCTATTTCCCAATAAAAACAAAGATTTAAGAAGTAAAGTATCGGATGAATAATAAAGAGAATAAGTTAAACTGATTGGCTTCAAATAACATAACTACAAATAATAAAGCAAAGCTGTTGCTATTGAGTACATTTGCTTTCTAAGAAATCCCTGATTGCTTAGGTCAAGCTGTAATCAGTACCTTTTTTATAATTTTTACCTCCCACATGGTATGGGCATTGAGCTGCTAAAAGGAGTTTCTTTTGTCAAAGGCAGGCCATGGAATAAAATTTGACCACTCAAGCTCTAAGTTCCCAAATGATTTCAAATTACAGACCATCTCTCATTCATGATTAATATTAATAATGACATAATTCAACAGAATAGAAATCAAAATAAAATTACCAAGAAAAACCGTTAAGCTGTTATTATCATAGCCTTCCTAGTAGGATCTGCAGTGAAAAAGACTGTTTAGGGTGGAAACGTTTATGGAACAGGAATCAAGTACAAACAGTTCTACTAACTACTTCAGTGTCCCAGATCAAATTAATTAACTGGTCAGGGACTGGCCTATAAAATAACAAAGGAAGAAGTTAGGACTGAAACTAATTGTGAATTTTAAGTTTAAAAAAAAAAATCATGATTCTAAAGCTTGTTTTAAATTTCCAGACTGAATTTATTTGTTTTGCTTTTAGTCTACCACGTTTCTAAAAATCATACCTACACAACAATTCAACCTTTCATTTTCCTGACTATTAATAGTGGAAAATTGACCTTGAATTTAGTATAGACTGAGCATGACTATTCTCTTTCAAGAGGGCAAATTTACTAAGCAACAATCAATTGTACCGGAAAGGTGGGTAGAGGTAGGGATGGAAAACCATGCTTTCTTGGTTTTATTAACATAGGTTATTCATTTGTAAATGTAAAAATTCCTCCATTTTTACAAGTCTTTGCTTGTCCCCTGGTGTACAGAAAGTGTTCACTTACAATTCATTAAACAAATACTGCACTCTAGCGAGCCTGAGACCAAGAGCAGCCTTCTTAGCAAACTGAAAGGAAGAGATAGGACTCAAGGAAATCTTTTAACCTCTTTGAGTTAGTAATAAAGCCTTTCTTAGTTTTAGATAATTTAAACAAGTCAAAAGATCTATAATAACTATGTGTAGAAACAGATTTTCCCAATCGTTTTCCAAAAGATTGAATCTGTGACTGAAAAATACCAAAAGGGCCACAACTGGTTGCATTTTACAATCAGAGGGTGTGTGGGAGAAATGGAAGTGGAAGGAAATTGTTGATATCAAGGAATCATCCTGCATTTGAACCTCAGGAAAATGAGGAGAAGGAGGACCCAAATGAAAATGCCTCTGGATCAGGATCCCAAACGATGTAGGTAGAAGGACAAACATGTGGGAAACTTTCTGGGAAGAATTTCAGTCCTAGCAATTTAAGGGTTATTCCAATGTCTGGCTATGGTGGGAAACAATATTTCCCGACACAAAGTATTTGCCATATATTCTTCTAGGACCTGAGGATATGGCAGAGACCAAAACACAAAAATCACCACATGAATATTCTATTCTGGCAGAAGGAGACAAAAATGCAAGGTAAAAAAGGAAAAATATAGTATTTTAGCTATTCTTTATGAAAATAGTCTGTTGTGTTTTAATATTTATAAGTGGTAATGGGGAAAAAATTAAGCAGAGAGAAGAACTGGCTTTAAATGTTATCATTCTAGTTATAATATGTCCTCTCTCCTGTCCCAGACCTCTCTCCTGAATTCCAGATACACATACACATAGATTTTTTCAAATGCCTCTTTGACCTGAATGACTAACGACTTATATTATTAAAAGATATCTCAAAATTAACATATGCAAAATTAAACCTATCTCCCCTCCAAATCTGGCTTCATACTTAACCAGTTACTGACAGCTGTATCCTAGGTGCTCATGCCAACGCCTTGAGGTTATTCTTGACTCCTCCATTTCTCTAACATCCATCCAATCTGTCAGGTAATCTCTGGGTTCCACCTTTACTGCTACTCCCTGGGGAGGAATCACCATTAATTACTAAAATATCCTTTTTGCCCTTGTCCTACCTTCAACACAATCGCCAGAGTGACGCTTTCAAAATATAAGTCTTATCATGTCACTCTTCCGTTCAAAACCTTTCAAAGGCTTTCCATTTCCCTCGGTGTAAAAAATACTCTCTGTGACACAACCCTAGTTATCTCTCTGAAATGCTTTTCTACCACACTCACTCAACAAAACTCTAGCCAGACAGGCATATTTGCTATTCCTCTAATACAACCCTGCCTTTGGGTCTTTGCACTTTCCCTAGGACCTGATATTCTCAGGGCTAATTTTCTTACCTCGTTCAAACCCATGTTCCAGCTCACTCTTTCAATGAGGAAGGTAACTACCCTATTTATTATTTCAAGCCACACCTTCCTCGTTCTTTTTTGCTTTCCCCTACACTTTATTTATCACATCTATTGCTTTTTTCCTACTCCTTTCCTCAGCCACTATAAGCTGCAGGAGAATAGGATCTCTGGGTTTTGTTTTGGTTTGGTTTGGTTTGGTTTCAGGAAAATGTCTCAGGTTTGCCTAGAAAAATGTGTAGAACATATCTTCAAGGCTCAGTAAACATTTGTAAACAAAGTGTGTAAGAGTGTAATTGTGTATCTGCGAAATCTGCTCTAAAGCTCATAAGGAAAGCAAATCTTCTAATGGAAGGACACTAATGAGAGACTTTTGAGAAGATATTGGCCTTGGTACACTGGACCCTTTGAAAGAACCCCAGCCATCCCCAGAACAGTTCTGAGAAGCCACTGTCAGAAAGAAGTGATTGCTTGCCGCTGCAGACCAGTGGCTTAAAGAGAACAGCAAGTACAGCAACGTATTTTAATAACAGTCTTGAGAAAGAGACATCAGTCAGACCAGGGAAATAAATGGAGGTTTACTAAAAATGATGATATAAAAGACCAAGGTGAAAGCTGCTAACAAAACCTGGAGTGAGAGCATCTATCTAGTGTACTGACACCACTTCACTTCATGTGGACGAGTGACGGATGTTTTCAATCTAAATGAGATGGTTCTCATGCCACAGGAAAATAGTTGGCAATATTTTTAAAGAAGCAGCGTTTTGTTTGTTTGTCTGGTTTTTTTTGTTTTTGTTTTTGTTTTTTTTGTAGACAGAAAGTGAAGCATACAGCTGTCCGACTGGTGCCTTCAAAGTCCACCACTGTGAGTCACTGGTCATCATATGTGACTTACCACGTGAGGGAATTTACAGGGCCCTCCATAGGAAGACTCTTAGAGACTGTTGTGAGGGGTGTAGCCCTAGCTGCAATACGTTTAGGAAACAAGGAAAGAATTCCTGACATCAGCAAGGAATTGTTTTGTCTTCAAACTGACCAAGTATTTCAAGAGTCACTGATATTTATATTTTATAGTTTATTTTTATTATTTTTAAAAAGATTTTATTTATTTATTTGACAGAGAGAGACACAGCGAGAGAGGGAACACAAGCAGGGGGAGTGGGAGAGGGAGAAGCAGGCTTCCCGCTGAGCAGGGAGCCCGATGCGGGGCTCGATCCCAGGACCCTGGGATCATGACCAGAGCCGAAGGCAGACACGTAACAACTGAGCCACCCAGGCGCCCATATTTTATATTTTAATCTCAGAAAAAATAACAACAACAAAAGTTTGTATAAGTCTATAAAGTGTCACTCTTTTGTGGTGATTTTTTCCATTAAAATTATTTAGAACACTATCATGACTTAATTTTTAATTACCTACTGGATCTGAATAACAAGATAACAAGATATTAGGAAAAGCTTCAGTTTGGGGGCAACACCTGGGTTTAAATTGTGACTCTGTTATCAATAGTATGACCAAGAAAGAGTCTTTCATAGTAAAATGCAGGTAATACTAACCAAATAAGTTGTTGTGAGGATGAAATGAAAACTTATGTGAAGGCTCTGATATCTGATAGGAGTTCAATAATAAGTTTTCTTTCTCAGGATTGTGTATGCCACTTTTTTAGAGGGAAATGGAGTAAGTGAACCTGAAGATTTTTGTCATTCTCTATGGCATAATTTTTTAAATGCTGTTTCTGTCCAAATGTACAAACACATTATGGTATTCTTGTATTATTTGCTAAATTCTTGAGTCCTTACCATGTTTTAGGCTCTACTCTAAATTTGGAATATATCTCTGCCTTCTCAACCTGCGGGTTGCATATTGTCCCTTTATTTTCATTAAAAAAAAAAAAATCACAGAGAGAGAGAGAGAAAGAGATGAGATACTATCATGCATGGTTTTGGCCAGAGGGAATATGCCATGCAGGTAGCAGATACTTTTTAGAAATTTCATGACTATTGGGAAGAGGACTTTAGGATTCCTCCAGTGTCACATTTTCAATCATCTCCTGAACTTGTTTTTGCTATAACACATTGCAACAGAAGGTATTGGCTGCTGAATAAATTTTTCTAAGGTAGAAAAATAAAACTAGAAGATGCATAAAGTTTACATGAAGAATGCTATCCTTCCCCCACCCTGGAGGAAGGATAAGTTAAAAGTAAAATGGAACATGATTTTGTCATCATTCTCAGATTGATTTGAGCACACTCTCTCAAGAGAATGACATGACTATCTTCTAGTAGAATGAACTACTGGCCTGAATGAACTGTTCTAGGATTTAAAGACAAACTTACGAAAGAAAACCTCAGTGTTCACCAAGGGTCTATTGCCTATTTACACGTGCTATTGCTACCAAACAAGAGACATCATGTCCACTATGTGGAACGTTTTGCCAGGCCTAATCAACTTTGACATTCTTCACGGAGCATCTTTTACATAGAAGAAATCAGCTGAACTATATAAAATGTATCGGTCCTCACGTGAAAGAAAGTTGATGTCGTAAAGCAGTGACAGGAAACAATGACCTATAAAACCCAATCCTTGATTCTCCCTCTCTCATTTAGTTTTCTGGTCTTCGTATGTGTTCCTCAGGCTTCTCTAGCACGGACGGCAGAAGCACACTTGTTTATCCACCCACCTGTCAGCTCCTTCCCTTACGATCTGACTTCCCACGAGGCACGCAGGATGCGAACACCAAGAAGTATATGGCCCAGGGCCACTGCTTTAAATGGATGTGGTTGTGCATAATTACAGCAAATATAACACAGATAAAGGTCTTTTTCCTAATATGAAGACTGTCTTTTGGTGTGCAGCTATTTATAGGGAGCCCCACAGTAATTACCCTGCTTTTCTTATTATTTATGATAGCTTGTGCTATTGGTTCTCAAACCTGAGTCTGCATACCTAAGAGGACATAGCTATTTGATTTCACAGGATAAACATAGGACATGTGACTTTATAATCAATTGTAGCCTATAATAAGTATGAAAACTGTCACAGCAATTCTACAGATAAGACATACATTTCAAACATACCTCCTACTTGTAGTTGGATACACAGATCTATAGCCCTGGAGTCTTTGAAAATGAATTTATTCCCCTCTAAGAAACACTAAGAGTATAGCTTTATCAAGTGCTCACAATGCACTGGGCATTATTCTATGTTCTTTGGATTTGTTAATTTATATGGCCTTCATAATCCTATGATTTAAAAACTACTAATATGCTTCTTTTGCAGAACAGAGATAAAAGATAACTAGATGAAGGTCACATGGCTGATAGGTGATAAAACTAGCAACTAGATCAAGATAGTCAGTACTGAGCCAACCGTCTCAACTGCTAGGCTGCACTTTTGGTTGTAAGTAACTGAAAATGCCTAGGCTTACTGTGACTCAATAAAACGTTAATTGGTCCTTCCTCTTTGAAAATTAATTATTACTGATCAAGTTGATTGAGTCACTGCTGTGTCTTTTTCTTCGTCAGATTTCCACCAGCAAAAAGAATTTAAATTGTTTCTTCTTGCCCCACTTCAGTCTAATGCACTTAGGCCTATAAAGAACATAGAGCAGTGCTTGGCATACAGGAAATACTAAGTGCTGATTGTAATCTACTATTGATACCAATGATATTTCACTTTATGATTCATTCCTTCACAATCACACACGTGGTCCCAATATAATGCAAGGCACTAAGTTAGACACTGGAAAGACAGTGACAAATATGGCATTTTTTCCTGCCAGAAAAGAATTTGTAACAGGGTGTAGCACTTTCTATTATTCCTGGGGGCATTCCATTTCAATGTATGGGGCTGGCTTTCGTCTGCATCCCTTTTCAGGTCATGCACGGTCTCCTCCCCGAATGGTAGCCCATATCTAATGACTGAAGTTGGTATATAAATATATAGTTCTCTCATCCCTTAGGACAGATAATTTTGACACTTGTGTTCTACCATTTTTCAGATTTTTCCTACAGGATTAAGCTCCAGTTGCCCACAGTAGTATCTGGCCTGAAAGTCACACTTTACTGGCTATTCTTCACTGTCTCACTTTTCCATTCCTCTACAATAGCATCCCAGGTTTAACTACTAAATCACCTACTTGCATTTGAATCATTGTCTTCAGGGAGCTCTGCTTCTGAGGCAATCTTAACTATGATACAGGGAAGTGGATATGTACATAAATACCAAAAACAGACAGAGCTATTGATCCTACAATATACATAAAGAATACGGTGAAAATTTAAAAAAAGAAAGAAAGAAAGAAAGAAAGAAATGTCAGTTTATCCTGAGAGCGTTTAAAGGCAGTGGGGAGGAGAGAGTACTCTGGGAAAAGTGGAGAGCCTGAGTAGATACAAAGTGAGAAAGCCTCTGTCAGCGTATTAGGAAGTTCAGCATCACTACAGGATAGTATGTAGCGGAGGGAGGAAGCTGGAGAGGTAGTTTGAGATCAATCAGAACCATCTTTGTCTTTGAGGAAGAGGTTAGCCTTTATTGTGTAGGCAATGGTGAGTAATTAAGTCAAACTTAACTGACGTCTTAATCAATTAAGTAAAGTGATAATGTAGGGCAAGGTAAAAAGGCCCACGGCAACTACCTAGCTGAATGCAAACAGGCTCATTAAGCAACCCTCCTCAAAATAACCATGGACCCTAACTGACCATTTACAACCAGGCACAGCTCCTAAGGTCACCAAAAAAAGGGAAAATTCCATACGTCCCCATATTCCCAGGAAACCGGTCAAATAAATGAAAATAGGAAAGTGAGTAGAGATTAGGGTACTATTAGGGAGGTAGAGTCACTTGACTTTGGTCACCTGGTGAGGAGATGGAGGATGGGAGGAGACAAGGACATGGACAACTTCTCTATGTTTGCTCTGACCACTAGATACAGGAAGTATACCTCAGAAACAAGGGAGAAATTGCAGAGGAGATAGGCACTGATTTATGGAGCAGAAGGGAGAAACTACAAGATCATTATTTCAGTCTTGAGGATGTCATTGAAATATCTCCAGAACATCTGGGAATTGCTCAGTAGACAACTGCATGTAGGACAAAAGGGAGAGATTTGGGGATTTCATAATATAATTACGTATCAATCATCAAATGCTGCATAACCACTTAAAATTTTGTAGCTTAACACAAAAATGATGTATTCTCTCTCTCACAGTTGTGTGGTTTGGCTAGGCAGCTTTTCCACTTACCTCACCTAGACTCATTCATGTAGCTGCATTCAGCTAGCAGTCTAGCTGATCTGGAAGATACTAAAGGGCGTCTTCAGAGGTCTTGGACTTGGTTTATTTCCTCCATGTGGCTTTACTTCCTTCACACCAGCTTCCTCATATGTTGGACTCACGATAGAATCCCAAGAGGCAAGAGTGGAAGCTGCAATGTCTTTTGAAGCAAAAACTCTGTATCACATGCAGAGTCACATCTGCCAGTTTGTATTGTTCTGAGCAAGTCACAAAGCTGGAAAAGACCCAAGGGGTTGATGGACAAACAACACATTGCAAAGGTGCGTCAGAGAGATACGGACAGGTGTGATTCATTAGGTGCCATTAGCATAACGGACAACTTTGAAATGGTTTTCACATCTTAGATATATCAGCCTCAGAGGTAGGAACTGAAGTCAAGTGAACAGAGGATCTGGAGCCAGATGGGAAATTCAAAGATAAGTCACAGAAAAAATGCAAACCAAGACAGAGAAAGGGCAAGAAAGCCAAAGGTGAAAAGTCTTTCATGAAGAAAGGAGTGTGTAACATATTTGAGTGTTCAGAGATAGCTAACAATAAGACCAACAAATAAATTAGCTACGTTTGGCAATTAGAAAATCATTAGTGGCTTTTGCCAAAGAGGTTTCAGTGACGCTATGTGTGATTAGAGACAGAAACATGATTGTGGTGGCTTGAAAAATAAGTGGACATGAATATCTATTTATTCTTTTATTTATTTGACAGAAAGAGAGCACAAGCAGGGGGAGCAGCAGGCTCCCCGCTGAGCAATGAGCCTGATGTGATGCGGGGTTTGATCCCAGGACCCTGAGATCATGACCTGAGCCAAAGGCAGATGCTTAACCAACTGAGCCACCCAGGGGCCCCTTATCAAGTTAATTCATAAAAGAAAGTATTTAGAACCATGAATCGGAAATGCTGAGAACAAGGATAATGAAAGAATGTATGTAGCACTTAGTTGGCTATAATTTTTTTTTTGAGAATAATAATAGTCCATGAAGGATATATTTTAACACCTCATTGTTAATATTTTGATAAAGATTTGCACAGTCTCCTATTCAGTGCTTACTTCCCCTGATATTTCTCTATGTCATATTCTCAAAAAAACTAAAAAATATGACTCTAATGCAGATGTAAAATGTCAAGGTCAATGTCAAAGATTTCATTTGACACAATTAATGAGGTAACCGGCAAGATGTTGCTATGGACTGAATATTTGTGTCCTGCCCCAATTTATATATTGAAACCCTAAACCTCAAAGTAATAGTATATGGAAGTGGAACATTTGAAAGGTATCTAGGTTTAGATGAAGTCATAAAGGATGGAGCCCCCATGATGGGATTAATGTCCTTATAAAATCAAGAAGAAATGGCAGATAAATAGGTCCCTCCCTTCCTGTCTACTTCCTTCCCCCCTTTCCTCTCTCCCACTCTCTCTTTCTCTTCCTGCATGCTCCAAGGAAAGGCAATGTGAGGACATAAGCAAGAAGAAGGCCCTCATCAAGAACTGAACCAAATTGGCACCCTGATCCCAGACTTCAAGCCTCTAGAATGATGAGAAATAAATGTTGGCTGTTTAAGCCACCAGTCTAATGGTATTTGTTATGATAGCCATAGCAGATGAAAACAGATGTTAGGAACAGCACACAGAAGAATTTGTATGTATGGGCAATCAGGAATGCTGAAATGAAGTTGCTAATAGATGCAAACCAGTTAGTATCCTGTAGGGCAATAAATCATTGTGTTTCAAGTGATCTTTTCTATTAGGCATAAATGAACATATCTCTACAGGAGAAGATTCATTTGCATTACTACGGACAAGAATCATTGCCTTACTATCAATTTTTTACAGTTACCTTCTACCCCTACAGAGTTATAAAATAGCCTATTTAATAGAAAAAACAATCAAAAATACATCTTTCTTCCCACCCTCATATAATTCCCAGAGTGTCCTATAGAAACGTTGAGCAGTGAAAGAACATCCAGTAATCTTTTGCCCATTTCCAAATCCTGAATGGTCCTCCCCCATAGCCATCAAATACTACTATGTATACTGATTTATGTCAAAATTCTAAGAATATCCAAGTTTAACTTCTTAATTTATGAGTGGCAATGTCAGAATGGATTTTTGGTTTGAACAAGAGTTACAAACATTAACCATATTGTAGAATTTCAAAGTTAAATGACATAATCAAATTTTAATGAATACAATCAATTAAAAAAAACTATAATGACCATATGATCATTACATAAGCAGTTATATATCAAGTCACTCCGCTCAGGTGATACACTAACACAATAAAGACTATCAGGTGATTTTATTTTTGGATAATTTTATACTATTCTTCAGACCTCAGATCAGGTACCACTTCCTGCCTAGCTCAGTGATCCTCAAACTGGGGTACTTTCCAGAAAGCATGTGAACATAGATCAGTTTAAGGGTATCAGTTTGCAGATCTCAATTTCAAAAGCAACTTCATTATCACAGTTTATGAGAATAATACTAAGAAAGCACTTGAGTACCCAAATGCATCCTACTAGCTTTCAGAAGATACCTAACACTCCACCCCACTTCTCTCCCACTGCATAGGCACATATGTATGTCGTGTGTGCACACACACACTCATCTCAACACTTGTTATGTTGCATTGCCCTGGGTTGTAAAACTTTTTGGGTCCTAAACAAAGGGGAAGTTTTCCAATAGATATCATGGAACTTCTGAACTTCCTGTACTTCCTTGCAACAAATATTCTAGTTAAGGGTAAAATCTGGCACTGGAATTGTGGCGTTTTAGATTATTTTTATGTTAGAAATTCAGATATGAAAGTGTGAGAGGTATGAGCCATGCCAAATAACTTGTTTACCTATTTAGCTTCTTCCATTCCCTTTCTCTACTTGCCTCCCCCTCCAGTCAAAGGATGCATTGTTCTTGAGTGAGCATCACAACAGAGCAGAAAGCCAAGAGAACATAGGTAAGAACTATTGAACACAACATTTTTTTCTTCAGGTAATTAAATGAAATCATTGCAGGAACATTCGATACTCATCTCTAGGGCTTGTCATGAGATGGGGGAAAAATTACAATAGAAAAGCCAGAAGTGTAGATTAATTCTGTAAAATCTTTTCAATATAGCCAGAATATTTTCTAGGAATGGAAAATTTATCAAGATTATCAGATAAAGTCCACCAACAAAAGTTTATGCGTTTTTTTTTTTCAGATTTAGGATTTGTTATGCAATAAAGTGTTTTTCAAGTTTATTAAAACAAGTTGCATTATGAAATACTCTAATTTGGGTCAATATTTATATTACTTAATCATAAAGATATTTAATATCATCTTTCTCCTTTTAACAACAATAATTTGCCAGCTGCCTGATCAATTAATTTTTAGCTTTACAGAATTTTCTTCTTCATTAAATACATAGGAAAAGTATGATCATGTTTAACTTTATAAGATGTGTTTTAAATAAAATTTGAATTTTTATATTTTACAATTACTTTTCTTTCTTATGAATGTGTGGAAATGCGTGCATATGCACGTGTGTATACATGCATGTGCATGAGTAGTGGGTGAGGGGGAGAGGGAGAGAGAAAATCTTAAGCAGGCTCCAAGCCCAGCACAGAGCTCGATGAAAAGCTCGATCTCAAGACTCTGAGATCATGACCTGAGTTGAAATCAAGAGTCAGATACTTAGCCAACTAAGCCACCCAGGAGCCCCACAATTGTGGGGCTTTTCTAAATTTAAAACTAATTGTATAAAAATACTAATTGAATTGATAAGTCAGCATAGAAAAAATTTTTAAGCACTTAGCATCTTGTGAACATGGGAAATAAGATTTTAAAATTTTCATACGTATGTATTTGTAGCTCAGTATGATAAGCCTAAAATATGTTATACTTTGATAAAAAATATTTAAATATCACAGAATGGAAATATCAATTCAAACAGTAAAAGGAAAGGAATACATTTTTCAAAAGTTACAGAAGAGCTGATTTGAATTTTGTGATGTTGGAAAAGAGTATCACATAATTATGATTTTTAGATTTCATTAAATACACTTAAAAGAGTGATATAATACCTTTATTAGTCAAAATACCCCATATGCTAAAGGCAACGGCCTTTACAACTACATAAAATTTAAGATGAATAAATTTAGATGTCAAGTTAAAAATGTGTGAGGTGGTACATAATTGCTCAAAATTCTATTAGGGGTTAGAGAACAAAAAGTTTGGATCCCACTGGTCTCTATTATGTTTTTTATGCTTTTTTTTTTTTTCTTAAGAAGTAATTCCACATCTACTAAATATACTAACTCCACAGTGAGGACACAGAAGCTCCATATTTAGGACCCTCTCAGACCTTTTGGTTTATGCTCATGATTTCATTTTTATATATTTGAATGGCATTAATCTTCCCCATTAGTTTGTATGTTTCATGATAGCATGGATGAGGCTTAGTTTTGTTTACCAGTCTATTCCAACAATTTGTGAAGAGCCTAGACTATCACAGATATTTGGTATGTCATTTAAATTATTCATTTAGCTTATTTCCAGGCAGAATAACACATCTCTAAACATCATATTAAAGTCTCTGACTCTTTGTTTGATATCCTTCTCTACCTTTAAGTCCTGCTAGATAAATCAGTGCTGCCTGTGGCAATTAGTATTATCCTATATTTTATGACTCTTGTAATATAGTTGTCTTTTTACTAACACCAAGCGATTAGCCCTTTATTACTATTGCCATTTTTAGAGATGACTTGATGTACACCTAGAAAATGTTCTACAATATAAATTTCCATAAATTTTATAAGCTGAATTCTGCTACTTAAGTCAAAATGGTTTCAGTTTTTGAAGTCTTCCTGTTTAATGTCTTTTAGTTTTTCTGTATTTTAAAAGACAAAATAATTTTCCCTTACTTTCATTCGTACAAAACCCTAATGATCAGTTCTCTCACTCAAAAAATACTCATCACAATTATAAAAGTTGTCAAAGGAGAAAATATTCTGTTGAGTGACAACCCATGCTTTTATAAAATAAATGTTTTCTGCATTATTTTATTTATTTATTTTGAGAGCAAGAGTGAGAGAGCGAGAAAGAGAGAGAACAGGTGGGGAGAAAGGGGAGAGGGAGAGAGAGAGAATCTCAAGAAGGCTCCACACCCAGCATGGAGCCGACGTGGACCTCGATCTCACAACCATGAGATCATGACCTGAGCTGAAATCAGGAGTTGGATGCTTAATGGACTGAGCCATCCAGGTACCCCTTCTGCATTATTGTTAAAAGGGAAAATTATTGCAAGAATGCCCATCTGCATTTCTGCATTTATTTTAATTAAACAGCAACCAGTATTTTATAAAAAGAAAGTGCCACTAGTATGTATGTTAAATTCACCACATGGAACACATGACCCTGGCTTTAAGACCCTACACCAGTCAGTCTCACTGTCAGATTTCAGGTCATAGTCTTACAGATTGTATTGTATTAACATTTACCAAGAATATAGACACCTACTTTGGGTGAAAGAAATAAACTCAAAGGTAAGTACATCAAGATTACATTTGTTTCCAACACAGAATTCTGATAATAATTACACAAATGGTGTAAATATATGTTTAAAGAAAGAATGAAATACCTTGTCTACTACAAGGGGAAAAATAATCTATGTTAAAATATCTTCATTTAGCAGCAACAATAAAAATCTCTAGCACCTTTCTGGCAGGAGAAAAACACTGTAATTCTGATAGCCCTTTCCAATAGCAGAATACAACTCCAGATAACTTAAGGTTTGATGTCTAAACTTTCAGGCCACTTTGCTGAACAGAGCAGGCATGATGTACGGATTTTTAGCAAATATTTAAAGGTCCTGAAAGCTAGAAACTAGAGAATTTCTAACCAAAGTTACATATGGGCCCATGTTCAGGACAAGAATTTAACGTGTATGAGACTGAATACAATCTTCTGTAAACACATCATATTTTGAAAATTATGTAATAGGTGTGTGAAATTAATGGCAATAATAAAGTAGTTATATTAAAGCAATAATTAGTCAGAAATGTTATAAAGAAACAGGGCTGTTTCAAAAGTTATCCCTTCTAGCTGATAATGGATTAGCATTTCATTTCAAGTCAATACCTTGTGGCAGCTACTTGTGGACAAAAGGGTCTATAGGTCCACTAAGTCAAAAGAATATCACATTTAGCTAACTGTACTCCATTTTGGTAGAGGACAAAAATAAATCAATGTTTCCTAAGTCTAATACCAGATTTGAGGTTTAGAGTTCAGGGGGTGAGGAGATAGACCAGAGCTAGAAATGAGAAAATTGAGAAAATTGCATCAGGATGGCCATGTTCACCAAGGACAAGACCCTGCTGAAGTGATGAGAAAGCAGAGTAGGGTAAATTAAGCACAAGGGCAGCAGATAAGGCCAATGTTGTAGTTAAAAGGGCTCAGATCACATCTTAAGAGTGCAGACACAGGATGTACAATATGGCTAGCTTAAAATAGCTGAGCTGTAACACTTAGACTGTGTTGTATAATAAAAAAAATTCAGTTGGTTTTTATCCCTGGTTTATTTGTTTGTTTTTGGCAGAGATATTTATTTTTTTAATATTATTTTTTAAATTTTATTTTATTATGTTATTCACCATACATTACATCATTAGTTTTTGATGTAGTGTTCCATGATTCATTGTTTGCATATAACACCCAGTGTTCCATTCGGTACGTGCCCTCCTTAATACCCATAACCAGGCTAACCCATCCCCCCACCCCCCTCCCCTCTAGAACCCTCAGTTTGTTTCTCAGAGTCCATAGTCTCTCATGGTTCGTCTCCCCCTGGTTTTTGTGAGAAAATGTTGAAACCCTTTGAACTTCCCAAATGACAGAAGTGTCTTTGTTATTCATGGTAGGTGGGTCCCTTCGGCTACACCTTAGTTATGCTAATGAGGAGATTCTTGAGGAGCCCTGAGATAGTTTCAGGATGGGGCTAGTCATGCTGAAAAGACCAACCATGTGATTAAAATGGTAGGAATTTGAAGAAAGTGATATTAGCCCAACCTCCTAGAGCTGGGATTGAGTTTAATCACATGGTCAATGATCTGATCAACCATGCCAAAGTAATGAAATTCCACTGACATGGACTCAAAGGTTAAGTGAGCTTCCAGGCTAGTGATACACATTGATATATGGGAAGGTGAAATGTACTAACTCCACATTTAGGACTCTCTCAGACCTTATGCTATGTGCTATGGGTTTTCTTCTCCTTTTTTTTTTTTTTTTTGGTTGGTCCTAATTTATAGCCTGTTATTGTACCCTGAATTTTGTGAGCTACTCTAACAAATTATCAAATCTGAAGGGTAATAAGAGCTCTCAGTTTGTAATCAGTTTATCAGAAGTGTGAGTGGCCTCTGAACTTAAAGCTGGTATCTGAAGTGAGGGTAGCATTGTGGAGGACTGTGCCTCTAACCTATACGAAATTTGACTTATCTCCAGATAGTTACTGTAAAAATTGCATTGCAGAGTGGGACACAAGAACATTATGAAGTTCTATCCCCCACTCCCCAAAAAGAGAGACAAGAATGAGATAGAGGCCTGTATTTAAACCTGATGCAAATGATAAAATCAAGGAATCATGGAAGAATGCTACAAGGCACTAATTTATTCTGTCCCTGGTAGAAGAAGAGTGCAACTTCAGGATAAAATAGAAGAAATGACAATATCAATACAGTTAACATCAAGCTACTGAAGTATGACACTTTTCAACTAAAGATAGAACTAGTCCAGAATCTGGGAAGGGCTAGGCTTATAGATATTGATCATGTGACCACAGATGGACGTGAACAAACGGGTTTAAGTGTCGGGAGGCTGAAAGGTTATATAAAAAATACTAAGATTGACCCTACAAAGTGTTCTATACTTCTGTTTATCCTTAACCCAATTTATTTTTTATTTTGACATTTTTGTTAAAATAATACATACTTCAAAATTTTAAAATGTCATCACACACACCTTTTTTAATACCTATGTTAAAAGACATAGGTGAACAAGAATATGGAAATAAAAACACCATTTTCTTAATCTCCAAAGGCTATAATTGTTTACACCTTATTGTATACCTTTACAGATAACTTCCTGTGTATATAAATTTTATGTATTTTTCACCAAAATGAGATCATATTGTACATTATTTTTTATGAACTGATTTTTCTCAATTATAATAACTTTTCCCTATCAAAAAGTTATCTTATCTAATACACAATTTATATTCAACATGTCCTCAACTGTCACAGAGACATTCTTTGCAGCTGTCCAAATTGAATATAATTCAGGACGATAAAATGTATCTGATGGCTGTATCCCGTATACCTCTTCTAGTCTAGTATTGCACACCTCTTTCATGATACAATTTGTCAATAGATTGAGCCAGGTGTTCAATAGAATCTCACACCACCTGATTTTGTTTTGTTCTAAAGGTTTGATGATTGAAATTAAATAACTTTGACTTTATTTGGAAATAGGATCCATACAAATGTAGTTTAATTAAAATGAGATTATACTGGAGTAGGGTGGGCCCTTACTAGAATAGGGTAGATTAGGGCCACTAATTCAATAGGACTGATATCCTTATTAAAAAAAAAAAAGTCATTTAGGAGGGAGACACACACAAAGACATGTGAGTTTTGCCACAAGCCAAGAAATTATCAGAAGTTAAGAGGCTTAGAATACATCCTTCCCTAGAACATTCAGAGGGAATATAGTCCTGCCTGTACCTTCATCTTGAACCCCTAGCCCCCAGAATGGTGAGGTATTAAATTACTGGTGGATAGACTACCCAGTTTGTAGTACTTTGTCACAACAGCTCTAAGACACTAATGCACTAATCTATTCCGTTCCAAATCCAAATTTGCACTGACAAGACACTTAAGAGCTCCACCCCACACCTAAAATAAATAAAAATGAAAGAAATCAAATTCTAATCTAAATCTTTAAAAAAAAAAAAAAGAGTTAGCTTTGGTTTTACGTTTCATTGCTAGCTCTGAGCTGCTTTGTTCCTTGCAGAGCACAAAGGGCTGCAAGCCTTTTGTAGAGGATTGCTCTATAACATTGTAACACTGTATTTTAAGCTAGCATTCATTTGTGGCAAGTCAATATCACAAACGAAATATTGTCTGAGGAGAAAGGAAAATCAATATCTACCTTTAGGGTCATTAAATTTTGATAAGGGTTTTCTGCAAACATCAATATACTACCAAAGAGATATGTATTGCATGTTTCTTTTTCCTCCTATTTAATGAAATCTGTCTAGGAATCCACTTGAACACACAGACACACACACCTTTCCACAGAATCACCACTGGCCTCCTTGAAAATTTTTGTTGTTACTGTTTGCTTTGTTTTAAACAGATGTATTAGATATCATTTTGCCACTAGAAGGAAAAGTACCAAGTGAGCCAGATACCTACAAGCACTCCGGTGTCTGGACAGGTAGTTATAGAATTAGAATAGAGCAGTCAGCTAAAAAGGATGAAGGAGATTAAAAATGTTCACTTGCCATATATGAGAAAGATGTTGCTATTTAAAAAAAAAAGAGAGAGAGAGAGAGAAGGGGAACATACTGCAGAGTAATATCTGAGAAGAACTCAGGATGAAAATGGGAACAACTAAATAAAGTGTCCTAAAAAAGCTGGGCTGCTCACCTTCCCACAGGGTTTGAGCAAGTAGCCAGAGAAATTACCATTTTTTAACTGGGCTCGAATTATCTAAATTGCTTTTCATTAATGTTTTTCCATCCTATAAAAATCTAAGCTTTAAATAACCCATTTCTAGACAGAAGAAAAAGAATTTTGCTATATCATTTTTTATACATTTGCTTATCTGTTAAAAAAAAACCTTAGGCTTTCAAAATATTTTTTCTTACATCTTTTTGTGCCATAAACCTAGCTATACATTACTGTTGGCTAATTACTTTATCTCATTCCACTCAGTGTTTGATTAACACCCCTTGTAAAATAGGCTAATGACAATTTGAATGCCCTAGGCCAGTAATTCTCAAAATCTTTGTTCATGCACGCTTTCAAATATGTGCATGCTCATGCAACAGCAGGGTTGCATTTTTTAGAACTTGGGATCACTGAACAAATAAGTTGTTAAAGCGGAGCCGCTGTGGAAATGTGTGTGTGGCAGACCAGACACAGTATGTTAGCAAATATTCTTCCACTTTCCACTAATCCCCTGAGGTCACAGTAGGCTCAGAGAACATTGCTTGAAGATAATTTCCATCAGTGTTTGCAAATCTCCACAATCTAGTGTTGTATCTATGAGGTCTTTTGTAATGACAAAGGACTTTCACTGAAGCCTAATTGTTTACAGATCTTTCCCTACTATTTTCTGGAACATTTCCTCCAAGTACTTCCAGATACCCTAAAACTATCTCGCATGAAGCTCTCTCCCTTTAATGACTTCAGGACGGGGTCAGCACTGTCATTTGTGCCACGTTTTGTCAACCGTTATGAGACGAAATCGTTCACCAAAATATAAATGGAGAAGCCACAGATCAATAAACAACAAGCTATGCAGGACACAATCAGTAAATGGTATAAAACCTCTGTGTGTTCATACACAGTCTCGAATGTATGCATATCCACTCAAAGGGGATGCATTTTTGGAAATGGGAATGCACTGAACCTATTAGGGCAGGGATGATCATTAGCCAAACCCAAGACCTTAGCAGTGAAGGGAGCTAATATCTATAGATGAAAAGTGCTGAAAAATCAGTTTTGTATTTTATCTGCTCAAAGCATTTCACAGCACTCAGCTCATGAGGAAAATGTAAGCTTACAGTGGACTTTAAAGAGTTAATTAAAAGACAGAGCATTATAAAATGTCAGTAATCCTTGGGCCCTGATAAAAGGGGTATAAATGACCAATATTTTTATAGCGCTCTTGATGGACTTAAAGGTTTAGGACAAAACTAAACAAGCCAGCAAGGATTAGAGTGCAAATGCTATTACACCAAAACAACTTTTCATGGTTTCTATTCACACAGCCAAGTTGACCTTCTCCCAAGAAACTGCTCTTTTCTATTCTTTAACGGCTAAAGCCTTTCACATTCCAGTACACACAATATTGCTCTCCCACTTTCCTCCTACTCATTGTAGGTTGTGCCATGCTTTCACCATATCCTGTAACCCATTCAGCAAAATGTTTCATCTAAGAAAGGTCAAAGTCATGGTATATGCATACCCTGTTGGAGCAAAAATAAATTTAACAATTTGCTTACAACTTAATAGTACAACAGTGATGAGTTAAACATCCAGCTGAACTGTGACATCTGGATTAGTCCACACTCCTTTAGGCATCAAACAAAAAAGGACTCTATAGGAAATGTGTTTGAAAGAGGAAAGGATTTAGCAAGTGAAAGTGAAAAAGGGTTACAAAAGCTGAGCTTTATACTGGATCTGTTCAGACTCCCTTTCTATATTATTTCCTAATTTTTCTTCATCATAAGTCACTATACAGAGAGGTTATATAGTGGTACACTCTAGAAAAACACAAAAATGTATTTTATTAAGAGTTGATATATACCTGAAATTTGTTAAGAGAGTAGACCTTAAGTATTCTTTCTCTCTCTCTCTCTCTCTCTCTCTCACACACACACACACACACACACACACACACATAAAAGGTAACCATGTGAGGTGAGGTAACGGATGTGTTGACTTGA
>NW_023270323.1:6967690-7051311 GCF_011800145.1 Mirounga leonina
TTATATATATATATATATATATATATATATATATATATATATATATATATATATATATAAAATCATCACATTGTTTGTCTTTTAAAAAATCAGATTGTACAACCTAAATATACACCTTTAGTCAATCATACCTTAATAAAACAAAAAGAAATGAAATAGTTGATGGCATAAGTCATTGAGTTTCTAATATGTTCTTTGAAAATACCGTAAATTGTTGCTATACTTATTTAGGGATGAAACATGGATAGAACATCATACCTAAAGAAGGATCTTTAGTTCTAAAGTATTTCAGCCAAGAATAATTGTAATCTGTTCTTATTACTATTAAAAATTTATTTGAATGTTCCTAAGGTAACACTAGCATCTCAGTCCACATTTACCTTTAATAAAGTGTAATATCTTCCTTAGTTACAACAAAAAGAAAAAAAACAGTTACCCAAATGAAAGTTCTCTAATAGTTGACTCCACAGCCAACCTAAATGAACAGTTACATAGTATTGTGTCCCTGCTACTTACAAAATGGCAAATGGACATACACTTTACTGTGAGAATAGAACACCTAGTTTTTACTGCAACTTTGAAACATAGTGAAATGTTGACAAAGATTTTAGAATTTCATAAGCATTTTATTTGCTTTTTTTCTCCCTTTTTTTTTTTTTCTTTCCAGGTTTGAATGAATCAAGTTGCAGGCTTCCTTAAACAATATACTCATGAATAAACTATAGCTGTGTTAGGTGATCAGATGGGGTTATACTTTCAAATGGAAGCTTTTATTAATAGTATCTGCTAGTAAAAGGGAAGCTAACAAATTTGAGGCTTAGAAAGCCACTAAAAAATAAATTTGCTATTTAGTTTCCTTGTACTTTCAAAAATAAGTTATTAAGTGAAAGCAAATACTTACAAACATATAAAAACTCTCTCTTTTCCATTAAAAGAATCTCTATTTTAGAGAAAACCAAACCAAATCAACACAAACATGTAAACCACTTTAACTCTTCAAATGAGAATCAAGCAGTTGAAATAAATAAAAATATGAGGATTATTGTTTTAATGCCCTGATCTTTTCCTTCCTACTCTGGAAATAATTTGAACTAATAGATCTCAAGTACTTCTCTATCCAAACCGAAAAAAAGAAAATGAAAATTAATCATATAAGAAATGTTGGCAGTGATGTTCCTATAAAAACTTCTTGAATGAATATTTTTCGTTGTGTTTTATTTTCTATAAATATTTTTTCTACCCTCTCTCCTAAAAAAAATCAATTAAACTGATCCACTTTTAAATAATAAACAATAAATAAAATATAGAAACAAACCATTTACACATTGCATCCAATACTGGTTATGTTGTTATAATTTTTCCTATGTTATATTGTTCTTCAGTCATTTGTATTTTAATATCTTGCAATTTATTCCAGGTTGAGATACAAAAAAATATTTTTTTTTACTGAAGAAAATTCTGCATCTTAAAATTGCAGATGGTGCCTTTACACTTTTCCACAAATATGTCACATCTCAAAGGGATTTCATTTACTCTTATGTTCATTTTATTTTAGTTACGTAAGTGTTTTTGGAGCTTCAATTGCAAGCCTTTTTTTTCTTTTATGACATTAATGTAATGTTAAAATGTAATAGTTTCGTTCTACATGTGAAAACAAACTTTTGAATGTCTCCACAAACAATCTAAGAAATTGAAAAGACAAAACATTCATTGGGATGATAAGGACATGGACATTTTTAACTGACCCAAAACTATCTTTCTGTTTACATTTTGAAAGAAGAATGAAAAGATCCAAATTATTGTCGTGTGTGTAAGGTTTCAGATGTTTCATGTAGTATTAAGGATAAATTGTGCATGATATCTCATTGAAACAAAGAATAATAATCTAGCTTCGAAGGAAGAGAATGGCAGAATTTTGCAGTTCTTTCTGCAGTTGAGAAGCCCTAAGAAACACATACATCTCACCATGTAATTGTATTTTGTACTTTAGTATTAGTGTTAGAAGACATTTAATTTAAATAACATTTTTTTATAACCTCCTAATAACTTAGAATGCAGATGTACTTTTATAAATGAAAACAATAAATAATAAATAAATATGCTTCCAGTAACACTTTGGGCTTCTGTGTGATTTGTTCATAGTGTTAATGATTGCGTCTAGGTAAATATCCGAAACAATATATGTTGCTAATTAAAAGACCGTATATCCTGTGGTGTAAACTCTGTGATCCAATTAAATTCTGGCTGCCTTCCATTATGGAAAAGGAAAGTATGTGGTGTGTGAAAATGTGCAAATTAAACTAGATTACTATAAGTCCTTGAACCCATATTGGGTTGCTAAGGTAAGTTGTTTTTGATGATCTGGGCCATATGAAATGATAAATCAATGGATATGGCTCACAGAACGCAGATATGCATAGTATGCCAGACAGTTCAAGTTAGCCTGGCAAAGTTAAAGTTAGCCAATGTATCAAAAACCATACATGAGAAAGGAAAATTCAAGACAATGTCTTGCATTCCTAGTCAACAAAATGTAACCCAGTTGAAAAGTTTTTTCCCTTAAATGTAAGTAAATATAATACTAAAATTATAGATTGTTTTTGTAGTTATATTATCTCTTCAATTAGTATTTTAGCAATTAGTTTGAAACCACAGGCCAAAAAAAAAAAGAAAAGAAAAAGAAAAAGAAACCTCTTATTTCCTTTCAGAAAATAGCTGCTATTTCAGGAAATTCTTCCACATATATTGAAATTATAAGAGAATACATTCTTGTAATTATAACATAATACACTAGTGCTGACTTGGCTTGTGCCAAAATAAACTCTTACTCACTCGGTTTGCTACAAAAGTCTAGCTTTCAATGACATTTTGAATTTCATTTTAATTCACAATTTCCAGATAGTCACTGTGATGGTTAATTTTGTATGTCAATGACTGGGCCATTGGGTGCCCACATATGTGGTTATGTTTTATTTTAAGTGTGTGTGAGAGAGTGTTTCCAGATGAAATGAACATTGGAATCAGTAAACTGAGTAAAGCAGATTGATCTCCCCAGTGTGGGCAGGCCTCATCCAATCTTCTGAAGGCCTGAATGGAACAAAAGGCTAAGTAAGGGAGAAAGATGTCTCTCTGCCTGACTCTTCAGACTTGAACTTCAATTGGAACTATACCACCAGCTTTCTTGGATCTCTAGCTTGCTGACTTGAGATCATGGAAATTTTTAGCTTCCATAACCACATAAGCCAGGTCCTTAGGATAAATTTTAACAGATAGATATATTATGTATATAATATATATTATGTATAATACATATAGATGGATATGATATAGATAGATATTATAAATATAAACATGTATTTATATTTCTTATTGGTTTTGTTTCTCTGGAGAATCCAGACTAATGTAGCCACCATCAGTAAAACAGTTTATTCTTTAGAATATTAAACAATTTGAAACACAAAATTTATTTGGCAAGATCATTAGTAAATTTTTGTTTCTGTAAAATGGTAAAAAGGCTTAATATAGAATGGAGTTGACTAAGGCATAGTGTTACCACAATACTTACAAGGGGAAATTTTTTTCTTTAAGTATGTGATTTTTTTCAAATTAATAGACTTTATTTTTTAGAGAGTGTAAGATTTACAGAAAAATGCAGCAAATATTATGGAGAATTCCTATATACCCTCCCATCCCTGTGCTACCCCAACCGTTTACCTTACTATTAACATTTTGTGATATGGTACAATTGTTATAAGTAATAAAGAAATATTGATACATCAGTATTAACTAAAGTCCATACTTTATTAAGATTTCCTTAGTTTTTGTCTAATATCCTTTTTCTGTTCTAATAGCCTATCCAGCATACCACATTACATTGAAGTGTCACGTTTCTTTAGGTTCCCCTTGCCTGTGATAAGGATGTTATACAACATTCTTTAATATAAGACTGATATAACACCCACCATCATGGAGCTCTGGGGCAGTAGCAAAGACTAAAGTTACCTATTTAACTTCATAAGTGCTTTTGGGTATCTATTTTGAAAGTCCCAAACAATTGGATTATAAATGTATCCTTCATTCGCTTGACTGGGCATCATCCTTAACACTAGCTACATCAT
This sequence comes from Mirounga leonina, assembly GCF_011800145.1. NCBI lineage: Eukaryota > Metazoa > Chordata > Mammalia > Carnivora > Phocidae > Mirounga > Mirounga leonina. The sequence continues at coordinate 6,971,809 of NW_023270323.1, forward strand.
TGGAATCATCACATCCTCTCACAATGTCTGATGTGATTGTCAGCAATTGCTTTAAATGTTTTATATTCATAGACTGTGAAACTGAAACATAATTTATGGTTATTTATTCAAGTGACAAATATTTAGTGGTTACTACGTGTTAGACATTCTTGCGGCACTGAATATAGGATAATGAATAAACCAGAAAAAGTCCTTGCTTTAATTGAATTTATAACTTAGTTAGGAGTATAAGCAAGGAATTAAATAAATTGAGAACATAATTTTACATATTAAAATGTAAACAAAAGTATATAATTTGAGTTGATACTCAGGTGACAAAAACAATCTGGGGGAAAAGCATCATCACCAGACAGAATGCAAAATTGTAAGGCATAAGCAAGTTCAGAAATTGGGACAGTGTCACAAAAAAGTAGTGGCAGAGAGAAGAGAAAGTATCTGGAAGTCAGAAAAACAATAAAGAACAGAGCAGAATAATTGGGCCCTTTAAGTCATGGCAAGAAGTTTGGATTTATATCACAATAAATAAGCCATTGGAGAATTTCAAAGAAAGAGTTTATGTAGAAGGCTTATCTGCTCTGATTTATGTTTTTAAAATAATGTTCCTTTACCCTATGGAGATTAGATTTGGAGGGAAACAATAGCAGAAAATAGATGGTCAGTCAGGAAGTGATGGTAGAAATAAGAAATGATGCTGGTTTGGATTAAGGTGGTCATAGTATAAACAAACATGACCAGAAAGACTGAGAGTATCTGTTGAAGGTAGAGCTAACAGGATTTGCTGCTACATGAATGCCGGGGTGAAGGAAAATGAGGAATTGAAGAGGTCTCCTAGATTTTTTGGTTTAAAAACCAGTTTCTGTTTACCGAGATGAAACATAGGGAGGAACATGTTCAAAGGTGAATACTGAGTGTTTGATTTTGACCCCATAAATTTTAGATGATTATATCCATATCTAAAGGAAGATATCAGTTTGGCAGTTCAATATATGCCCAGAATTTGGGAGGAAGTAAAAATTGGTGATTCAATTTTAGATGTTACAGGGACACTACTAACCTTTGTCCAAACCTTGTTATTGAGCAATATGTTCCATGACACCATGTAAGAAAAGACAAAAGAAAAAAAAAAAAAAAAGGAAAAGAAAGGAGAAGAAAAAAAAGGGTGGGGCAAAGGAGGGGAAGGGAGGGCAGGAAAGGAAAGGGAAGGGAAGAGGAAGGAATCATAGGGTAATTTAGTAATTGAGTCCAGCTCCAAGCAAAAGGCAAAGGAGATAAATCAGTGAGAGGAAAGTGGTCCATTTTTGCATCGGTGATTTTCACTGCTCACAAAGCCCTGTTTGCCTCATCATTACTGGTCGCTTCATTTACTTCCTATTCTTTTGTTGTTGTGGGTGGACTATAATCTAAGCTTTGATGCTTTGCTTTCAAACTGATTCTCAGCCATCAGTGAATGTGAGGCTTTCTCTGAATGCACGGTACCAACCTTAAAGAATTAAGACAACTGCCAATAAACGTCATAGGCTTGCACAGAGAAAAACACATCAGCTCTTATCTCTAAGAGAGGGCAGGTAAAGCCCTTACTTAATATGGCCTTCTATTTTGTAAAAGTGCTCTTCAGTATATAAATACAGATAAATAATAACTCATCTAGACCCACCTACTTCATAAAGGAAAATAGATTTCTTTTTCCTTTCATAAACTCAGTGTCAAAATACTTATTAGGGAAACACATTTTTATCTACCGGGCATGCATGACAGACATATTATAGCAGATAAATCTTATAGTAATTCCCTTTTTTAATATTTCAGTTTTATAAAAGAAACTGTTGTAACTATAAATTCAAAAGGAAAGAAAGATTTTCTGTAATTTCAGTAGACAAGGTAGAAAATACATACACTATCTATATTAAAGGAAAGTATCTACAGAGAACCCATGCATCTGATAATCAGATAAGACCTTTCTTCCATACTCTGCATAAGCCTTACATATCACTGCATTATCAGGTAATAGAGCACTTATCAATATCCATCTGTAAATTGTGTACATTAGTTATCGATTGCAAATGCAAAGACCATATAAAACCATCTTGCTCTCTTATTGCTGAGAATATCATATAAAAATATTTGCTCTCAGCTAAGTCTAATCTTTTTCTCTTATGATAGAGTAGCAACTGTATACTTCTTAAAATCCTCCTTAAAACCTAACTCTTAAAAAATTACCTATATAAGAAAAGATAAAAATAAAATTCTGGCATACATTCCAAATATTGGTCAAGGCATGGTATGAATCAAAGAGGCTTAATGCCTAGATTACCAAGTCTATTATGTATCATTCATGATCTAGAACTTTGAAAACTCTCATTGGTGATGACATTTCTTCCTTTTTTTTTTTAAGATTTTTATTTATTTATTTATTTATTTTAGAAAGAGAGAGAGTGAGTGCCAGAGTGGGGGAGGAGGGGCAGATGGAAGGGGAGAGGCAGAAAATCTCAAGCAGAGTCTGTGCTGAGTATCTCTTTTGTGCTCCTTTTTTTACTTCTATCTACCACCTTGACTCAAATACCTCACTCGCCTTTAAAGTCTACTACACAGTTTTTCCCCCTATATACATTTGTTGGTTGTCTGTCTGCTCACACACTTGTTTCTATTAAGAACTGGATCATATGACCAATGTTTTTCAGTCCCTGGCCAACTCCTCCTTTCATCCCCTGTGATTTTACCTTCTCTCCACCACTGTATGCTCCATTCTAGTCTTGAACTCTTTCCCTTGGTCCCTTTGGTCCTACTTCAATAAGTTTCTCATCTCGTGTGTGCAACCTGGACCTTGCCCCTGTCTGAAATTCTTATTCTCCAATATATCAAACCAGAAATTCAAATCTCTCATTTCATATACAATTATCTCACACACTCTCAGAAACACAGGAAGATTTGCTCTTTCTCTTCATCCATACCTGGAAACTCTCATTCCTCCAAACATCACTATCACAAGCTGACACCCTTTTCTCTCCGTCCTTCCCTTTTTCCCTCTCTCTCTCTCATCCACATATACAAACTACCCCCATTCGCCCAAAGTAAGCAGAACACTTTTGGCTTTTTTACTTTTATCTCTGATGAGGGGGGGAAACAATTTAATTTCTGCTACCCTGCTTCTGCTTGCTCTGTATGCCCAGTTTTTAAAATGCAATTACCTTAATTATAAACACAAGACATGCTTATTGAAAAAGAAGCAGAAAAATATGAAATGAAAAGTTAGGAAATTTCTCAGAGGATGAAGACACACTCTTTAGTCAAGAGTTTTTGAAGTCTCTTCCAAGGCTCATCTTCCCTGAGCATTTCATTTACATTGTATGCTTAATTTCACCTTCTGCCTAGAATATTCTCATCTGTAGAGCAATGATCCATCCTCTTTAAGGTCCACTAGGAATATCTTGTCCTAAAACTTTACCGACCCCCAATCTTAATAATATTTTGATGTATCTTGCAAAAACACAGATATAATATTTACTAATACCTGAATAAGAAACCAATTAAAAATTCCCCTTAAAAACTGTGCTAAGTAAAAATTGGTACAGCCACTATGGAAAACAGGATGGTGGTTCCTCAAAAAAATTAAAAATTAAAAAGATTAAAAAATAAAATTATCATATGATCCTGTAATTCCTACTGGGAATTTTTCTTTACCCAAGGAAAATGAAAGCACTAATTTGAAAAGATATATGCATCTCCCTGTTTTCTCCCAGCCTTATCTACAATAGCCAAAATATGAAGCAACCTAAATGTCCATCGATAGATGAATTTATAAAGATGTGGCACATATATACAATAGGATATTACTCATAAATATAAAAAAGAATCCGATCCTTTGCAAAAACATGGATGGACTGAGAGGGTATAATGCTAAGAGAAATAAGTCAGACAGAGATGAAAAGTACCATATGATTTCACTCATGTGGAATTTAAGAAACAAATGTACAAAGAGAAAAATAAACAAAAAAACAGACTTTTAAATACAAAGAACAAACTGGTGGCTCCCAGAGGGAAGGTGAATGGGGGGATGGGTGAAATAGACAAAGGGGATTAAGAGTACACTTACCATGATGAGCACTGAGAAATGCATAGAATTGTTAATTGTTAGCTTGTACACCTGAAGCTCATATAGCAGTGTATGTTAATTATACTTCAATAAAAAAGTTATTTTTAAAAATTGTTCTAAGTGAAAATGATGGTTATAGTTGATACGCTTGCATACTGTCTTATTGCCATTGTGCACCCTTTTTGGTAGATTTTAAAAAATCTCTGGTCAGGTAATGAAAACCCCCCAATCCAGTCAGTGATTTTAAGTGCACATTTCACTCATATGTGGAATTTAAGAAACAAAACAGATGAACACAGGGGAAAGGTTAAAAAAAAAAGAAGAGGAAGGAGGAAAACGATAAGAGACTCAACTATAGAGAACAAACTGAGGGTTGCTGGAGGGGAGGGGAGCAGGGGATAGGCTAGACGTGTGATGGGGATTAAGGAGGGCACTTGTGATGAGCACTGGTGTTGTATGTAACTGATGAACAACTAAATTCTACTCCTGAAACTAATATTACACCATATGTTAACTAACTAGAATTTTAAAACTTAAAAAACAAAAACAAAATGAGGTATACACTATAATGGAATAATATTCAGCAACGAAAAGGAATGACATACTAATAGATGCTGCAGCATGGAAGAACCTTGAAAATATTATGCTAAGTAAAATACAGAATGAAACACTATTCAATTTTACTGTCTATAGTAATAATATCTAACAAAATTCAATTTCATTTTTGGACTATTTAAAAATAGTTTAGTAATCAAAATAATCACTTAATTTCAAATTTGGAATAATGATCACTTTAGTTTTTTTAATTTTAAAGGTAAATATGTATGTAATTATAATAATTGAGCATTAATCATGTGGCTTGTAATACCACAAATAGAAAGAAGTATATATAATTCACCTACAGCATATCCTTGATGTTATGTGAAAGTCTATGCATTTTAATTAGAGTACATTTATATTGCCTTGTAAGTGTAGTTAAAGCAGAAATCAGTATGTAGATCCAGTATTTACTACTTTTACATTTCTTTAATATATTTTCTTCAAAATTGCCCTGTAAATGTTTCAATTCATCAAGTTAAAATCAAAGTTAACCTCAGTGTCTTACCTTAAAATGCCAGTTACATTCTGAGTTACACATTGAAAAAGTGATAAATAAATGAATCGAAGGTATGAATGTAAACAGAAATCTGCATTCTCTTTATAAGAGTTATCATGAAAAAAATTTACAATTTGTAAAAGATGAGTCATTTCTATCATTTTTTGAGTACCTCAATTGTATGTTCCTCTCAAGGGATTCTCAAATGCCCCACATATATGAGTTGACCCTCCATTTGACTGCAATCTCAGTCCATTTATGTTTCTTTTTTTTTTTAAGCTTTATTTGTTTTAGAGTGAGAGTGAGCATGTGTGAGTTAGAGGAAGAGCAGAGGGAGAGAATCTTCAAGCAGACTCCTGGCTGAGTGTGGAGCCCAACAAGGGGTTCAATCTCACAATCCATAAGATCATGACCTGAGCCAAAACCAAGAGTCAGATGAGACTTAACTGCCTGAGCCACCCAGATGGCCCTGTGTTTCTGTTTTGTAGCTGAATATGCAGGGCAATAAGTACTAATTTCCTTACCTCCTACCCCAACTGAAACAGGTAATTTCCCAGGTACAGTGACTAACATCTCATAACTGAACAAATGAGATGGCAGTAAATTTGATCAATAACAGATTCTAGTTGCTGAAAAAAATAGGAATACCATAGGAAGGAAATAGCTATTCCTGTATCCCTACCAGATAAAGATTTCCAAAAAAATTGGTTATTGTTGATATTTCATTCTTTTTTCTATTCAGTCCACGTATTACCTATTAGCTACTTGGCAAGACTGATTTGTTTTTAATCAACCAAAGAAAGGAAACCTAAAACAATCCTAAGAATTAATTACAGAAAAGTCTGATTTAATGTATATTGTCTTCCAAATCTAACCCTAAGAATTGCTATGTTATGCGGAGAGAGAAGATGGGCAAGAGAAGGGGGTGAGTAAAAAGGTAGGAACATGAAAGAAGAGAGACAGAGATATGGACGGAAATGAAAAGTAGAAGCATTCTCTTTAGAGTGGAAAATGTAAAGAAGAAGGTAAAGATCCTGACTTTCAGTCTCCCATATCTTTCTTACCCTGCAAGCCTCATTCCCCATTCCTACTCCATTTCCTCCTCTTCCAAAATCTACATGGAATTGATTCCTCAGAATTAGTCTCCTTTACATCTCTGAAGTTCCTTGAAATTTTGTATAACCTCAAACCGTATTTCAAACAAAAGTTTTGAGAAGCTTTTTCAATATTTCATTTTTACTTTGTTTTTTTAGTTATTTTTTTTTCTAGTTACTGAATATTTTTTGACTTCATTTTAAGGAAAGCTCCAGTATTTCATTTTTAAAAGCAACATTACCATGCAAACACTTTGAGAGTGTGTTGTATTTTATAGACATAAATCTTCATTTAGTTACTATAAAGCCCTAGGTTAAAGTTTTTTGTTTTAATTTAGATTTTTTGCTATAAAGTATTCTAATATGAAACATACCCAAATGGCTTTTTTTTTAAAAGATTTTATTTATTTATTTGAGAGAGAGAGAATGAGATAGAGAGCATGAGAGGGGGGAGGGTCAGAGAGAGAGGCAGACTCCCTGCTGAGCAGGGAGCCCGACGTGGGACTCGATCACGGGACTCCGGGATCATGACCTGAGCCGAAGGCAGTTGCTTAACCAACTGAGCCACCCAGAGCCCCCCCAAATGGCTTTTAAAGCAAGCTATTTATATCCAATTACTATGATGTATGTAAAAACACAAGCTCGCTGATTCATGCTATGATACTTAACACAAAAGAACAGATAGGATAATTATGACACTCTATCACTTATGAGCCACTTTACCCTAAAATAATGAAAAACCCAACATCGACAAGAAAAAACAGACCCAGAAATTTCTTATTGTATGCAATATTTATAAATATAAATACATTTTATAACTATTAATTGTTAATGTAGCCGGTATTCTAATATTGCAAAATATTTAATTTCCCAGATTTCAGTAATTAAATATTAACATTTATTTCCTTCAGAAACAAAGACCATATAACCTTTTAAATCATAGACTAATTTTCTCTATGTTTTTTCATATTCAAAATCTTTATAGTATTTTAGGGTTTATTTAATAATAAATATTTTATTTTCCCTTTAAAAACTTAGTATTTATTTAAAAGTTAATATTCTCTATAGTCTCTGATATAAGAAATTTAAAAGTGCTATTTAATTCTTGTAATAATTAACATCCACTGATGTTATCTATTTGAATTTTCTCATTTTGCTGGTCTTTAAATAATAAGTAATACAGAAAATATACTTAACCAAAGAGGTAATATATGGTAATATATTTCATTAGACAACTTAAATTATGTTTTCAGTATGTAATTACAATGAGATGACATTGTTAGTTTTTGGAAGTTAAAGAGCCAGCCAGGGGTGCCTGGGTGGTCCAGTTGGTTAAGTGTCAGAATTGATTTCAGCTCAGATCATGATCTCAGGGTCCTGGGATCGAACCCTGCATCAGGTCCTCAGGGAGTCTGCTTGAAGATTTTCTCTCTCCCTCTCCCTCTGCCCTTCCCCTGGCTCACACGCACTCTCTCTAAAATAAATAAATAAATCCTTAAAATAAATAAATAAATAAAGCGCCAGCCATATTTCGTTAGTGTGCAAGCCCCTCAAAGTCAGAGACTGTTTTAGTTATCTTTTTTTTTTTTTTTTTTAAGATTTTATTTATTCCTTTGACAGCGAGAACAAGCAGTGGGAGCAGCAGAGGGAGAGAGAGAGAAGCAGGCTCTCCGCTGAGCAGGGAGCCCAACGTGGGGCTCGATCCCAGGACCCCGGGATCATGACCCAAGCTGAAGGCAGATGCTTAACCAATTGAGCCACCCAGGTGCCCCCTGTTTTAGTTATCTTGTTAAGAGTATCATCTTCTGTCTAACACAGAACCTGGGCCATATTTATTGAGTTGGTTTGGAAAAACGGAAAGCATTTGTATTCCGAATTCAGAAAAAACTAGAATCTGAATTCTGACTCTGCCATTGCACATTGTAGTAGGAGGAACAGCCACTCCCAAAATATTATTTGCAAGTGGTGGTCCCAGTTCATTACATGACTTTATTTGGAAATAAATTCTTTACAGATGCAATTATGTTAATGATCTTGAGAGGAGACAGCATCCTCTTGGATTTAGAGTGGGCCCTAAATCTAATGTCCTTGTTAGAGACAGACAAGGAAAAGACAGAGGGGCACCTAGAGGGAAGACCATACAAAAATGGAAGAAGAGACTGGGGTAAGAAGTTCACAAGCCAAGACATACCAAGAATCGCAAGCGGCCACCAGAAGCTAGGAGCTGGGCATGGAACAGTCTCTCATTTGAGGCTCCAGAAGGAACCAACCATGCTGACATCTTTATTTCAGACTTCTGACCTCCAGAACTGTGAGAGTATAAATTCCTGTTGTTTTAAGCTACAAAGTTTGTCATCATTTGTTACAGCAGCTCTACGAAACTACTACAGGCATATGGTCACTAAAAGAGTTAGATTTCTCATGTAAAAATGGGGCTAATGTCCACTTTTTAGATCTGTTAAGAAAATTAAATGAGATAGCATCAGTAAACCACTTATACTAATGTCTGATATCCAGTAGCACTCAAACACATTGGTCTCCCTTTTGACAACCACTCAGGAGTGGCCTCTACTAGGATTTCCCAAAGGAATATTTCTAAAACATACATGCCTTAGCAAGGAGTATAAATATAATTTGTATAAGTTTACATAAACTACAATCCATTAAAAGGCAATTTTCATGTATATTTCCAGTATTGCTCATGATTTAGAAACAGCATGATGCAAAAATTTAATTAAATGCAGTGAATATTAGTTATAAAGAAATTACACGGCACTTTTAAATCTCTTGTTATGTCAGGAAGTCAGATAGAAAATTTTCATCTTCCTCCCAGAACATTTGTATTCATGAGCCTTCCATCGTAACTACCCACACTGACCTCAACATAAAGTGTAGAATGGGGGAATGAAAAGACAAGGGAAGGGACTCTAAACTTAACCTCCTGCAGGGCCAGAGGAAAGCTTTCATAGCTCATTAACTTAAGTCTAATTCTTTAAATTCTAAGATTGAAAAAAATCATGTAATTTTTAAAAACTTCTAATCTTGACAGCCTGACCTCACATTATCTTTTGTTATTATTTTTAATATTTTGCCCTTTTTTAGCTATTTCTCTACATGAAAGCAAAGAAAACATCCTTGTTAATCGTAAATAAAAGTTTGGCAAAAAAAGCTGACTATATAACACATTTTTTAACTTAAATAATATTTTGCAGAAAACAAATTTTAAAGAGACAGTCTACAAAACTCAACTACTTCAAAACATGAATTTAATGTATTCTGATCAAGTTTTTATAAAAGAATCTCAATGTCCACTGCATATTTATTTATAAGGAATGATTCTTTTCCTTTCCCATGTAAGTTAAAACAAAAGTAGTGATTAAAAAATAAAACAATACCTTATTATTTCAGATACCAATTAACATTTGCTAGATAAAAATGATACTCTAGGCAAAAACTCTTCATTTAACATAAGGATTTACTTCAATCTGTTGACTAGAGATTGATAACAATAAAAGTTTCTATTAATCAAGTGGGTTCTATGTATCTACTATTTCTATCCACTTCCTAAATGCTATAAAGCCCACAAAAAAGGACACTGAGAAAATAAAAGTTCCATTTATAGATGTTTACAACATTGTTCTAAATGAATGGCAAGGGTTTCGAGGAGGGGATGGGAGTAAGAGGGGCCACTAGAGAATTTTCTTATGAGGTCTCCCAGGAAACCTTTCCTTAATGCAGTTTTAGTCTCCTGAAATTATACTTTTAGTCTTTCAGATTTAAGAACAGGCCAAGAGGGCACCTGGGTGGCTCATTTGTTAAGCGTCTGCCTTCGCCTCAGGTCATGATCCCAGGACCCTGGGATCGAGCCCCGCATCGGGCTCCCTGCTCGGCAGGAAGCCTGCTTCTCCCTCTCCCACTTCCCCTGCTTGTGTTCCTGCTCTCGCTATCTCTCTCTCTGTCAAATAAATAAATAAAATCTTCAAAAAAATAAAAACAGGCCAAGAATGAACTGATTTTTTTATGGACAGACTCTTCTGAACAAGTTTCATACGAAAACTGTATAAAATTCAATGTTGATTTATTGATTTCCAATTTGAATTGTTACTGCTAAAGGAATCTGATGCTTAAGGTTCCCAAACCCTAATCATATGTTCTCTCTGTAAATGTCACATGGGAATGCAGATCATGAACCATAATGAGAAGGATGAATGTAGACCATGGAACAACGCAGACAAGAAAATGCTTAAGTATCGAGCTAAGTTAACTAATGTGCCCATTTCCACAATAAATTATACATACCACAAGGATCAACAATTCAAGTGTTTCCTGGATTATTCATGAAGGAGTACTTAAATGCTTGACTTTTTTTGTTTTCTTTTTTGGTCTATTTTCACAACCAAAACCTCTACTTATGGTTGATGAGGTCAGTTTTCCTCAGATTTTATGTTAAGGCTTAATATAGCCATATATTAAGGGTTATGTCAGATTTTTCCAATTTAAGGTAATTTGCATATGTTGACCCAAGATCTATTATGTATTGATTTTAGTTCTCAGAGATCAATCATAATTTCAAATGTTTATGTCTCTTGGAGGATGTTTCATTATGTATTTATGTAGGATGCATATTTTCTTTTTTAAGGAGTGGGAAATACACCAGATCAACATGAACATGCTATGAACAATAAATGGGTCACATGTCTCTAAGTGAACAGGTGAAGGGGTACATTTAACACGTTACCTGTTTTAGGCCAACATGTAGCCATTTGAGTACAAATGCAGTGTTTGTACATAGGATTCTTAGTAAACTGAAGAATACTGTTCACCTAGAGATTATATGTGTGACAACAAAAGAATTCACCTTAACTGGTATTTTAAATTAGGAAAAATTGTGATACTTACTGGTATTTATACATAACACTGCGATTACCTCAACAATAATGAGACATGTGTTCTCCCCCCCCCACCCCGGCCAACGGTCCAAGTAATCCAAAGGAAGATTTTAAAATGGATATTTCTTTTTTTTTTTTTTTAAGATTTTATTTATTTATTTGAGAGAGAGAGAGTGAGAGAGCACAAGAGGGGAGAGCGGGAGAGGGAGAAGCAGACTCCCCGCCGAGCACGGAGCCCAATGCGGGACTCGATGCCGGGACTCCAGGATCATGACCTGAGCCGAAGGCAGTCGCTTAACCAACTGAGCCACCCAGGCGCCCAAAATGGATATTTCTTGACCTATGTTAAAGTAGTTGAATTCCTTGGTCTATTTGTTCTTCAGGAAGCAAAAACAAACAAAAGCCATCTTTTTTATCTATATTCATATCCAATCATCTCTAATTCTTTGACATAAAAATTGGTTACTAAGTAATAATTGCCTACTTTCATAAACAAATTGACAAATGGGCTTAAAATAGTTTATAGGCTACCTGAGTAATCCAACACTGTTTATTTAAACAAAACCTTGTACAAATAAAGAAAAAAACCTAAATTTTAATTAAAAAATCAGTGTCTTTTGCCAAAAACATAAAACATATTTTTAAAAAAGATAAAGAAAAAAAAATAACATTTGTTGATGTGAGTTTAGTTTGACAGAGAAATTGACATTCCCCAACACTGCAAGGAAACTCTTCAACTGCTCAAATACCCAATCAGTCGGTGTTATGAGCTATGCACAGCTGCTCACAGAAGTGTTCTAGCCCACTGCCATGCCTCTCCACATACTACTCCATCCTCCTGAACCTGTTCTTGTTCACATTCTAGTCAACCTTCAAGAGTTGGGCATCATCTCCTACTTTGACAGAAAGAAGAAAACTTTCCACAGAATTTAAGACAGAATCTAGGGAGAAAAAGACATGATATCTTGATAAAAACATTAAAGAAAAGAACCTTGGAAGAAGAAACAGGAAAAATGGGTTAGAACCCTGGCTTTGCCACTAATCCTTGAACTTTGGGTAACTCACTTAGTCTCTCAAGAATTTATTTGTTGGAACACCTGGGTGGCTCAGTCAGTTGAGCATCTGACTCTTGCTTTTGGCTCAGGTCCTAATCTCCTGAGTCATGAGACTGAGCCCTGTGTTGGGCTCTTCAGCGGGGAGTCTGCTTTGGATTCTTTCCCTCTTTCTCTCCCTCCACCTTAGCCCCTCCTCCTCTTCCTGCTCTTGTGTGGTTGCTCACTCTCACTCTCAAATAATAAATAAATTAAAAAAAATAATTTATTTTTGTTGTATGAATTGGAATAGATAATCTCTAGGACCATTTATAATTTCATATTGTTAGCCTATGCCAATTCCTTGTATTATCTATTTGGAAACGTTTAACCAGTTTGTACCTTCAAGAAAAATTATAACAGATTAAATTCACTCTCAAAATCGACGATATCACTGGGCCCCAACTATTAAACCTAAATATATTTACTAATATATTTCCTTAATATATTGCCTTCATCTAAGCTTTATTCTAAACCTTATTTGTCATTAGTGATCTTATCACTTAGCTGTAAATTTTAATAAAGGCAGAATTTAGCACCTTGTGAGTACTTACAAATACTTATTAATATAGAGAAGGTAAAAGAATTATAAAATAACAAGTATAAAAAAATCAGCTACTAAAAAAAATCAGCTACTTTTGATAATGAGATGCCAGTTTAATGATCAGAAACTTCTAAATTTCTAAGAGCTGATTATTCCTAATTCTTAAAGACAGTAACTTAATTCACTTAATTAGCTCACTAATTATTTAAAAGGAAAATATGAAAGCAAAATCATATTCCTTTTATTCTATATTCTAGTATTATCCTACAATATTTCTTGTCTATTAAATTTAGTACTTCAATTTCCAATCTTTAAATGTCATTCTGTTTTAGAATTATTTCAGAATAGGTGAAAGTCCCTTGATTAATGAAAAATTTGAGTTAAAGCATATCACAAGGTAAAATTAGTATTTAGTTAAAACAGTTCAAACATTTTAATAATTTTTAATTACAAGAATGTACTCATTTTGGTAAGAGAAGATTGCAACAATATGACAATATAAATTATAGTCACTGAGTATAGAAATATGGAATAGCAAATGAATTAATTGATCATTCATATTTTAATAGTTTGGGTTCCTGCCTTTCCTCTGTACCATACTGGGTACACAGTTTCTGCTTCATCATTAACTTTTTATACCCTTTATAAAACTGTATGACATATAAGTGTGTATGTATATATATATATATATATTTGGTATATACACACACACAAACACACACACACCCCAAAAGAAATATCTGTAAAATAACTATAACAAAAGTAGGAGGTATAAACTAGAAAAATATTGTGAATATGGACACTATTGACTAAATGCCTGTATTCCCTCAAAATTCATATTCAGAAACTAATCCTTAATGAAATGGTATTTGGAGGTGTGGCCTTTGGGAGGTGATCAGGTCATGAGGGTGGAGCCCTCAAAAATGGGATTAGTTCCCTTGTAAAAGAGACTCTAGAAAGATCCTTCACCCCTCCTAACATCTGAACATAGAATGAGAAACCAGCCATGTATGAATCAGGAAGTAGGTTCTCACCAGACAGTATCTACTGACTCTAATCTTGGAATTTCCAGCCTCCAGAACTGTGAGAAATAAATGTTTGTTGTTTAAATCACCCAATCTATATGGTATTCTTTTTATAGCAGCCAGAACAGACTAAGCTACTGCTCATTTTGGTAATACCTTAGTAGTAAATATAACTTAACCTCATTTAAGATTAACAAATTAAATCATAACATGTCACAAATCATATATGAATATAGAACAGAATCTTTCTATATATGATTTTTTAAGGCCAAGTTTATTTTTAGTTTCATCTATTCCATTTCCAGGGTTCATCATTTCTTCCTTTAACATTTCTTGTAATGGAGGTCTGCTGGCAATAAATTTTCTCAGTATTTTTCTGAAAAAGTCTTTATGTCACCTTTATTTTTGGAAGATATATTCACTAACTATAGAATTATGTGCTGCCAGTTTGTTTTTCTCTCTTGAAACTTTAAGGATATCACTTCATCATCTTCTAACTTGCAGGGTTCTTGATGAGAAATCTATTGTAATTCTCATCATTGTTCTTCTGTATATAATGTGTATATTTCCTCTTCTCTGGCTACCTTCAGATTTTGTCTTTGATTTTCAGTAGTTTGAATATTTTATGCCTGGGTGTGTTTTTTGTTGTTATTTCTCTTTTTATCTGTTCAGTGTTTAAACATCTTTGTATCTGTAACTCAACATATGCCATTAATTTTAGAAAATTTCTGGCCATTATTTCTCAGTTTTCTTCTGCACTATTCTTTTTCCCCATTGAGATTCCAATTACACCTAAGTTAGACTATTTGATATTGTGCCATAGCTCTTGGATGTTCTTTTTTTTTTTTTTTTTAAAGATTTTATTTATTTGACAGAGAGAGAGACAGCAAGAGAGGGAACACAAGCAGGGGGAGTGGGAGAGGGAGAAGCAGGCTTCCCGCAGAGCAGGGAGCCCGATGTAGGGCTCGATCCCAGGACCCTGGGATCATGACCTGAGCCGAAGGCAGTTGCGTAACAACTGAGCCACCCAGGTGCCCTTTGGATGTTCTTTTTTTTTCCCCCTCCTTGTTTTTTTTTTTGCTCCTTTTTGTGTTTTAGATTGGGTAATTTATATTGACCTATCTTCAAATTCATTGATTTTTTCCTTGGCCATGCTGAGTCTTCAGATCAGACTATCACAGGCATTCTTTATCTCTGGTATTGAGTTTTTAATAACTAGCATTTGTATTTGATTCATTCTTACAATCCCATCTCTGCCTGAATTGCACATCTATTCTTGCATGTCATCAAACTTTTCCATTGGAGTATTTAACATATTAATTATGGTTAACTCTTCTTTCTGATACTTTCAATGTCTTCAGTAATATCTGAACCTGATTCTATCTATTGGCAATATGTTTCATTCTTGCTTTTCTTTGTGCCTCAGAATTTTTGTGGGAAGCCAGTCATCTTGTGTAAGGTATTAGAGATTTAAGTAAATAAACTGAATTCCTGGAAACAGGCATGCCATTCCTTCTGCTAGGGCTTTGGTATGGGAGTCTAGGTCACTCTAGGGAGAGTTGAACTGGGTTTGTTTTTGTTGCTAGGGTTATCCACAGGCTTCAATTTTCTCTAACTACACCGTCCATTTAGGACACGGACAGTTCACCAGAGGGTTTTCCTAAGTGTTTGCTCCATTTTCAGCGTTAGCCTCTCCTTTGTGCTGTGCCTCAGAGAGGCTTTTTCCCCACACTCTTGTAATATTCCTATCCATATTCCACTATTACTTAAACCCAATGCTTGTTAGTCTGTGGAACAGAGAGAAAGGCATTTTTGCTCCTGTTATTAAGCCTAAATCTTAGGTAGGCACTGTGTCCTTGGGTCTCACAGATGTGGCCTTCTCAGTGCTTCAGCCTTCCCACCTGGCTCTAATCCTGGGCTTATCATTCATTCCTGCCCCACCCTAGAAATAAAAGATGTTGTTCTTTTCCCTTCCCCCAACTGCAATAGGTTTTCACCAATGAGTTTTGCTTTTCTCCCTGTATTTCAGGTGTTTGTTCTGTATGGATAATAGGAAAAATAATCTGGGTAGAGTTTTGTGCCTTTCCTATAGCAGCTGCTGTTCCCTTCTTTTAAACCTTCAGTTCAAGGGACACTTTCTCAGGAATCTTGCCAATATGTTTTTGGGAGCACCCAGTGAAATCTGTAGAGAAGAGCCTATAAGTGGGTGCACATTCTTATTATATTTTATCCTTTTGCTAGCCCACATTCAACCCCTACCAATTCGCTGATCAGAATTTAACAGAATTCTTACTGTTATGACTGTGTCTGCTGTATCTAGTCTCTCCTTGAAAACTGTCATTTTACTTCTGTCTCAGGTAGTTGGTTGCTCTGTTACTTTAGCTCTCTGATATTGCAAGAGAAGTTGTGGATTTACATTTTTTTCAGTTTTTTTTGTTGTTTTCATAAAGGTGGGAAGCATGGTTTTTCTAGCTCTTGACATCCCAGGCTAAAACCAGAACATCTATGTATAGTTTTAGCATATATTCATTATCTAAATAAATTCAATAGCCTAAAACAACAATCACTATTGTCTATATGTCAAAGGAAATGCCATATATATTAGCTTTCACTTTTTAGTAGCTCAAAATTGTAAGCTCATGTGAAACCACTACTTTGGTTTCAAAAGAATGACAATACTGAGAATTTTCCTTCCATAAGATAACATAGATTACATTTTTCTTTTGTAACTTTTCTACTTTCTAATAACCAATTGTATTAGCTTGTCTTCTATTAGTTGTAGATTAATGTTTCTTCACACCATTTAAAGTGTGAAATGTGATTTTTGTGATTGAAACCTCTCTTCTGAACTTTCTCATTCCCGGGTATACATGCACATTTAACTGTGAACTGAAAGACACAATGCACTCGTCTAAGAATACAAAGCCATTTTACTCATGTAACATTTGAAGCAATTCTACCAGATGAGACTTCTGAAGGTGTATTTCAACAGCAGTGATAGGAAAGTTTTGTTATTTCTCAATGTTGTTGAAATCTGTTCCTTTATCATTTCTAAGTAGATCGAAGAATGAAGAAAAGAAGTAAAATCAAAGTTACATCTAAAATAGGATGATAAATAATGCAAGGATATTGTGTGGGATGACAGAGAGAGAAAAGAAAGGGAAATGACAACAAATAAACTGGTAAACCAAAAGGAAAGGGAATGAATCAGAAGGCACAGTAAAAACTAGTTTGAAAAATCTGTTTACAAAGACAGCCTAACATCTTAAAAACATTCCTTCTGACTTTGAGATTAATGTATTGTAAATAATTTGCTATCCTGCCTTTCTTCTTAATTTGTTGTTTTTCATCACTTGCTGATGAAATCAATTTGGAACTTAAAAATCGTTATTTAGCTCTAAAAGGCAGGGAGAAAAAGAAAGTTGATGAAAATTAGGGGCAGTAAGTTAAGGCAAAGGAGAGGGAAACATACTTTGGGAAAATGACAGTATACTTTTTTTTTTTAATAAACTGAATAACAACAATTGCTGTTTCATAGAATATTGTTATATTTTCAAGGATAGATTGAAGTACAACATGCATAATCCTATGGAAATGTTTAATCTTTTAATTACATGTAGCTAACTAATTTCCCTTTATTTTTAGAATAATTCTTCAACGATTTATCAAACAATAAAAATGTGTATGCACGGGGCGCCTGGGTGGCTCAGTTGGTTGAGCGACTGCCTTCGGCTCAGGTCATGATCCTGGAGTCCCTGGATCGAGTCCCACGTCGGGCTCCCTGCTCGGCAGGGAGTCTGCTTCTCCCTCTGACCCTAATCCTTCTCATGTGCTCTCTCTCATTCTCTCTCTCTCTCAAATAAATAAATAAAATCTTTAAAAAAAAATGTGTATGCACATTTTGCACATGCATATGTTTATGCCCTCCCTTTTAAACATATAATTTAGTTCTGTTTGTGTTACAAAGGCAATTGCTATCTGATTCTGAATAGGAAGGTAATATTATTATCATGTGTAGTCATTTCAATTAGGCTGACATTCAACTAGCTGGAGAATGACTTAACTAAATTAGGTAAGTACCTCTGATTAGACTACATATAAATATTTGATGCTCCTTTCTTTTATAAATAGGAAAATAATAAAGCCATACTGTGAAATGAAAGGAAAACATCTACATTTATTTTAACCAAATCATTTTTGAACTGTTGCACACATTTTGAAATATGATGCTCACAATTTTTCTACAGAAAATATATTTACAGTTTATTAAATTTTAGAATCGGTTTATGAAATTTTAGGATATTCTTTCGAAAAAGATAACAAGACACATGCCTGTCAGAGATGTATGGTTCTGTAATTTAGAACACTTATAGTAGTTACTATAGCCACAAAATAGAAAATAATAGTCTATGTGAATCAGTTCTTATATTTTGAAATGTTGAGATAATACTTTATGGGTCAAATCTTCCCAAAATTTTATTCAAATATTATAAATCTCAATTCACACAAAGATAGAGTTGGTCTTACTGGCATAAGATAGCACTTCATTCACTAAAGGTGATTATAAATTTTAAACCAGAAACCAGCTTGAAATTAAAAAGTCAACATCATGTGAATAGATGATGTATCCTTATAGCATTTAAATAAAAACTGTACTACTAACATTCAAATAACTTTTCAAGACTCCTCCTTCCCCAAGTTACTCATTCTGCAAGCATTACTCT
Source organism: Mirounga leonina (assembly GCF_011800145.1). Taxonomy (NCBI): domain Eukaryota; kingdom Metazoa; phylum Chordata; class Mammalia; order Carnivora; family Phocidae; genus Mirounga; species Mirounga leonina. The sequence goes on from NW_023270323.1 coordinate 6,990,362, forward strand.
GAAAGCGAAAAATATTAACCAATCACCATCAATTTAACTTTGATCAATTATTAGTAGCAAATACACGCATATTTGAGTGGGCCCGATAATTAAAAGCCACATAGTGCTTCTGGAGATGGAGATGTAAATTCTCTCATTGTAGATTCATAGCCTTTCTAATTACCTCATCATCTAAGCAATCCCTCTTTGTTGCTAGATTCTGTTTTGGGTTATCAGCAAAGGAAATTGTGAAACTGGATATATTTTTTGAAATAAAGTGACAGCCATAGAACAAGGAAGTCCTTAATACTGAATACAAAAAAAAAAAAAAAAAAAAAAAAACCAGAATGACACCTTGGTTAATTGTAATCTCAAGAAAGTGTTAGTTGCCACTTCTGACGTAGTCACAAATGGAAAATACTAGAATCAGGAACCAACTGTAACATATCTAGATAGGTATTGATTTCAGGGAAGGGGCAGGAATAGAGATGTTTAATATCAGTATTCTCATGTTCATGTATAGAATAAACATTCACTCTTTCAATATAATATCTTTAATAAGCACGATTAAACAAATACTTAAAGAGTCTTGACTAATATGTAGTTCAGAGATCCTAAGACTCGAACTTGACCAAAAGGAAATATGATAATTAGCATTTTAAATTCATAGGCTTACTATTTCCAAGTCCACATGTTTAGGAGGGTAATACCCATATTATGGTCTTATATACTGAAGCACAGAATACATTTCAATTTTAGATTTTCACACTTAGAGAAACCATCCATCATTTTATTTTCCAGAATGATCTGAAATCTCAAATATTTAATATTGTCTTTGTATTATGCACATTGACTCTGTGAAAGTGCGAAATAAGATTAATCCAAATTTAAGGTTATACTTCCACTCATAATTTCAGAGCACTTATAATGGACTCATTTCTAAAAGTTTCTAGTAACAATATCTTCTCTATCTCCTTAACAATAGATATTCTTCTATCTTCAATGCAATATAACTTATATGCATAACAAATGACTTTATTTTATAAAGAGGCAAATAAAAAATATTTTATCTTATTTGAAGTTCTTGCTATAGTTTTCAGTTTTATCATTAATACCATACCAATATTGTCATAAAAGAAACCATACCTTCAGTATACTTTAGAAAGTTAGATGACAGAGAAGTAGATAAGAAGAAATAACAGCAATAATTTGAGACCTGCTGGTGATTATTTAACTCTAGCAGAATATTTAATATATCTAAATATAATCTTCTATTCATTAAAGCAATTCTTTTTGCCAAAACTTTATTCATAATAATTCAGACCTTCAAAAGTGTTTCATGAAAAATGAAATAGTAAAGTGCATATTTTTGTCTGTTGTTTGAGCAGCTTTAGAAAGATGCAAACTGCTGCAATTTTTTAGTTGATTCACAGTTCCTTCTCAGTGAATGGGATCAAATTTTATGTTTTTTCTGCCAATAGGGAAGAAAAGTATTATGAAAACAGGACTGTAGCTTTGAATGACCTTTAACATCGTATTAAGATGAATCTATTTGGTATTTATTGCTTGGTACAACAATTAGAAGCATGTGGTATATTGCTGTAGCAGTCTATAATGGTGGTAAACAACCAGGATTTTCTGACATGTGGAAAAAGAGAAAAGACATGGATGGAAATGGGCAATGAAAATAGCTCTTTCTCAAAGTCTGATGGCACTTTGGAGATTCTACATATTAAATTTACATATACATCTCTCATTGAAAAAAGTTCATGTTAAAGCAGACAAGCTGTCACAGAAATCTACTGAGCCGAAGTGCAAATATCTGACTCTCTGCTGAGGTGCATATATTTATAATACAGCTGAGCAAGGGTGTAAAATCTGGGATTTCTATCTAAAAATTTATAGACTGTTTTCAAATGTTCTAAATACGATGACTTAGAAATAAACTAAGGTGGTTAGAAAGTCAAGTTTTCTTTAAATTCACTCGAGAAAGGATTTCTTTCAATGGATTTCCTTTTCAAGGAAAGAGGTCTCATTAGCTGTGTGGCAAAAACACAGCTGTGCAGGATATAAGAGCTCTTTGAACAAGTATGTAAAAGGAGTTAGGATTTAAGAAAGAGTACTGATTCATTTGACAGAGAAAGTACTATCATTGGTGCTAAATGAAAATAAACGTAAGAGCCACTTCCATATTTGCCGCAGACTTTGAGTCATTACTGAAGCTTCCACGCACTTGGCCACATTGCAATGCAGTTTTCCTGAATGGGCTGGATAATGACAAACAGATAAGGAAGAGGCAAAGGGAACCGTTTGCTACAAACACATTCTAGGTAATATACAACATTGGGGATTGCATATTGACCTGAGCGCATTTGGTCTCAGCATGCCATGCTACAGCACAGGAGCACATAGTCATGTTTACAACACAGAGCTGAATTGAAGAGACTCACATAATTGCCTGCGAGAAGGTACAGGAGCACTTCCATAAGCTGTGCCCTGTAAATAAAACACATTTTTTTTTTTTTTTTGGTGGAGCAACTAATCATTGGTAACAATAGAAAATGGCGGAGAAATGAATAAAGACTATGAAAAGAAATACAAAATAAAGAGGATTTAAAAGACTTTTATTAAAAAAGGCTTTTGAGTTGCTGTATTTGGTAGGTATATATATTAAGATAATATATGGAGGAAATTAAGAAAAAAAATATATAATGCACCAAAAAATAAGAAAGTAAAATAAAAACTACAGCAAAAAATGGGAACATTTAATTTTGACAGAAAGAGAGTTTTGTGAAAAGTAGAACACACATGATATTTATGAAGTGGCCTCCCTAAAAAGTAGGTTCCCTTGCGCCCATTCCTTAGCTGATGCAAAAATTTTCTCCAAGTCTTAAACTAAGCAGTATACTTGTAGTTGTTCTTTTCTATTTCTACCTCAAACACTGTACAAAATAAAACTAATGACCTCGATAAAATGGCCCTCATCTGTGCATCAATAAAAGTTAATCATTGAAAAACAGCATCATCAAATGAAAAGAGAAAGTTATTAAATAAAGATATTAATGGTGTATGATAGACCCCTAAGTTAGAACAACCACATGCTGAATACTTGCTGTATTCTTCCAGTTAACAAAGCTCCGTACAGATTGTAATTCAAATTAGTTATTTTTATTTCTGGCACTGATCTCTGTCACAAAATTACATTATAATACACTCAAGTAGAAGTTTTTAAATACTAGGCAAACATGTCTGTGAAAATCAATAGTTCATTATTATTTTAATAACTTAAAAAAGACAAGAATATTTGAAAAAGATTAATATTTATTGAACATTTACTCTGTGAAGCTCATACACTTAGCACATGAAAAGCATTACCTCATTTTGTTTCCACAAAATCCCAGACATAGTTATAATTTTACTTTTGTTTATTGTTCCCATTTTTGCTATTGACAAAACTCTTTTTAGAATGATTAAGTAACTTTAGATTCAGTTTAGAATCAGTTTAAAGAAGGGGCACCTGGGTGGCTCAGTAGGTTAACTGTCTGACTCAATTTCAGCTCAGGTCATGATCTCAGGTTGTGGGATGGAGCCCCTCCACACCTCAAGCTCCTTGTTCATTGTGGATCTGTTGGAGATTCTCTCCCTCTCCCCCTGTCCCTCCCTCTGCTCATGCTCTCTCTCTATAAATAAATAAATTCTTTTAAAAATTAAAAAAAAATTGAGAATGAGCTTAAAGAATTCTTCACTTTTTAAAGGATACTTAAATAATTAAAATGACAGATCCATAAAATAATCGCTGTGGCTGGCATTTAATGAATTTACCTTCTAAGTAGAATAGCAAATGCTAGTACTATGGCCTTGGTTCCTATAAAAGTATACTAACAAGGAAACTTATCTTGTCAGTTATTCCTTATACCCGTTGCTCCTACACATGCATAGCCTCCTCATTATCAATACCCCCACCAGAGTGGTACATTTGTTACAACTGATCAACCTACACTGACATATTATTAACCCCCAGAGTCCATAGTTTACCTAAGAATTCACTCCATTTGTTGTGTATTCAATGGATTTAGACAAATGTATGACATGTATCTACAATTATAGTACCAAACTGAGTAGTTTCACTGTCCTAAAAAATCCTCTGCCTATTTCCACTCCCCACCCTCACCCTTAACAATCACTGGTCTTGGGGCACCTGGGTGGCTCAGTTGGCTCAGCTCATGATCCTGGAGTCCCGGGATTGAGTCCCACATCGGGCTCCCTGCTCAGTGGGGGGTCTGCTTCCCCCTCTGCCTTCTTCCCTCTCGTGCTCTCTGTCTCTCATTCTCTCTCTCTCTCAAATAAATAAAATCTTTAAAAAAAAAAACAATCACTGGTCTTTATACTGTCATAATTTTGCCTTTCCCAGAATGTCATATAGTTAGAATCATACAGTATGCAGCCTTTCCAGATTGGCTTCTTTCACTTAGTAATAGGCATTTAGGCTTTCTTTATGTCTTTTCAAGTCTTGATAGCCCATTTCTTTTTAGCACTGAATAATATTCCATTGTCTGGATGTACCACAGTTTATCCATTCACTTACTAAAGAACATCTTTGCTACTTTCCAGTTTTAGAAATTATGAATAAAGCTACTATAAATATCTGTGTGCAGGTTTCTTTTTTTCTTTTAAGATTTTTATTTATTTACTTATTTGACAGAGAGAGAGCAAACACAAGCAGGGGGAGCAGGAGAGGGAGAAGCAGACTCCCTGCTGAGCAGGGAGCCTGATGCGGGGCTCAATTCCAGGACCCTGGGATCATGACCTGAGTGGAAGGCAGACACTTAACCAACTGAGCCACCCAGGCGCCCCCTGTGTGCAGGCTTATATATGAATATAAGTTTGCATCTCAGTTGGGTTAACATCAAGGAGGGTGATTACCGGATTGTAGAGTAAACATATGTTTAATTTCATAAGAAAGTGCCAAACTGCCTTCCAAAGTAGATGTACCTCAAAAACAAACAAAAAACAACAAAGTGGATGTACCACAATAGAATCTTTTACAACTAAAAATGCCATCAAATGTCAGCAAAAAGACCAAATATGGACAAAGTTATTATTTTTAACAAAATGCTAAATCCAAAATAGTGCATTTCCAAAGTTTTCATTTTATTGGACCCTGATTTTATAAACTAATATATATATATATAAAATATATTGATTTCAATATATACATATATATTGAAACCACTGATTTTTACAGAGATCTGTTTATCTAATATTTAAAATCTTCTCCTTGAGTATATTATAATGTAATTTTGTGACAGAGGTCAGTGCCAAAAATAAAAAATAATCAATTTGAATTACAATCTTTGTTTGTACAGAGCTTTGTCAACTGGAAGAATATAAGAAGTATTCAGCAGTGGTTGTTCTAACTTAGGGGTCAATCATACACTATTAATAATAGTGCTATATATATATAGCTAAGAATAATGGATAACAAATATTACTATTTTTTTTCAAGTAATACTTGGGTTGGGATAGTGAATCATCAGCTATCACCATAAGAAGACTAAGCACTGTTAAAAAAAATTGTTAGGCTTAGGAAAACTGCTTAGCATAAATAGTGTGGAACCAGTAAGAGAACATATTTAGGTAAACATGATGACTTAAGACTAGATTCTCTAGTTCATCCACATAATTTTCTTTCTAACTTATTTTCTCTCTAAAAAGTTGATTTAAAATTCCATCCATAATTTGAGACCATCAATTGAAGCAACAATTAGTAATAATTAAATATAATAATATGTCTAAATCAAAGTATTGAACTTATTCATCCAAGGCTTGGTAAAGAATAAGCCAGCATTCAATTTAATTACAGGAGCTTATTAAATCCAGCAGAGAAATACTTTTTTTTTCCTACACAGACAGGAAAGTTCACGGGTATCATTATACTTATTTAACTAATATTTATAGCACACCATGTGCTTATTTCATATGTACTGCTGTATTAGAAGCAACAAAATTCACTGAAGCACATGATATCTCCATAGGATATCTTTTTTTCCCATTTCCATTAGAGGCTATTCTCTGGATTATGTGGGTACGGTGGTTCTCATTATAAACCATCTTAGTTGTAAATAAAACTTGAAATAAGCACAAGATTCTGAAATGGGAAAAAATACGCAAACTAGAAACCCATGAAGAAAGACTCACACACACACACAAAATGACAAACTTCCTTAATATCTTCCTACTCCTCTGGAAGCATTTAGTAAAAAAACAGATTGTAGGTGTAATCCAGAACACAGAGATAGAAAAGAGGAATATACAATCTGGTTGGAGAAAGAGCTAACACCATTCTTACCTGAGAAAAATGTTAAAATAGTATTTCAACTATAATTGAATAGGAATTTAGAACTTACTCACTCGCCTCAGGCACACACCAAAAGCAAAACAGTGCCTGACGTAGAATGGAACTATGAATCTAAGAAAATTCTTACATAACCCTTTACCCAAAAGCCTTTGGCCAAATGTTTTTCAGAATTCAGAATTATTTAGATTTGCAAAGTAACACCTCTAGCTAAATCTACGGCTAGAGTAATCAAAGACATTAATATTTCTACAACAAAAATATGATAACCCCACTGGTTACCAAATAAGTCATAGAAAAACTTTGGGTTTTCAGGGACTTTATTTGCTTTTTTGTTTGTTTTGGATCTCAGAACTGCAGATTAGAGATTAAAGAACTATAAAATCATAAAGACTGCATAATTAGAAACCAAGGAAGTATGAAATTTTTGGAAAATTAGGATTTTAATTGCCTTATCTTAGGTCCTCATAATTAAAGTTTTATTGATAAAGAAATGGTTTAAGAAACAATAAGCTTTCAAGAAAACAGATTTAAGATTTAGCATTTATAGAAGAATGCTCAACTTCTAGAATAATTACAAGTAAAAGAAAATTTGGCTTTTGTCCCATAACAGTATATATATGTGTGTGGAAATAGTAGGGTTTAATTGATATAACCATTTTAAGTGGTGAAATAATATAATTTTAAATGATGACAAGAGATTTCTGATAAATATCAATATTCTTACATTCTTTCATATTTTTTGGTGGAATTTCTATTTAAACTTGTAAGGGTAAAGTTTCAAATTTATAGATACCACTCGGGACTGTCCTCAAGGACTAATTAACAGAGATGGGTTAGTAGTTCATATGTAGGTTGTAAAATACTTGGCAATTCCTTGAAATTTGGAATTATTCAGGTATATGTATTTTAGGGACATAAATTATACAAGAAACAACCTTATCAGTTTTGTGCTTACTCAGATTCTTGCTTTGATATTTAAACTTTTATTAAAACACCCAAATTGAACATATTAAAATATTATCTATTTTAAAATCCCCCTTGGATCATCGAGCTGCCCAAGGCATGCCCTTGATCTACCTACCAACTTGGATGACTCAAGTGATAAAGTTACTCGCTCATTAATCAAACCAGGCAGTGCACAGAGCTTACAAGATGAAAGTGCCTTTGAGTAGATTGTACTTTTTGTACCTGGTTTGTTACCTTTACATGACTAAAAATAGTGATAACCAGACTGAATATCTACTATTAGCATTTCGGACCTCATTTCAAGAATAATTCTTCTGCCATGTTTTAAATTTGAAGGTAGTGCACTAAATTGAGACAATAAAGTAAGTAGGATTTGGTGTCAGATTTTTTTTTTTTTAAGAGGGAGGTGTATATATATAGAGAGAGAGTGAGAGAGAGAGAGAGAGAGAGAGCGCACGCACAAGCGGGAGGGGGAGAGGGAGAATCTTAAGCAGGCTGCACGTCCAACACGGAGCTGGACACCGAGCTTGACCTGACAACCCTGAGATCATGACCTGAGCCAAAATCAAGAGTCCGAAGCTTTAACCGACTGAGTCACCCAGGCATCCCAGGTGTTAGATCTTTAACTACCAGAAAGGGAAAACAGAAATAATATTTTTTTGATGAGTACAAGAAAAAATTACAGGGATTTGTGAAATACTTTATTTTCTCAACAACCTGGTAAAAACTCAGAAGTGAAAATCTGTATGGTAATAATGAATCACATCCTTAGAGCCTCCAAGTAGTGCTACTGGATCTAAACATTTAAGGACATAACCACAGTGAAAATGCACTGAGAAAATTAAATTGATGCCCTTCTTTTTTACCTACATCTATCACTCCCTATTTACCATAGTTACACACGTGGTAATAAATTTACCATATATATTTAACAAATGTTTGCAATACAAATTTTGGTATCATTAATTTTAAAACATGACTAGTTTTATGAGAGACATTTGAGGTATGTGAAAACACATTTTTTTACATAAACTTTGCTTTAAATTATTATTTTTTCTTTTCTTAAATTGACCCACTTGAAAGTCATTCTTACACAATTTTCAATAATACATCTCCTGCTAGTACTTCAGTAAGAAACACAGGAGGTAAGCATGAACTTTCAAGGCAAACCGAGAATATGAAATATACCCATAAGGAAAACACAAATTCCTCTGCATGCTTTAAATCATTTTAACTTCTAATAGTAATCACAAACTTACTGTGTTTCCTGGGGATTACCCAAGGCACAGCCAAAGGCAATCAGTTCCTCCCAGCTAGTCATAAATGTCCTATGTTTCTTTCATTGCTTAAATATTGCTCTAAGCCCTTTCCTTTATTATATACCTTTGAAATGGAGTGAACCATTTCCCAAAAGACACTTACCAAGAAGAAAGTTGACATTTGCAACAATAAGCAGCAGCATGCACTGCGTGTGAATATGAGGGCCTGAAAGACTTGACATACGTCCCTCTAATTATTTTAGTCTTCTTCTCTGGCAGTGTGCTCATTTATTATTAACAGAAATTAAAACCTTTTACATGTCAGTACTCTTCACACTATAGAAGTAGGGAAAATAAGCTAATATTGAGGACAGGCTATTTAGGAAATTGCTTTTGTAGAGAGATATAAGCCCTCTCTTTAAACTTATTTTTTTCTTGTTTGACACAGATGTACTCATTATGATGAACTATATGCTTTTTACAGAAAAAGGACAGAAGACTAAAAACATAATGAAAAGCAAAGACATAAGAGATTAATTTAATCATTATAAAACATATACAAATACTCATCAAAACCCTTCAGTGCTACCCCAATGGTGGCAGAATTCAGAAATCTTTGCTTAACCCTCAGGTTTGCTACAAGCTTACATTCACCTAGTCCTTCAAATCTACCTATCACTTTCCCAAATAACATTCAGACTGGCTTATCTAAAAAAGAAAATGGAAAAATAAGTAGATTGTGGGATGTAAGGAGGAAGGAGATCATTCTGCAAAGTTTATGTCTTAACTGGCAAATCTGAACTATATCCAACTTTGTCTATTGAAGGCACAGTAGTATTCCAGTTACCTGGAATCAGAACGCAAAATATTCAGAAGCATGAGAAAAATGTGGACCTGAAAGTACAATGGTGCCTAAGCAGCAAGGAAAATATTGTATCACAACCTATTCCACAGCCAAAGTATACAGCCTTCCTTAGGATACGACATATAATAAAAACATTAAATCAATGCCTTCTCATTTGCAAAATCAGGACCAGTTGACCAGCAACCAGGGAAAGTCTATAAATCCAAGAATCATAAAAAAACATTTTATTTTAACCAAAAACACATGGAAGTTCATGCATTTAAACACATTTTAATGTGGGACCAAGGTCTTTCCTTTGCATGAGATGATCTTCTGCATGTTACTCAGCTTCCTCTCTCTTGCACACACAGTAGTACATCTTCCACAAATTCCACCTTAATTTACAGTAATTTTAGAGCTTAAAGTTCCTTGCAAAGCAATCTCAGTGTTGATTTTTTTGATGGATTTACTCATTTATTCCAATTTTTTCAGTGATTTCAAGACATTCTAAAACCTTCACCTTAGTTTTGTTCATTCTTTTCACTTGCCTCTTTGATCCGTTTATCTAATACTTAACTAGTTCACCTAATAATAATAATATTTAAGATAACAATTACAACCAAATTTAATAAGTTTAGGGGCAAAGAACTCAAGGAAAAGTAGCAAGCAGGACAATGTAAAAGATGCCTATCACCATCAGCATCAAGGCTTTCCAGAGGGAATGGGCATTTGAATTAATTCAGTGAGTAGGTTGTGGTGTCCTCATGATCTGCATGATCAAATGAATGTTGAATTATGTTCGTTAAACATTTTTAAAGATAGTAGAAAGTTTGACAGAAGCATGTACTATAAAAATTAATTTTCTGATACATATATGATAATCTTCATGTATCTGGAAAATTTCCCTAATTCACAGTACCTCAGATCCTTGTGTTGATTAATGGGGTTTTTGTGTATAGCAATATATAATAGTTAATGATTATACAGTCAGTTTATTCCATAGTCTTTCAACTCAATTGCTTGTATATTCAATAAAATATTCACTAAATTATAATTTATTTTTACTGAAAGAGGTATAAATTAATCAAAATTCCAAAGATAAAGACCAATATTGGATTTTAGTATTTGATAGGTCAGGTTCGTTCTCATGTGCGAGAAGTTGGAAGTCAATGGCTATTGAAAATTCTACTGAGATCTTTAAGGAAATGTCAATAAGTTACAAGTGATAGTTCTGCCTTATGGTTTAGAAAGATTGAAATCCAGAAATATCAGTTCACACACTTAAAGCTAATTTTAAGTCTTTTTAGCCAAGCAACAGAATGATAAATGTAGAAAAATAATATTAAAAATACACAGATTAGCCATCTATGCATTCACAAAAGTGTTATATTCCTTTTGTAATATTTTAGTAAAATGTTTTATGAATTGGGAAATAACCCTCCTATTCATGAGTTTTTACTCTCAGTAGCCACTTCTATGAACAGTGTGATTAAACTAGTTAAGAACTCTCCAAATCTAACAATGGTAATATAAAACTTTAAAAGTCTACTACGCTTTATAAAATACAGGTCTCTCAATTGCAATGTGAGAGTGTTTCATAGAGAAAATATTGAGGACTATGCTTTTAAAACAAAAAATAAAGGGAAAACTTTAAGCATGAGAGAACAGTGGGGTAATTCTTTTCAGAAAATGTTCTATTTATTAAAGGATAAGCTAATTTAGAATGATTTTAGATAAACTGTAAGACAAAGCCATTTACTGTTGAGAAAATTTTCTAGCCTTAAAATATTAGAAACTAGAAAGATTACAAACTATATAATGTTAACTACAATCACAACTCACTGTGCAAGTAACTTTTTCTATTATGTATTAAAGTAATAAAACTGTAGGAAACATTTAAACTCTCAAAAAAAAAAAAGGCACAAAGAGAGCAGCACTTTTTCCTTACAGTTCTTTGTTAATAAAAAATAATCTGTGTTCTCCTGAGGAAGACATTCTAAAATGCAATATAGGAGGGGGGAAAGATGGCGGAGGAGTAGGGGACCCTATTTCAGCTGGTCCCCGGAATTGAGCTGGATATCTTCCAGACCACTCTGAGCACCCACGAAACCAGACTGAGATGTAAGAAGATCTGGATCTCTACAAACAATATCCTAGGCAGTTGGTTTTGAGGTACGAAGAGGGGAGCCATGGTTCTGCGGGCAGATATCGGAGGATAAACAGCAGCGGGAGGGTGCAGGGCCGTGGGGATCCTGCACCGCTGGTGAGTGACAGCCTCGCGCGCTGCGAACGGGCACAGACTCGCAGACTGGTAGCCTCGGGAAAGAACTTTAGAGCAGCCCCTGGGGTGGAAAACCAGACTGGCGGGGTCGCGCACACTAGAACCGCAGCCACAAAGACAGAAGCCCAGAGCGGTCACAGGCACGCAAACTGTAGCCTCCGAGGCGAAAACCCGGTGCACCATGTCCCGCCGGTGAACTGCAACCCCCGGGGTGGGAACCCCTAGCGGCGGAGTCGCTCGCACGCAAACTGGGGGCGACTGGCGGTTTTAGAGGCACAAAGGGCAGAGACGTGCCCTGACCCGGAGGCAGGACTGGGGGCGCTGCGGAGGGGCGCACAACCCAGGACGCTGCAGTTTATAGCAGCACGGACAGAAACGGAGACAGTGTGGCCTGGAGGGCTCACTGAAGAACAGACTGAGGTCTCTCTGCTCTGAGGCAGAGGGTTGGAAACGGTCTCTTCTGCTCTGACTCGCAGAAGAGACGTGGAAAGCCGCCAGGGAAAGGTGCCAGAGAACAAAAGCCCCAAAGACTGATTCCCACTGAGCCCATCCCCCACCACAGGGGCGCAGGGCAACTCCGCCCAAACAGGGTGTCCTGAGTAACAGCACGGCAGCCCCTCCCCCAGAAGACAGGCTGGGAAAACAAGAGGCCAGCAACCCTAAAGTCCCAAGAAAACAGGTGCATCTTGCTTGGGTTCTGGTCAATAATTTGGACTCTATACATTCCCTCAAACACCCATCAACAGAATGACTAGGAGGAGGAGCCCCCAAAACAGAAAAGACTCAGAGATTATGACTTATGCTGCAGATTTACAAATGGATGCAGATATAACCAAGATGTCAGAGATGGAACTCAGGCTAGCAATTGTGAAGACAATGGCTAGAATGGAGAAATCAATTAATGGCAACATAGAGTCTCTAAGGGCAGAAATAAAAGGTGAATTGGCAGAACTTAAAAATGCTATCAATGAGATCCAATCCAATCTAGATAATCTAACAGCTAGGGTAACTGAGACAGAAGAGAGAATAAGCGATCTGGAAGACAGTATAATAGACAAAAAGGGAAAAGAGGAGGCCAGGGAAAAACAACTCAGAATCCATGAAAATAGAATCAGAGAAATAAGTGACACCATGAGGCGTTCCAATGTCAGAATCATTGGAATCCTGGAGGGAGTGGAGAGAGAGAGAGAGAGGGCTAGAAGATGTATTTGAGCAAATCATAGCTGAGAACTTCCCTAATCTGGGGAAGGAAACAAACATTTGAGTCCTAGACGCAGAGAGGACCCCTCCTAAGATCAAGGAAAACAGGCCAACACCTCAGCATGTAATAGTAAAACTTGCAAATCTTAGAACAAAGGAAACCATCTTAAGGGCAGTTAGGGGGAAGAGATTCCTTACGTACAGAGGGAGGCACATCAGAATAACGTCAGACCTATCCACAGAGACCTGGCAAGCCAGAAAGGCCTGTCAAGACATATTCAGGGTACTAAATGAGAGGAACATGCAGCCAAGAATACTTTATCCGGCAAGGCTTTCATTTAGAATGGATGGAGAGATGCAGAGCTTCCATGACCGGCAGAAGTTGAAAGAATATGTGACCACTAAGCCAGCCCTGCAAGAAATATTAAGGGGGGTTCTATAAAAGGAGAAAGACCCCAAGAGTGATCTACAACAGAAATTTACAGGGACAATCTATAAAAACAACGTCTTCACAGGCAACATGATGACAATTAATTCATATCTTTCAATAATCACTCTCAACATGAATGGCCTAAATGCTCCCATAAAATGGCACAGGGTTGCAGATTGGATAAAAAGCCAGGACCATCCATATGCTGTCTACAAGAGACTCATTTTGAACCTAAAGAGACATCCAGACTGAAAGTGAAGGGATGGAGATCTATCTTCCATGCCAGCGGACCTCAAAAGAAAGCTGGGGTAGCAATTCTCATATCAGACAAATTAGATTTTAAACTAAAGTCTGTAATAAGAGACACAGAAGGACACTATATTATTCTTAAAGGGTCTATCCAACAAGAAAATCTAACAATTGTAAATATCTATGCCCCCAACATGGGAGCAGCCATCTACATAAGCCAACTGTTAACCAAAATAAAGAGTCATATTGATAACAATACGTTAATTGTAGGAGACCTGAATACTCCACTCTCAGCAATGGACAGATCATCTAAGCAGAAAATCAACAAGGAAACAAGAACTTTGAATGATACATTGGACCAGATGGACCTCATACATATTTACAGAACATTCCACCCTAAAACAATAGAATACTCATTCTTCTCGAGCGCACATGGAACTTTCTCCAGATAGACCATATACTGGGTCACAAATCAGGTCTCAACCAATACCAAAAGACTGAGATTATTCCCTGCATATTCTCAGACCACAATGCTCTAAAACTGGAACTCAATCACAAGAAAAAATTTGGCAGAAATTCAAATACTTGGAAGCTAAAGAGCACTCTGCTCAAGAATGTTTGGGTCAACCAAGAAATCAAAGAAGAACTTAAACAATTCATGGAAATCAATGAGAATGAAAACACATCGGTTCAAAACCTATGGGATACTGCAAAGGTGGCCGTAAGGGGGAAATACATAGCCATCCAAGCCTCACTCAAAAAAATAGAAAAATCTGAATTCACCAACTAACTCTACACCTTAAAGAACTAGAGAAAAAGCAACAAACGATGCCTAAGCCATGCATTAGAAGAGAAATAATTAAAATTAGAGCAGAAATCAATGAATTAGAAACCAGAAACACAGTAGATCAGATTAATGAAACTAGAAGTTGGTTCTTTGAAAGAATTAATAAGATTGATAAACCACTGGCCAGACTTATCCAAAAGAAGAGAGAAAGGACCCAAATTAATAAAATTATGAATGAAAGGGGAGAGATTACCACTAACACCAAGGAAATAGAAACAATTATTAGAAATTATTATCAACAACTATATGCCAATAAACTGAGCAATCTGGATGAAATGGAGGCCTTCCTGGAAACCTATAGCTGCCAAGACTGAAATAAGAAGAAATTGACAACCTGAATAGGCCAATAACCAGTAACGAGATTGAAGCAGTGATCAAAAACCTCCCAAAAAACAAGAGTCCAGGGCCTGATGGATTCCCTGGGGAATTCTACCAAACATTCAGAGAAGAAATAATACCTATTCTACTGAAGCTGTTTCAAAAAATAGAAACAGAAGGAAAACTTCCAAACTCATTCTATGAGGCCAGCATTACCTTAATCCCCAAACCAGGCAAAGACCCCATCAAACAGGAGAATTTCAGACCGATATTCCTGATGAATACGGATTCCAAAATCCTCAACAAAATCCTAGCTAATAGGATCCAACAATACATTAAAAGGATCATCCACCACGACCAAGTGGGATTGATCCCCGGGATGCAAGGGTGGTTCAACATTCACAAATCAATCAATGTGTTAGAACACATTAATAAGAGGAGGGAGAAGAACCATATGGTCCTCTCAATTGATGCAGAAAAAGCACTTGACAAAATACAACATCCTTTCCTGATTAAAACTCTCCAGAGTATAGGGATAGAAGGAACATTCCTCAAGCTCATAAAATCCATCTATGAAAAACCCACAGCGAATATCATCCTCAATGGGGAAAAGCTGAGAGCCTTTCCCTTAAGATCAGGAACACGTCAAGGGTGCCCACTCTTACCACTGTTGTTCAACATAGTACTTGAAGTCCTAACAACAGCAATCAGACAACAGAAAGAAATAAAAGGTATACAAATTGGCAATGAAGAAGTCAAACTCTCTCTTTTCGCAGACGACATGATACTTTATGTGGAAAACCCAAAAGACTCCACCCCCAAATTACTAGAACTCATCCAGCAATTCAGTAATGTGGCAGGATACAAAATCACTGCACAGAAATCAGTTGCTTTCTTATACAGTAACAATGCAACTGTAGAAAGAGAAATTAAAGAAACGATTCCATTTACAATAGCACCGAAAACCATAAGATACCTCGGAATAAACCTAACCAAAGAGGTAAAGGACCTATACTCTAGGAACTATGAAACACTCATGAAAGAAATGGAAGAAGACACAAAAAGATGGAAAAATATTCCATGCTCATGGATCGGAAGAATAAACATTGTTAAAATGTCTAAGCTACCCAGAGCAATCTATACTTTCAATGCCATCCCGATCAAAATTCCAATGACATTTTTGAAAGTGCTGGAACAAACAATCCTAAAATTTGTATGGAATCAGAAAAGACCCTGAATCGCCAAGGAGATGTTGAAAAAGAAAAACAAAGCTGGGGGCATCACGTTGCCCGATTTCAAGCTATATTACAAAGCAGTGATCACCAAGACAGCATGGTACTGGCACAAAAACAGACATACAGACCAATGGAACAGAATAGAGAACCCAGATATGGACCCTCAACTCTATGGTCAAATAATCTTTGACAAAGCAGGAAAAAACATGCAATGAAAAAAGACAGCCTCTTCAATAAATGGTGCTGGGAAAATTGGACAGCCACATGCAGAAGAATGAAACTCGACCATTCTCTAACACCATTCACAAAGATAAACTCAAAGTGGATGAAAGACCTCAATGTGAGACAGGAATCCATCAAAATCCTAGAGGAGAACATAGGCAGTAACCTCTTTGACATCGCCCACAGCAACTTCTTTCAAGATACGTCTCCGAAAGCTAGTGAAACAAAAGCAAAAATGAACTTTTGGGACTTCATCAAGATAAAAAGCTTCTGCACAGCAAAGGAAACAGTCAACAAAACAAAGAGGCAACCCACAGAATGGGAGAAGATATTTGCAAATGACACTACAGATAAAGGGCTGGTATCCAAGATCTATAAAGAACTTCTCAAACTCAACACCCAAAAAACAAATAGTCAAGTCAAAAAGTGGGCAGAAGATATGAAAAGACACTTCTCTGAAGAAGACATACAAATGGCTAACAGACACATGAAAAAAGGTTCATCATCATTAGCCATCAGGGAAATCCAAATCAAAACCACACTGAGATACCACCTTACACCAGTTAGAATGGCCAAAATGGACAGGGAAAGAAACAACAAATGTTGGAGAGGTTGTGGAGAAAGGGGAACCCTCTTACACTGTTGGTGGGAATGCAAGTTGGTATAGCCACTTTGGAAAACAGTGTGGAGGTTCCTCAAAATTTTTAAATAGAGCTACCCTATGACCCAGCAATTACATTCCTGGGTATTTACCCCAAAGACACAGATGTAGTGAAAAAAGGGCCATATGCACCCCAATGTTTATAGCAGCAATGTCCGCAATAGCCAAACTGTGGAAAGAGCCGAGATGCCCTTCAACAGATGAATGGATAAAAAAGATGTGGTCCATATATACAATGGAATATTACTCAGCCATCAGAAAGGATGAATACCCAACTTTTACATCAACATGGATGGGACTGGAGGAGATTATGCTAAGTGAAATAAGTCAAGCAGAGAAAGTCAATTATCATACGGTTTCACTTATTTGTGGAACATAAGGAATAACATGGAGGACATTAGGAGAAGGAAGGGAAAAATGGGGGGGCGGGAATTGGAGGGAGAGATGAACCATGAGAGACTATGGACCTGAGAAACAAACAGGGTTTTAGAGGGGAGGAGGGAGGGGGGATTGGTTAGCCCAGTGATGGGTATTAAGGAGGGCACGTACTGCATGGAGCACTGGGTGTTATACGAAAACAATGGATCGTGGGTCACTACATCAAAAACTAATGATGTAATGTATGGTGACTAACATAATAAATTTTTTTAAAAAAAGCAAATAAATAAATAAATAAATAAATAAATAAATAAATAAATAATAAAATGCAATATAAATGTGCTTTAGGAAAATTACCACTCACTCTCTTGCTCACCCATCATTAGATTTTCATCCTGGTGGTTTGTTAAAAGTCAGCAGGAAGCATAATTATGGTTTTGGTACATGGTAGTATAATTATTTCCCTGTTTCCTTCATTTGTCCACATTTTTAAAAGTAAAAATATAGTCTATATTGGAAATAACCAATATTCTTTTTTTTTTTTTTTAAAGATTTTATTTATTTGACAGAGAGAGATAGCGAGAGCAGGAACACAAGCAAGGGGAGTGGGAGAGGGAGAAGCAGGCTTCCTGCCGAGCAGGGAGCCCGATGTGGGACTCGATCCTGGAACCCCGGGATCATGACCTGAGCCGAAGGCAGACGCTTAACAACTGAGCCACCCAGGCGCCCTGGAAATAATCAATATTCTTGTGAAATGGATCACGTTGGACAGGATCTCCAGTAGTCCTTCTATTTTGACAAAGAGCACAGACTTTTTAAAAATATATCATCATGCTCTATTTTATATATATTAAGGTAACAACAAAGGTAGCTTTTATTTTGAGAAACTCAGAGAGTGGAATCAGGAGAATTTTTCCAGTATTTATTTATTTTAAAAAGGTTTTCTAATTTTTATGATCATTATCATTATTTTTCTACCAAATTTTGCTTTTCAGACTAAACTATTCCAAGTTTTCTATTCTCTTCTTAGAGACATTAGTTTTCAAATCTAATGCCTAATATTTAGCACCATTTTGACACATATAAAATGACATCTTGGCTTATAAAGTAGAAAAGTAGAAGCAAAGTTAGGTAGCTAAGGGACTCTGTCAGAGATGTGCACTAGGATAACAGCTAGGACAATGTAGGTCAGTTATTTCACAGGCTCCGTGTCCTCTGAAATAGTTTGCAGTCTGGGTGCTTATTTTGTAATATAACTTTCAAGTGATATATATTTAGGAAAATCAATAATTTTAGATCTTAGGCAGATAAAATGTATAAACTTGAATTTTAAAATTTGGCAATAGACTGTAAAAATGTAAGTGCAGAATATCATAATTAAAATTAACCTCTTCTGACCTTTTGCAAGGAGAAAATGCAAGCAATTTATTCTCACATCAGTTTTATTTCCAGCAAAAAAGCATTCTAAAATAGACACTGTCAGAATGCTCAAATTATTGAGGCAAGTCTCTGAACTTTAGGCACAGCTACTTTGACTGCCTTTTGTCCAGGATGTGCTTAAACAAGCAGCAAATTTAATTCTGTCCCTCTCTCTTCATATATATATGTATACATACATATATGCATACATATATATACATACACACAAACACATACATGTAGCTGTCATATATGTATTTTATTGTATATTTCAGGATATTTTCACATATGCCACTTCATTTGTTTCTTTTTTTTTTTTAAAGATTTTATTTATTTATTTGAGAGAGAGAGAAAGAGAGAGAGCACATGAGAGGGGGGAGGGTCAGAGGGAGAAGCAGACTCCCTGCCGAGCAGGGAGCCCGATGCGGGACTCGATCCAGGGACTCCAGGATCATGACCTGAGCTGAAGGCACTCGCTTAACCAACTGAGCCACCCCCAGGCGCCCAACCACTTCATTTGTTTCTTAAAAAATCTTTACAAGCTAAGTAACATTATTCCCATTTTTAAAAAAGATTTTATTTATTTATTTGAGAGAGAGAGAGAACTAGTGTGGGGGGTGGGGGGAGAGGCAGAGGGAGAAGGAGAAGCAGACTCCTCACTGAGCAGGGAACCTGGTGAGGGGCTTGATCCCAGGACCCTGAGATCATGACCTGAGCTGAAGGCAGACGCTTAACTGACTGATGACCCAGGTGTCCCTACATTATTCCCATTTAACAGACAATAATGCTAAGGCCCAGAGTGTTTAAATGACTTGGAAAAGGTATAGGTGTTAATAGTTGTTAGAGAGGATGACTTTGAAGGTAAAGGGATTCAGGTCATACTAAGCTGAGCTAAAATGAGAAATTAAGTGTCTCCATTTGTTTTTTTCAGGTAATAAGTGTCTCAAGCTTGAGTCACAGGGATTGAAATGTAATATCATACTGTTACATCATGGTGAGTTAGATTAGAAATGTTTTTAAAGTTTTCTATTACAGTTTTGTCCTATTTAGGCATATTAAGAATACCATAAATATGACTAGAAAATCACAAAAGATAAGTGAAGAGGTTTCTAATTTAAAACAAAAATTTAAATTTAATTGGAATTTAGGTCATTTGGAGAAAATGAAATAATCTATTTTTAGGTTACACTAATCAGAACAATCAGTCTATACTTACAGTGAAGAAAGTTATAAAAGTTATAATCCCTTTTATACTTTGTGGTCAGACCACCTTCACTTGTTTATTCTTCAGCATATATTCACTGAGTACCTACAACATGCAGATATTGTCCTATATTTCAGTAATGTGTTCAAGTATGGATATCTCACTTAAAAAGAAAAGAAAATTATATCACTCTACCTTCAATGTCTACCAAGTGCCAGAAATGTCCATGCCTAATACAAAGTATTATTTTAATAATAATAGTTAATACAAATCGAGTCCTTCTTTTGTATTAAACATACTAATAGAATTAATTATTTAAAAACTTACAAAACCTTACTAGGCGATATTTTTATCCCCATTTTCCAAGAAGGAAACTGAGACCAGATATTACATAATTTTCCCAGGTTTTTAGAGTCAGCAAACTCTAAGCTCAGATTTGAACCTACATAGCTCCGCATCAGAGCCCACGCTCTTAGCCACCATATTATATTTACTGGTTTTGATCACTTATAAGCACTTCTTATACATCATTGATTTTAATCCTCTGAGATCTTCACAATAATTTTCCCAGGCAAATATTATCTTCATTTTACAAATCAGGAAAGGGGAGTTTGTAGACTTGTAGAACTTAAAGTCATACATGTCTGCCCTCCACTCAAATCTACTAAGCAGAGCCATCTTCAAGCACTTTAGCACTATAGAGTCAGGACCGGCTATGCATATCTTTGGAACAACAGTAAAATAAAAGTAGAAAGAAATGACCATATACATTTAACAAATTGTATACTTCCTGTTTAATAATTTAAAAAATTTACATAGCCACCAGTGGAGGAAAAAAAAAAACAAAACTCGAACTGAATTGGGTTCTTTGTTCCTGTGCTCTGAGTTAGTGTTATTTTCATTTGAATTATTTATGTGGGGAGTGAAGTGGACCATTATAAGACAATATGATTTTCAGTGCTCAGAATTTCTGATAGTTTTTTCCTACTCTATATAACTCATTTTATATTCATAAAAGTTACATGAAGTTGCATTATTTGTGGCAGAAGGGAAACTGAGAAAATTCAGTAACTTGTTCAAGTTTACAAGATTAATTAGTAGCAGATATGGAATGTAAACTAAAGGTATTGTGACTCCAGAATCCAAGTTCTTTCCCAGATGTCACACTGACAACTAGTTTATCCTAGAGAATAAATCAGAAAATTAGAAATCATGTCATAAGACAAGTAATTAAAAGGAATAAAAAGGTTATCTTGGAGAAGAGAAAACTCAGGGAACTATAAACAGATAAAAAATTGTATTATCCCAATAAGGCAGGACTAGCACCAAAAGATGGAAGAATTTTGAATTAACCTAAGAATTTTATTGACAGTCAAAGCCATTAACAGAAGTGTTTGGGTAGAGACTGGTTGTTGGTGTGAGGTAAAGACTACATAAGCACTAAAGGAAGGGAGTGAGCTATCCAGAATACCCAGTTCTCAAGTCTGTCTATATTTTGAATCACCTGGAAAATTACAAAATACAAATATGTATGCCTGAGTGCCATTTCCAGTGATTGTGAATTTAACTGGTACAGGGTGTAGATACAGGCATGGGGATTTTTTAAAACTTCCCAGGTACATTCTAACATTTAGCAAAAGTTGACAAGGTATCACTTGAGAGTCTTTTGGACAACGCCATAAAAAGACTCAAAGCATGAACCATGAAGTAGGACCGTGAACGACAAGAGTTTTGAACACTGGTTTTTAACAAGGGACCTATTTCCATAGTTTAATAGTTTAGAGCACATGTTTGAAATCAAACAGTGGAGTCTTATCTCAGCAAACTCATCACTCCAAGGCTTGGTTGCTTCATCTACACAGTGAGATACTAGCAATTATCCCCTTATGGAATGTTTGAGAGGATTAATACAAAACCTATACAATTGGTAGTTATTACTTGTATGATTAATTCCAGCAAGGTAGGAAGAACTCTATTTTTCTTTCCCCAGCTCATGCAGAGGGTATATGTGCATACTGGGGGGGGGTGGGGGGGTGATTAATAGAATAGTGTACTAGGCTTTTGGATAATTACTGACCTCTTTCTCTCCAAGCTTTTCTACTGCATATTTTTCAAACTCTTCAAGTTTATTTATTGTGCTGTGATTTTTAAGATGAATGTAAGCTGACCAAGGTGATTAAAGTAACTGTATATAGGATCTGAGGTCATAAGCATTCAGCTATACATCTACAGCAACTCTAGAACTCAATCCTGTTGTAAACTGAATTAATTTTGAAGTCAGTGCCCATGTGAATCTGACAAACTGTATACATGAAACTATAAACATATTTAATGCTCAACAACCCTTATTTTTTTGTTGTTGTTTTTAATCTTGTAACTGCTTCCTTTCCCAAGTGCTTCTAAGTTGAACACACTCTTTTGTAATACCAAGGTCTTGATCATGTTTGTATGAGCTCATATTCTTTCTTGAATAGCACAGTCCTTTGAGGACTACAAGGAAGAGAAATGTCAGAAAACTCACATAAATGCTTTGAGAACAAATATGTGTCCCATTTCATCCCAATACAAAAGATTTAATTAAAACAAAACATGAAACTGTTTTTGTTTTTAAAGAAAGGAACAGGCCAATGAATTTACTGAGTCCCTTGAATATGTATCTTTACGATAACATTAATATGTAGTATTTTACTTCCATCACGATGCTTTTGAATACTGCTTCTATCTAGACTATTTTTAATCATACTGTTTTTTTCAATTATCCTCATTTTAATTTATAAAATTTCTTTTAAAAAGTTTTTTTCTTCCCTTTCCCAAACCTCTTTCTCACTTACAATGTACAGTTGTTTTGTAGCAAGTTTAATTTAGATTTCATTTGCATCCTATTTTGAGATTTTAAAACATTTTGAGTAATAGCTTTCAGGCTCCTGTCTTATAGACAAGAAACATAGTATTGCAATTGAGGACACATGGGTTCTTATCCTGGCTCTATCTATCAATACACTGGCGATCCTAGACAACTAAACCTCTCTTTGCCTCATTTTCTCACCTGTAAATTAATTAAATGAATTATATTTGTAAAGCACTTATTGTCTGGTTTTAAATAAGAACTATATAAATAAGCACCATGAATTTGTTTTTGCATATCGTAGGGCCTGACATATACTAAGTAGTCAATGAATAAATTTGAGGTCAATCACTTATATCTACAACAAATTATTTGTGTCATATGAAACAATCTCCTTGAGCTTCAACAACTTCACCTTAAACACAAGGATTATAATACCGATTTTGTGTCATAGGATTGCTAGGACAATTAGTCAACTGTTATATAAGAAACCAGTTTAAAAAACTAAAGTGCTTTACAAATGCAAGTTAATAAATATTAATATTATCTCAACTTGTCTATAATGTAATTTCATGTGCCAAGCAGAAGGGATTTTGCTTAATCCAGGAAGCATAGCATTGGGAAAGAGTTGAGATCCTCTCCCAGGGAGATAATGTCCTGTCCCAAGGATAGAGCCAGGAAATATTGCTGACAGAACTGTTTTAAATTATGATTTATGTCAGCTTATTGCACACAAAATATTAGCTATCTTAATTTTTTTAAAAGGATTATCTTAAGTAGTCTCTAGTGCATTACAATTTGTGTACGATATCCCTTTGCCCTTCACACACATTATGAGAAATTATATTTCTACTCAGATGATTCCAAATGAATTACTGACATCTATAGTGGTAAAATTAAATCAAAAAAGCATAGCATTTGTCCAGGGTAAAATAAGGTGATAATATACATTTATGTAGTTTAAAATAGTAGGCATCGTGTCTTACTTCCCACAGATAATCTTACCTATGTCTTTCCTCTTTTTCTTTTGGAAAATGATGCCTTAGTAAAGCAAGATCCTTAATTATGAACAGCCACCAGTTAAATGTGGAAATATTAAAATAAATCGTTTCTTCCCAGAAATTTTTCTCAGAGTAAAGTTATAGCTCAATAAGGAAGACATACTTCCATCTTAAAGTTAGCACTAAATATTTTACTTGTGGTCTCTTGGAACATTTGCAGCTCATACAGAAGAAACATTTGCATTTTTCACAGTGGGCATTTAATACTAAGGTGAACCATTCTATTCAGAGTAAGTTGAATGTTTTCTTCACAAATATCCAAATCTAAATCTAAGTA
The DNA here is from genome assembly GCF_011800145.1 of Mirounga leonina. NCBI lineage: Eukaryota > Metazoa > Chordata > Mammalia > Carnivora > Phocidae > Mirounga > Mirounga leonina. Next base: position 7,014,395 of record NW_023270323.1, read on the forward strand.
CACTGTGAGGTTACAGCAGAAAAAAAGTTTATTTTTATTATGTGCTCTATTTTTTTAAATTTTAATTTATTATGGTAAAAACACTTACTATGTGGGGGAGGAACAAGATGGAGATGGAGGAGTAGGAGACCTAAATTTCATCTGGTCCCAGGAATTCAGCTAGATAGGGATCAAACCATTTTGAACACCTTAGAACTCAACAACAGATTGAAGAAAAGAATAGCAGTGACTCTGAATAGAAAAGGGACCACTGGGTGCCTGGGTGGCTCAGTTGGTTGGGCGACTGCCTTCGGCTCAGGTCATGATCCCGGAGTCCCGGGATCGAGTCCCGCATCGGGCTCCCTGCTCGGCAGGGGGCCTGCTTCTCCCTCTGACCCTCCCCCCTCTCATGTGCTCTCTGTCTCTGTCATTCTCTCTGTCTCAAATAAATAAATAAAATCTTTAAAAAAAAAAAAAAAAGAAAGAAAAGGGACCACTTTCTGGAAGATCTCTTCCGATTTGTTTAGCACATATTTTTCTGGGGTCTTGTTACCCTGTTACCATTTCATTCTCTCATTCATCTATTCTCCTCTGGACAAAATGACAAGATGGAAAAAATCACCTCAAAAAAAAACAAAAACAAAAACAAGAGGCAGTACTGACTGCCAGGCACCTAATCAATATGGATATTAGTAAGATGTCAGAACTAGAGTTCAGAATGATGATTATTAAGATACTAGCTGGGCTTGAAAAAAGCATGGAAGATATTAGAGAAACGCTTTCTCTGGAGAAATCAAAGAACTAAAATCTAACAAAGTCAAAATCAAAAAGGCTATTAACGAGGTGCAATAAAAAATGGAGGCTCTGCTAGGATAAATGAGGCAGAAGAGAGAATTAGTGATATAGAAGACCAAATGGTGGAAAATAAAGAAGCTGAGAAAAAGAGAGATAAACAACTACTGGATCACGAGGGCAGAATTCGAGAGATAAGCGATACCATAAGACGAAACAATATTAGAATAATTGGGATCCCAGAAGAAGAAGAAAGAGAGAGAGGGGCAGAAGGTATATTGGAGCAAATTATAGCAGAGAACTTCCCTAATTTGGGGAAGGAAACAGGCATCAAAATCCAGGATGCACAGAGAACCCCCCTAAAAATCAATAAAAATAGGTCAACACCCCAACATCTAATAGTAAAACTTACGAGTCTCAGAGACAAAGAGAAAATCCTGAAAGCAGCTTGGGACAAGGGATCTGTAACCTAAAAAGGGAGAAACATTAGACTGGCAACAGAACTATCCACAGAGACCCAGCAGGCCAGAAAGGACTGGCATGATATTTTCAGAGCACTAAATGAGAAAAATATGCAGCCAAGAATACTATATCCAGCTAGGCTGTCATTGAAAATAGAAGGAGAGATAAAAAGCTTCTAGGACAAACAAAAACTAAAGGAATTTGCAAACACGAAACCAGCCCTACAAGAAATATTGAAAGGGGTCCTCTAAGCAAAGAGAGAGCCTAAAAGTAACATAGACCAGAAAGGAACACAGACAGTATACAGTAACAGTCACCTTATAGGCAATACAATGGCACTAAATTCCTATCTTTCAATAGTTACCTAGAATGTAAATGGGCTAAATGCCCCAATCAAAAGACACAGGGTATCAGATTGGGGAAAAAAAAAAAAAAAAACAAGACCCATCAATATGCTGTCAGCAAGAGACTCACTTTAGACCCAAAAACACCTCCAGATTGAAAGTGAGGGGGTAGAAAACCATTTACCATGCTAATGGACACCAAAAGAAAGCTGGGGTGGCAATCCTTATATCAGACAAATTAGATTTTCAACCAAAGACTGTAATAAGAGATGAGGAAGGACACTACATCATACTTAAAGGGAAGATCTAACCATTATAAATATCTATGCCCCTAACATGGGAGCAGCCAATTATATGAGCCAATTAATAACAAAAGCAAAGAAACACATTGACAACAATACAATAATAGTGGGGGACTTTAACACCCCACTCACTGAAATGGACAGATCATCTAAGCAAAAGATCAACAAGGAAATAAAGACTTTAAATGACACACTGGACCAAATGGACTTCACAGATACATTCAGAACATTCTATCCCAAAGCAATGGAATACACATTCTTCTCTAGTGCCCATGGAACATTCTCCAGAATAGATCACCTCCTAGGTCACAAAACAGGTCTCAAACGGTACCAAAAGATTGGGATCATTCCCTGCCTATTTTCAGGCCACAGTGCTTTCAAGCTAGAACTCAATCACAAGAAGAAAGTCGGAAAGAACTCAAATACATGGATGCTAAACAGCATCCTACTAAAGAATGAATGGGTCAACCAGGAAATTAAAGAAGAATTAAAAAAATTCATGGAAACCAATGAAAATGAAAACACAACTGTTCAAAATCTTTGGGATGCAGCAAAGGCAGTCCTAAGAGGAAAGTATACAGCAATACAAGCCTTTCTCAAGAAACAAGAAAGGTCTCAAATACACAACCTAACCCTACACCTAAAGGAGCTGGAGGAAGAACAGCAAATAAAGTCTAAACCCAGCAGGAGAAGAGAAATAATAAAGATCAGAGCAGAAATCAATGAAATAGAAACCAAAAGAACAGTAGAACAGATCAACGAGACTAGGAGCTGGTTCTTTGAAAGAATTAATAAGATTGATAAACCCCTGGCCAGACTTATCAAAAAGAAAAGAGAAAGGACCCAAATAAATAAAATCATGAATGAAAGAGGAGCGATCACAACCAACACCAAAGAAATACAAACAATTCTAAGAACATATTATGAGCAACTCTATGCCAGCAAATTAGATAATCTGGAAGAAATGGATGCATTCCTAGAGATGTATCAACTACCAAAACTGAACCAGGAAGAAATAGAAAACCTGAACAGACCTATAACCACTAAGGAAATTGAAGCAGTCATCAAAAATCTCCCAAAAAACAAGAGTCCAGGGCCAGATGGCTTCCCAGGGGGATTCTACCAAACATTTAAAGAAGAATTAATACCTATTCTTCTGAAACTTTTTCAAAAAATACAAGTGGAAGGAAAACTTCCAAACTCGTTTTATGAGGCCACCATTACCTTGATCCCCAAACCAGACAAAACCGCATCAAAAAGGAGAATTACAGACCAATATCCTTGATGAACATGGATGCAAAAATTCTCACCAAAATACTAGCCAATAGGATCCAACAGTACATTAAAAGAGTTATTCACCATGACCAAGTGGGATTTATACCTGCGCTGCAAGGTTGGTTCAACATCCACAAATCAATCAATGTGATATAATACATTAATAAAAGAAAGAACAAGAACCATATGGTCCTCTCAAGAGATGCAGAAAAAGCATTTGACAAAGTACAGCATCCTTTCTTGATCAAAACTCTTCAGAGTATAGGGATAGAGTGTACATACCTCAATATCATAAAAGCCATCTATGAAAAATCCACAGTGGATATCATTCTCAATGGGGAAAAACTGAGAGCTTTCCCCCTAAGGTCAGGAACACGGCAGGGATATCCACTATCACCACTGCTATTCAACATAGTACTAGAAGTCCTAGCCACAGCAATCAGACAATGAAAAAAAATAAAAGGCATCCAAATCAGCAAAGAAGTCAAACTCTCACTCTTTGCAGATGATATGATAATTTATGTGGAAAACCCAAAAGACTCCACCCCAAAACTGCTAGAACTCATATAGGAATTCAGTAAAGTGGCAGGATATAAAATCAATGCACAGAAAACAGTGGCATTCCTATACACCCACAACAAGACAGAAGAAAGAAATTAAGGAGTCAATCCCATGTACAATTGCACCCAAAACCTTAAGATACCTAGGAATAAATCTAACCAAAGAGGCAAAGAATCTGTATTCAGAAAACTATAAAATACTCATGAAAGAAATTAAGGAAGACACAAAGAAATGGAAAAACGTTCCATGCTCATGGATTGGAAGAAAAAATATTGTGAAGATGTCAATGCTACCTAGAGCAATCTACACATTTAATGCAATCCCTATCAAAATACCATCCACTTTTTTCAAAGAAATGGAACAAATACTCCTAAAATTTGTATGGAACCAGAAAAGACCCCAAATAGCCAGAGGAATATGAAAAAGAAAAGCAAAGCTGGTGGCATCACAATTCCAGACTTCAAGCTCTATTACAAAACTGTCATCATCAAGACAGTATGGTACTGGCACAAAAACAGACACATAGATCAATGGAACAGAATAAAGAGCCCAGAAATGGACCCTCAACTCTATGGTCAACGAATCTTCGACAAAGCAGGAAAGAATGTCCAATGGAAAAAAGACAGTCTCTTCAACAAATGGTGTTGGGAAAATTGGACAGCCACATGCAGAAGAATGAAACTGGACCATTTCCTTACACCCCACACAAAAATAGACTCCAAATGGTTGAAAGACCTCAATGTGAGACAGGAGTCCATCAAAATCCTAGAGGAGAACAGAGGCAGCAACCTCTTCGACCTCAGCTGCAGCGACTTCTTCCTAGAAACATCGCCAAAGGCAAGGGCAGCAAGAGCAAAACTGAACTATTGGGACTTCATCAAGATAAAAAGCTTTTGCACAGCAAAAGAAACAGTCAACAAAACCAAAAGACAACCGACAGAATGGGAGAAGATATTTGCAAATGACATATCGGATAAAAGGATCCAAAATCTATAAAGAACTTATCAAACTCAACACCCAAAGAACAAAGAATCCAATCAAAAAATGGTCAGAAGAAATGAACAGACATTTTTCCAAAGGAGACATCCAAATGGCCAACAGACACATGAAAAAGTGCTCAACATCGCTCAGCATCAGGGAAATCCAAATCAAAACCTCAAGGAGATACCACCTCACACCAGTCAGAATGGCTAAAATTAACAAGTCAGGAAATGACAGATGTTGGAGAGGATGCGGAGAAAGGGGAACCCTGCTACACTGTTGGTGGGAATGCAAGCTGGTGCAGCTACTCTGGAAAACAGTATGGAGATTCCTCAAAAAGTTGACAATAGAGCACCCTATGACCCAGCAACTGTACTACTGGATATTTACCCCAAAGATACAAATGTAGGGATCCTAAGGGGCACATGCACCCCAATGTTTATAGCAGCAATGTCCACTATAGCCAAACTATTAAGAGCCAAGATGTCCATCGACAGATGAATGGATAAAGAAGATGTGGTATATATATACAATGAAATATCATGCCACCATCAAAGGAATGAAATCTTGCCATTTGCAATGATGTGGATGGAACTGGAGGGTATTATGCTGAGCGAAATAAATCAATCAGAGAAAGACATGTTTCATATGACCTCACTGATATGAGGAATTCTTCATCTCAGGAAACAAACTGAGGGTTGCTGGAGTGGTGGGGTGGGAGGGATGGGGTGGCTGGGTGACACTGGGGAGGGTATATGCTATGGTGAGTGCTGTGAATTGTGTAAGACTGTTGAATCACAGACCTGTACCTCAGAAACAATACATTATATGTTAAAAAAAAAAAGAAGAAGAAGAAGAAGATAGTAGGAAGGGAGAAATGAAGGGGGGGAAATTGGAGGTGGAGACGAACCATGAGAGACTATGGACTCTGAGAAACAAACTGAGGGTTCTAGAGGGGAGGGGGGTGAGGGAATGGATTAGCTTGGTGATGGGTATTAAAGAGGGCACGTATTGAATGGAGCACTGGGTGTTATGAGCAAACAGTGAATCATGGAACACTACATCAAAAATTAATGATGTATGGTGATTAACATAATAAAAAAAACAGTTGCTATGAGATCTACTTCTTAAAAAATATTTAAGTGTACTATATGCTATTGTTGACCACAGGTACAATATTTTAGAGCAGATCTCTAGAGTTTTTTTATTCTTTATAAAATTTTTTTTGGCAAAACTTTTTTTTTAAATTTTTTTAAAGATTTTATTTATTTATTTTGACAGAGAGAGAGAGACAGCGAGAGAGAGAGAACACAAGCAGGGGGAGTGGGAGAGGGAGAAGCAGGCTCTCCTCCGAGCAGGGTGCCCGATGCGGGGCTCGACTGCAGGACCCTGGGATCATGACCTGAACCAAAGGCAGATGCTTAACAACTGAGCCACCCAGGCGCCCCGGTTTATTTTTAAGAGTCCATTTAGCCTCTTTGGAGTAAATATGCTTGGCCACCTGCTTTACATTAGAATATGGTTCAAGATGTGCAGAAATGTGTGCATATGTCTATGTGTGCATGTGCATGCATGAGTGTAATTAAACTTATTGAATCTACATAATTCAAACAGAGTAGGCAAGTTGAACCATAAATATTTTTTAAAAAAAGCACTTTTCATGTTGAGCTTAGTTTAATGTTAAAAAATCTTAGGCATAATTATTGCATGAAGTTTATTTATTTATTTTTTTAATGAAACATATATTTGTCTTTTGTTAATTCCACTGCATCAGTGAGCTACTTTGAGACATGTCAAAATTTATTAGACTAAAATAAAAGCTAATAAGAAACCTCTTATTGTATGTTTTCTCTAACATAATATTCCTAAGCATATACCAATACTTCCTTTTATTGTATGTTTTTAGCAATAACGCTTTTCATCACGTTATCCATAATAAATGGTGTTAGTATTGGGGGCTACAGCGATACTTTTACCTGCATAAGAACTTATAGTGAAATAAGATTTCTCTCTTAAGATGTATAGCTATGCTGAAATAGTGAAAAGTCTCCATAAAGTGACAAAAAGTATTTCTAGGCTTTTAGGAATATATTATGATTGACTTACTAAAAGCTGTGTTACCTAGAAGGGAGTTTGTTTAGCCCAAGAAGCATAGCACGGGGGTAAACTGAAATTCTTCTAGGGAAAGGATGTTTAGTTCCAAGAATTCTGCCTGGCAGGCTTATTCTTTAGTATAATACCACTTAACATCAAAATCAAACAACTGATTCCTTCTTTAATTCACATTCCCACTAAGCCATTTTGATCATAATTTGGCTTCCTCTGTGCCATCCACATGGAGACAAGGTTGGATAATTTATCTGCTTCTCTAGTACAGTTAGCATTCTTACTGCATGTGGATAAATCAGAATTCTGAATTTATACATCAATCTCATGAGCTCATTTTTTTGTGAATCTGTCTCCTTATGAGTGATGAATCTGCTCTGGAAGTGCTAAAAGGAGTTTATCATTCTGCTGGCTGATGTTTAGACACTTGAACTTCTGAAAAATCACTATCAACTGTGACATTCCCCCAATAATGATGATAAAGTTAGCAGACATGTAGGTCTGTCATGTGAGACACTTTCCTAAGTTCTTTACATATACAAACACATTCTATGGCCATAAAAAATCTTTGAGTTAAATATTTTTGTTATATTACTTTTTTTATGTGAAGAAACTGAGTCAGAAAAGTAAACAATAGAGGAAGGCATCAAACTCGGATGTCCGGTTCCAGAAACTGTGCCAGAGTACTTCTAGAGTACTTATTAATATGAACATTAACATTCTAGAAGCCTTGTTAATATCAACATTGGTATCACTGCTTAACTTATCTTTCTGCCTGGGGGGTCTTAAAAAAATTCCACGAAGTTCAATACAGTTTTTTGTTTTGTTTTGTTTTGCTTAGATTTTTATTTATTTATTTGAGAGAGAGAGAGCATGCGTACCCACCAGCAGCAGGGAGGGGCAGAAGGAGAGGAGAGAGAGAATCTCAAGCTGACTCTGTGCTGAGCACAGAGCCTGATATGGGGCTCAACGGCAGGTCCCTGAGATCATGACCTGAACAAAAATCAAGAGATGGACACTTAACCGATTGAGCCATGCAGGCGCCCCTCGATACAGTTTTATAACGAGGTAAATAGAAATTAAAATCTTATTTTTGTATTACTTAGTAATGTATCTTGGTTTTAAAGATCCTATAATATGCTACTTCCAATCAAATATTGGAATTATTCCAAAATAGAAAAACATTTAAAAGTATTTTGGGAATGATTGACCTATAACATTTTAAAGGCAATGACATATCAGATAAAGGGCTAGTATCCAAAATCTATAAAGAACTTATCAAACTCAACACCCAAAGAACAAAGAATCCAATCAAGAAATGGGCAGAAGACATGAACAGATATTTTTCCAAAGAAGACATCCAAATGGCCAACAGACACATGAAAAAGTGCTCAGTATCGCTCAGCATCAGGGAAATCCAAATCAAAACCTCAATGAGATACCACCTCACACCAGTCAGAATGGCTAAAATTAACAAGTCAGGAAATGACAGATGTTGGCAGGGATGCAGAGAAAGGGGAACCCTGCTACACTGTTGGTGGGAATGCAAGCTGGTGCAGCCACTCTGGCAAACAGTATGGAGGTTCCTCAAAAAGTTGAAAATAGAGCTACCATATGATCCAGCAATTGCACTACTTGGTATTTACCCCAAAGATACAAAAGTAGGGATCCAAAAGGGTACGTGCACCCTGATGTTTATAGCAGCAATGTCCACAATAGCCAAACTGTGGAAAGAGCCAAGATGTCCATCGACAGATGAATGGATAAAGAAGATGTGGTATATACATGCAATGGAATATTATGCAGCCATCAAAAGGAATGAGATCTTGCCATTTGCAACGATGTGGATGGAACTGGAGGGTATTATGTTGAGTAAAATAAGTCAAACAGAGAAAGACATGTATCATATGATCTCACTGATATGAGGAATTCTTAATTGCAGGAAACAAACTGAGGGTTGCTGGAGTGGGGGTTGGGGTGGGAGGGATGGGGTGACTGGGTGATAGACACTGGGGAGGGTATGTGCTCTGGTAAGCGCTGTGAATTGTGCAAGACTGTTGAATCTCAGATCTGTACCTCTGAAACAAATAATGCAATATATGTTAAGAAAAAAAAAAAAGAAGAAGAAGGAGGTAGCGGGAGGGGAAGAATGAAGCAGGGGAAATCGGAGGGGTAGACGAACCATGAGAGACGATGGACTCTGAAAAACAAACTGAGGGTTCTAGAGGGGAGGGGGGTGGGAAGATGGGTTAGCCTGGTGGTGGGTATTGAGGAGGGCACATTCTGCATGGAGCACTGGGTGTTGTGCACAAACAATGAATCATGGAACACTTCATCTAAAACTAATGATGTAATGTATGGGGATTAACATAAGAATAAAAAAAGGCAATGAAGAAAATTCAAGAAAGGAAGCTATGGTACTTTTACAAGAGTTTTTTAAAAATAAAGTTCTCATGCACTCTTCCATGCACTTCTACAGGATCATATAGGAAAGTTGGACTTTATGAAACTGAAATCACACATCTATTTATTAATCACTACCACTACATGAGAGTAGCTCTATGTTAACTTGCTTTTTTTGTTTGTTTAAGATTAATGGAGAAAATAAATGGATAAATCAGTAAATCTCTAATACTGTACAATCTTGTAATATTCCTTACAAATATTTGTTTGGGATAAAATTCCCAGAGCATGCCTGCTACATGTAATGCACTATGACAGGTACAGAATAAATGATGAAAATCTTCTCTTCTAACCTAGTATAAAAAAGAGTAACAAAAATAACAAAATAACAAAATGGCAAAAATAACATTAAAACAGCTAGGATATATGAAGTACTATAAGGAGGTAATAAAAAAGGAGACTATTTCTGACTAGGCACTGATTTACTGAACACACATTTTGTGTGCTTCTCTATGCCAGGTACAGTTTAGGAGGATTGGGGCTTCAGCAGTAAAGAGAAAAAGGTTTTGCCCTCATGGATCTATTGTAGATTCTAGTGAGAGGAGAAAGGATAAATATTATCAAATATAGAATGTGTAAGGAAGTGATAAGTATTTGCCTATTAAGTAGGATAGTCAGGAAAGAGAAGAGAACTCAATGAAATGAGAAAATGATTCCTATAGGGATTGTTTACAAGGAAGTTTACCTAGCTGAGGGATTAACAGCAGATTAAGAATGGCTAATTATAGTCCTTTTTTTTTTAAAGCAAAGTTTCATTTTTGTGTTTTTATAAAATGTAATTTAAGCAAAATCTTGAAGGACTGAGCAAAGAATGGTAAGAGAAATTACAAGATGTTTTGGCATGAACAAAGCTAGGATATTGAAAAATAAGGGAAATATTTAGGAATTGAGATATTTAGCTGAAGTGTAAGGTGCATACAAAGTAAGGAAAGGTGAGGCTGAGAGGGAAAGTTGAAATGAGTTGGATGTATAAGGACCTAAAATTTAGCAGTGGCAGTAGGAAAGGGGATATATATGTATAATTCAGAATATAGAATTAATAAGATTCTGTGATTGGTTTGATTTGGTGGCAAAGAAAAGATGAAGTCCAAAATAATTCTAAAGTTTGGTTGGACCTCGGTGACTTGAAAGTTATGTTGTCATTAATAGGAAAACAAATCAGAATGAAGACCTAAATTGATGGGAACTATTGAGTGATAAGTTACAATTGAAATTCTGTCGGTTATGTTGTATGTCTGACCATATATATATATAAATATTCCATAATTTTAAGTAAATGAACAAAGATAACTGAGAAACATATGTAAACACAGGCTTGAATTAAATAAGAGAACTTAATCTCTATTTTCAAATATTACTAAACATTTATGTGAGAACCCACAAATGCATAAGCACAATACATACTAAGTAGATTACTTAATGATATATCAAACATTGGGTCATATTTATCTTAAAATTACATAACGCATAACAGGCTTCTTTTTATCTCTTGAAGCATGGTGTCCAGTGGGTCACACTTTCAAGGTGGAATTTCGCCCTCATAATTTTAGCTGTTTGAACTGACAAATTCTCTTTGCTTCATGTTCTCTCTGATATTATGAAGATAATGGGTATACCTACTTCATAGGTTTGTTGGGAAAATTTAAGGAGCGAATCTATCTATACTGCTCAGTACATAACTAGTTTTCTATACATGTTACTGTGGTTATTACATATGAGTTTCATAGATTTTTATTTGTTTTTTTCCAAGTTATAAAGTCTATTTTGGAGTATTCTGGGGATGCTTCACTTGATACTTCATTTTTTTTTCTCTTTTAACCACAATGGCCTAGAATTGCTAGGGATTTGGGAGGAAGAGTAACAGTAACAACTTTAATACTATTCATTCAATATGTTTGTATTACTTTTTTTTTTTACTTCCTCAAGCTCAGTGGTGTCACTTTAGAAGATATATTGACGACTGAAAAGAAAAAAGCGATATAATTTACATGTCTAGGATGTGAGCAATGTCTAGACTGCCCTATACTGGAAGTAACCTTTTGCAGAGCCAGATGACACAATATCCAGAATTGGTTTTAAATTTGCATGCATCCCTAAAACAAACTTCTGAATTTGGGAGAATTCAAATGAATGAAATACTCTCACCTGTCTAATCATTTCTCACTCTCTCTCTCTCTCTCACACACACACATCTGTGAAATTAAATAGGAAATATTAAGAAAATAATAATTTAAATACATTTTTATTTTATTTATAATCCTGTTTAAACTCCACTGAGAGTGTATAGGAATAAATACATACACACACACCCTTACACACATATAATAGAAGTGCTTCAAACAATCAAACACAGAGTGACATTTGTTATAAACTAATTATAAGAAACAGAAAATCCAACCTATTTAATAAAGGGGAGGAAGGGATTTCCATTTTTTTCTCAAGCAATCTGAAAAAATGATGGGAGAAATTCAGATTAATTCTCAATATGTGAAAGGTTTGGGCAACCATTTTATTTTGCTATTATGTGAAGCAAATTCATCTCCTGGCCTTTCAGGAGCAGAAATGGGGCATTGTTGAAAATGAGGGGTTTAAGGTAAATCACAGTCTGAGAGAAAATTATGTGTCATATAGTCATAAAAATGAGTAAATCCCTGAAAAAATTTTCACTTTTGAAAATCTTGCTTTCCGAGAGAACTGATTTGCATTTAGAACTACAATTTCTTTCTTTTTTTTTTTTTTTTCCCAGAACACATACTATATACCAAGAACTCTGCCAAGTCCTGAGGGCTAAGATTAATAGGACACGTTCTCCTACTTCCAGGAGCTGACAGTTCTAGCTGAGAAGTCATGAATCCAGCATATTGAGTATCTGATACTCGTCGAAGCTCAATAAATATTTGCTTACTTAATGGATGTTGATTATATGGAAACTACCAAGACAGCAGAAAAATTTATAACCTTAGGACTCAGGAAAGACTTTCTGGCAAAGATGAAAACTGAGGAAAGTAAAGAAGAGGCTTCAGAATGAAGGAACAACTTAAGTAAAACCCTGGAACACAAAACCTAGAATATTCTGACAGATCTGCTAAGTTTTATTACACTTTTAAATGTGAGGTAAAATAAAGACAATACACCTTTAGAGACAGAAAGTGAGACAATATTGAAGGCCAGTGACCTAAAAAGTCAACTTTCAAGAAATGGCCACAGAAAGTGAATCAGTGAATCTTACACCTCTGGGGTTTTGCCAGCTTTTGTACTTTGAGACTTTCTAAGAATGTATTTTCTTTTTTTAGCCACAAATTCTACAATTCCACTCTATGAGAAAAAGAGAAAAGGAAAAGACATTTTCTTTTCCTGGCTACAGTCATGGTACTGTCATAGTCTTCTAAAACATGTGACACCTAAATCATGGAAATGGCTTAAAATGTCAACCAGCTCAAGTTTTCAAATTTGGAAAAAAAATATAAAACTACAACCATGAATTAAGATAAACATTTTGTTTTAGAATAGTTTTAGATTTATAGAAAAGTTTTTGAAGGTAGTTTCAACTTAGCTTATGTGATTTAAACTATAATTAAATTCAATACAGTTTTAAAAATTCTACAAGGTAAAAATAAAACAATAAAATAAAATAAAATAATAAAATAAAATAAAAAGATAAAAAGATAAAATAAATTCTACAGGGTAATTAGAGGCAAGGACAAAAGAGAAAATACAAAAAGCATCCTATCCTAGAGTATGTCGAGGAATGAATATATGTAGAAATCTTTTCATGTTCATTAAGCACTGAGATTTTTTAAAGAAATTTTTATTTTAGGATAGTTTTAGATTTACAAAAGAGCCATGAAGATAGTACAGAGCTCCCATTTACCCGAAAGCCAGATTGCCCTATTACTAACATCTTACTTTAGTATATTTGTAACAATTAATAAACCAGTATTGATACATTATTCACTGAAGTCCACACTTTATTCTTCTTTAGTTTTTACCTAATGCCTTTTGTTGTTGTTGTTCCAAGATCTTACCCAGTACATATAGTCATCATGTCTCTTTAGGCTCCTCTTCGGCTATGGCAGTTTCTCAGATATCCCTTGTTTTTGAATGACTTTGATAGTTTTGAGGAGTTCTACTCAGGCACATTGTGGATTGTATCTTAGTTGGGATTTGTGTAATGTTTTCATGATTAGACTGAGGTTATGGGTTTTTTGGAGAAAAACCATAGATGTGAAGCTCCAGTCTCATCACATCATATCTAAGGGTCCAAACTATAAAACATGACTTATCACTGTGGATTTTGACCTTTATCACCTGGCTGAGGTTCTGTTTTCCAGTTTCTCCACTGGAAAGGGAGTCTTTTCCCCCTCCTTTCTTGACTGTGCTCTTTAGAAGGAAGTTTCTATCACAGCCCACATTTAACCTTAAGGTGCAGGGATTATGTTCCACCTTCTTTTGGGAGGAATAACATAAATTATTTGGAATTCTTCATGGAGATGTCCCCCTATTTGTTTAAGTATTCACTTATGGATATTTGCTTTATACTTTGGGTTATAAGCCAATACCACTTTATGTATTTTATTGTTCAAACTGTTCTGGCACCGCCATTGGGAGCTCTTTCAGTTGGCTACTGTGCCCTTTTGACACACTCCCATTAATGCGTGCTTTTGTTTTGTTGTTCTCTAAGCACATCCTTTCTTCTGGTGCTACAATACAAATGTTCTAGGCTTCTCTTGTATAGTTCCTGCCTCAGTCCTAGAATCAGCTACAATGCCCAGAAAAACCTACTTCCTTTTACTGGAGAACTGCGTTAGAAACCAAGGCTTGTGCTCTAGGAGTACTTGTTGGAGTGTGGCTGCTTCTAGATCCTCTTCTTTGCTGACAAAACAAGCAAATACATGTGTATGTAGTAACCCATCTAACTAATCATGAATTCAGACTTAACGTTTCTTTTTAAATTCTAATCCATTACTACATGGATCATTCTAGAACCCCCCCCTTCTCCTCTGTTACCTCCTATTCCAATAGTGAGGATCCTGGCTCATCACTAAGCATCCATTTCCTGGTTTAATTCTGGTTTTCAGAATTGTTAGCTTCCACAACTTTGTCTGCAATTTTTATTATCAAGTTTTGGAACCTAGCCATCCTAATAGGTGCACAGAAGTTTGCCATTGATGTTCAATTTGCATTCCCCTCTTGTCAAATGATGATAGTGCCTTTTCATATGCTTACTTGGCATTAGTGTATCTTTGACAAAGTGTCTTCAAACCTTTTGCCCATTTTTCAACTGGGTTGTTTATTCTCTTATATTGAGTTTTAAGAGTTTCTGGTATACTTTGGATATAAATGTTTTACCAGATAAGTATTTTGCAAATATTTTCTCCCAGTCTGCATGTGGCATTTTTATCTTATTAGTATCTTTTGCAGAGAAGTTTTAAATTTTAATAAACATCGTTTTTTTTCTCCCATGAACCATAATTTCAGTGTTGTATCTGTAACTCATCACCAAACCTAAGGTCATACAGATTTTCCCATATGTTTCCTTCTAGAAATTTTAAAGTTCTGCATGTTACATTGGGATATATGATCCATTTCAAGTTAATTTTTGTGAAAAGTGTAAGGTCTGTGTAGAACCCTATAACACTGAATTTCAAAAGTAAACCCGGATGAAGGCAATCATTGGATAGATGACCAACTTGAAGTTATTTTAGTGTTTGTTCTTCCTCAGCACTAAAAAGAAAATCTCTAAAACTTTAAATTACATAACAGGTAGGTACACTGAGTTCTCTGTGAATGGGGCTTACCTAGCTCTCCAAATCAATTTCCTGGTATTCACAGACTTGTTCACTACTACCCTTCAATCAATCTCACTGGACACCTTTCTAAATATCAAGGATTTCTCACCTCAGAATCTTGACACATTCCATTTCTTCTGTTTCAAACACATTTCTCTGCTTTGCAAATGACTCTTCTCATCTTAAATTTACCTTTGCCTAGAAATCTACTCTAATCACCCACTATTTAGTCTAAAGTAGTTTCCCTCTATTAATATTTTTAATCAAATTGGTTATTTTCCATTGTATCACCTATTAAGATATGTAATTGCATACACACAACACTTCCTGTGTGTATATATAACCTACATATATACAGAGTTTTATTCTAGACTAAAATCTCCATGATGCTATCAAAAATGTATTTTTTATCAAAATATATCAATTGCCTCGCACAATATCTAACACATTCTAGAGCTTCAATAAATTTTTGTAAGATTCTTGAGTTAATTCCCACCCCATTTAAAATGTAAAAGGAGCATAAATGTTTAAATAAAATTGAAAAAGCAAAATATGGTGACATATTAGAGGGATTAAATTAAAACCAATAAGGAAATATGTACAGTTAAGATAGTAATACACCATGGGCGCCTGAGTGGCTCAGTTGGTTAAGCGACTGCCTTCGGCTCAGGTCATGATCCTGGAGTCCCGGGATCAAGTCCCGCATCGGGCTCCTTGCTCAGCAGGGAGTCTGCTTCTCCCTCTGACCCTCCTCCTTCTCATGCTCTCTGTCTCTCATTCTCTCTGTCTCAAATAAATAAATAAAATCTTTAAAAAAAAAAAAAAAGATAGTAATACACCAAAAATATAGAAAAGGTATTTTATTAGCAGAGATTTAAGTGTACTACCATTCTAAAACGGGTGCATTGCATTAACTATTAGCAGAGAGAGAAAAAATGAATACTCCCCAAATATTTTCTAATTCAGTGACAAGGCCACACCGCTTTATTATGATCAAATTGATAAGCTATCATGATGATAATATTAACAAAAATTATTCTCTGTGTGTGTCCTAACTCTCTTTACAAATTGATTTTTTTATGCTCATTAATTTATAGTCAGTGAAGTGCTTTAGCATAGGAAATCATGGTTGCAAGACAGATAATAATATCACATAATGACAGATTAGAAAGTTCTAAAATAAGAACTACAATGAATCACATATGTATTAATATTAGATTTTACTTATGACAAAAATTCCCCAAATTGAAAATCTGGTGAAATGCTATTTCATCTGAATTTTTAATAATTTTCTTCTCATTGGAAGGAAGAATTTCTATGTGGGATTTTAGATGATGGCCACTCAGAATTTAAGGTCTTACTATTTTTAATAATACTCATTTATAAACACACATTTTCAGCAGCAGTGATTTTTACTTGCATCTTTGAAGCTTTGCTGAGAGCTGTCATTTTTAGTGTAGGTATTGCTTCTCAGAATTATTATCAATTTGAGACTTAGGAAATATTCCCTAAGTAGTGAGAAAATTCCTCACAGGACAACCTTTGCAACTTACCAGAAAACTTAGAAGGCTTCTGACTTCACAATATGGCATATCTAAATGTGGCTAGGACTTGTTCAGATAATATTCTCTGATACATCAGGAGAGGCAGGATGTAAAATTAAACTCACACACTGTAAAGCCCTACTGCCTGGGTTTTCAAACCTGGGTTTGCCACTTACTAGTATGTTACCTTGGGAGTATTACTTAACTTCTCTGTGCTTCAGTTACCTCATCAATAAAGTGGAGGTTAATTATAATGTTTGTGATGATTAGGTTAGTCAGTACATTAAAAAATGCTTCCAACAGTATCTAACATGTAGTAAGTATTCAGTGAGTGGTAACTGTTATTATTAATCATGTGGTAAGGGCACCTGGGTGGCTCAGTCGGTTAAGCGTCTGCCTTCTGCTCAGGTCATGATCCCAGGGTCCTGGGATCGAGCTCCACATTGGTCTCCCTGCTCATCGGGGAGTCTGCATCTCCCCCTCCCTCGGCTCCACCCCCCACTCGTGCTTTCTGTCTCCCTCTCTCTCTCTCAAATAAATGAAATCTTAAAAAAAAATCATGTGGTGTGCCTAACCAGATTTTGAAATGGCATGCCTAGAGAGGCCCTTTAATGAGTATTCAGTATTGGACAATTACTGGGCAACCAAGTAGATGCTCTCATTTGATGACTTCAAATTGAATAATAACAACAACACAGAGAAACAGAAAGACACAGAGACGGCAGCAAGAGTGCATATTAGATTTCTATTTCTGTGAAACTAATTACTACAATTTGAGCAACTTTAAAAAAAATGTTATTGAGGTGCCTGGGTGGCTCAGTCGATGAAGCATCCGACTCTTGATTTCAGCTCAGGTTATGATCTCAGGGTTGTGAGACAGAGCCAGAGCGGGGCTCCACGCCTAGTGTGGAGCCTGCTTAAGGTTCTCTCCCTCTCTCTCCCTCTGCCCCTCCTCCTCTCTAAAATAAATAAATAAAATAAAAACTTAAAAAATTTTTTAAAACATCATTATCTCACAGATTCTGTGGGTCAAGAGTCTGAATTCTCTGCTCAGAGTCTCACAAGGTTGAAACCAAGGTGTCAACTGGGTGCATTTGCAGCTGTAGACTTCCAAGCTTCCTTAAGTTTTTGGAAAAATTCATTTCTTTGCAGCCACAAGACTTACTATCTGTTGCCTGAGGACCACTCTCAGCAACTAGAGTGGTTGTATATTATTAATATATTCTTGAGTTAATTCCCTGTTATATAGCCTCCTCCACAGATCTTCTCATGCTTTGAATGTCATCCTGTTTAACCAAGGGCCTCAGGGGTTCTTATTAGGTCAGAGCCATCCAGAAGAATCTTCCTTTTGATTACCTCACAGTCAACTGATTAGTAACCCAATCATGGGACTGATCTCTCATCATACTCACAGGTCTCACCCACACTCCAGAGTCATTGGGTCATCTTTGAATTCTGCCTACAACACTATGCAAGAGGAGCTCCCTTGTCCATTTTAATTGCCCTTATCCCTCAGAGAGTGCCTGGCAATAATCCACATTCAAGAGATATTTTTGATTGTATGAAAATTAATTCAAATGTTAGTTGGTCCCTTTTTAAAAAAATTTTTAAAGAGTTTATTTATTTATTTTAGAGAGAGAGAGAGCATACCCATGAGTGGTGAGGGAGGCACAGAGGGAGAGGGAGAGAGAGAATCCCAAGCAGACTCCCTGCTGAGCAGGGAGACCAAGGTGAGGCTTGAGCCCGGGACCCTGAGATCATGATCTGAGCCAAAAATCGAGAGTTGACTGCATAACTGACTGAGCCACCCAGGTGCCCCAACTCTTTGAACTTCAAGTATCATATATTGACTTTTAAAATTTAAATATTTATATATGCTTTCTGTACCTATGTATCCCTTTATAACTTACAGAATAAACTTAAAAACTAGGGAGTGCGTCCTAAACTTCATATAAGCATTCATTAAATAAATATGTACTGAGGAGCCATCATTTAAAAATTAGGGAGAAATACACTTTGAAACACACTATCCCATTTCCTTGGGCTCAAAATACCTATTCCCAAAGCATATAGTATAATATTTTGTAAACACTCAGTAAATATTTTAATTGACTTAGTAAACATCATAGATAAATAAACAACATGTAGGGGCGCCTGGGTGGCTCAGTCGTTAAGCGTCTGCCTTCGGGAGGCGCCTGGGTGGCTCAGTCGGTTAAGCGACTGCCTTCAGCTCAGGTCATGATCCCGGGGTCCCGGGATCGAGTCCCGCATCGGGCTCCCTGCTCGGCGGGGAGTCTGCTTCTCCCTCTGACCCTCCCCCCTCTCATGTGCTCTCTCTCATTTTCTCTCTCTCAAATAAATAAATAAAATCTTTTAAAAAAATTTAAAAAAAATAAAAATAAACAACATGTAGGTAAGTTATTTTGGATTAATTTCTGCAATGTTTTAATATAGGATTGCAGTAAATATGATAATTCCTGTAAAACTCAAATAACTCAATCTAATATATAACTTTTAGTTTCCCTAAGTCATTTTACCATTTATTCATGTTTGTAAAATTCTCTGTCTTAAGTGAAATATATTATATTTTTTTCTGAGGACAAGGTTATCAAAAACTTGGACTTAAAAATACATTTAGTATTGCCCATGCTGAAATTTTCTTAGAAAATGGGTCAATGCAAAGCTGTGATGTTGTGTCAGTTTAAAGCTATATTTAGTTTTGACAATAGTTTGGCAGTTTCTAAATTTTCCCCTCTGGCTCCTTAATGTGCCACATTTGAAATATAACAAAGTTAAATATCATGAGATTTGAATTCAAACCCAGGTCTGAAACTTGTGTCACTATGGGCAAATCAACTAGTTCCCTCTCCTATCAGAGAAATGCTTTGAACTCAATGGTTTGTTAGTCCCCAAGTTGTAAAGCTGATTTAATGATATTAACACAGTTCCAGGCTTAACGACTAAATATACACTATGTTCATAGCAGGAGAGAAGTAATTGATTGACTTGGATTTTTTACTTGTCTGCAGACAAAAGTAATCAGGTAACTTGTTTAAACTTTGAAGTTCTGGCTTCTTTTAAGCCATTCTTATCCTTGAGTAAATGGCATTTTTTTTCTTTTAATTTCACTAGCAAGACAGCCTTCAGAGGGATGTTGACAAATATCAGACTTCAAGTTGTAAAATCACATATTGTGGATAAGATTAATTATCTACAGAATTCCTTAGGGTAGCGTTTCTCAGAACATTGTCTCTGGTCCCCTCACCAGAACAACCAAATCTGAAACAACCTCCCTAATGAATCCAATCTGAAATGTGAGAAGAACAACTCCTAGAAAAGAAAAAAATATCAATTACATGCCCATATTCCAAAAAGAAAAAAAAAAAAGATTTCAATAACTGTCTGACTGGAAACAAGAAAAAGGGAAACCACGTAAGCATACTGTTGACAGGGAAGGGCTCCAGGGGAGCTGACAAGATGATTCTAGTTTATTTTGCAATTATATCCCTGCGGTAGAGATGGAGTTGTGAGGTTTTTGTAGTACAACGTACTAGCCTTTAATTTCACCCAATTTTATCCAATTACTTCTTCTTATTGAGACTCAGTTATACACTGGGTTTAGACTTTTCTGTAGAGAAGAGTATGACAGAGCTGAGAATCCTTACAAATTGGAGGATTTGTACTGGGACAATGAGACTCCATTAAGGCAATTTTCCAAGTAAGGCTTTGCTTTACCCCTGTAATTTTAATTTTTGATTAAATGACCCTGTTTTAACTTGACACATATGTCAATATACAGATCTACTCAACATCTCTAAATATATATTTTAGAATTTTCCATGTTCTCTCCTACCCTTACCCTACTAAGCATAAAAACACAGTAATCAGCATTGTTCTTTTACTGTGCAAAATCTGTTATTTTTTCCTTTTACATACGTGTAGGGTCAGAGGTGTGCCTACCTGGTCTCTAATCCTTAAAGTTGGCAAGAAATACAAATAACTTTTCAGATAAACTATAGGTTACCAGGTTCACTTCTGTATTGTAATTGCTGACTTTATGCTGACAACCTGACTTTTGAGATTCTGGATTTTATTTTATTTCATTTTTCGACACTTTATTTTAATGTCCCTATTTTGTTATGATATGCTATAATTGCCTTGCTTTTCACCCCAGATAAATACAGCCTAATTTCCTTCTTGACTAAGGTCTTATCTTCAGCTTACAAGACTAGTCCTAATTCTCATTCTCACATGAAAGCATCTTCAGGCAGAATCTATATCCCTCAACAAAGAACCCCATGAAAGCAGTCTATCCCTTTTTCTTTTAAGAAATTGATTACAGCCTGAATTACAAATGCTTTGGATTCATTGTTGGTTCACATTAATGGTGATTCACGTCAGCCTCCTAAAAGGCACATTTTTATATGTTCTATATTGCCCAGCTATTCAGGAAAAGGCACATCATGTATATGGCTGAAGAGACATTCAGGAAATGCACTAAGTTTGGGATTTCACTAAACTCATCAGTTGGAGTATGCTCTTCAGAAGCTTCATTTTTTTTGTTGTGTAACAATCCTATTATTTAGGGTGAAATACTTAGGTAATTGTAAGGATGAAAACTTGCATCACCCCAACCTCCTTAGATCAGAAATAGCTATGAAACATTTAAAGCAATTTCCAAAACTACAATGACCTCAGTTTTTCAACTTTCTGACTCAACTACTGAATAATCCTAATCAATAAAGATCCAAGAGTTTAAAGAATCAGAGACACTCTGCTCTCGTGCCCAAAGGCCCTGCTCTCGCATAGACAGTCACTGCATTTCCTTAGTTGTTATTCTATGAGACAGCCAGCTCATCCAGCTAGAGCTAGATCAAAGGCTTGGTTTTCTCAGGCCACTTTTCCTTAGGTCCAGAGCTACCTGTATAACAGGATAACATTTCCCCACAAAGTTCCTACGTAAGTCATTTTTTTTTTTTTAAAGGATGAGGATATGATTGATGACAGTAGAGATCCTGTTTAGAATAAAGATTGCCAGATCCTCCCAAATTGTTAGAACCAAAGCCACTTAGGGTATTTGCATAGTAACCTCTTCTCAAAGTGATTTTTATGCACGCCATAATCTTTAAAATAACTCTAGAAGTCTAGTACTGAATGCCAGAGACTGACATTTCCATTTTAGATAATTATATCACTTTAGCTTCCTCACTGAAAACAATCCATATGCTTGTGCCATGGTCTACTTCAAGATTTTGACAAAGAAAAAGTTTGCCTCTTGAACAGATTTTATCTTTGCATATGAAGCAAATTTCCTGAGGCAGAATTGATTAAACAAGAAATGGTAAGATAGGAGAAGACAAAATGGTAATAGTAAAAAAAGTGATAGTGGTAAGAGACAGAAAGAAAGAGAAATTACAGGGAGAGACAGGCTAACATTTACCCACAAACTTACTAGGTGAAAATCATTTTTTATAGAAGTTGAGGATATGACTGAAAGACAGTAACCACTTAGGCAAAGTGGAAATTAGATGAAATTTACTAATTCTACATGTGGGATATTTGTAAGAGATTGCATGTTACTTTGGGAGTAACTGCATCAATTCTCATCACCTCTACATATCATTTAGAGAAAACATTCAGCCCACTTTAAAAGTTTTGATTCTTGGTTTAATATGCCATTTAAAATGTGTCTAACTCACTTAAAGAGGACAATTATTGCCATGGCAACTTTTCATCTTCCTCTGAATAGTAATTATGATTCATCCATTATAAAATGCAATTTTATTTTGATCTAGCAGCATCTGAAACAATCTTCCAATATTTCTGATCATTCTACACTTAGGGAAAACAGAGTTATACTTATTTCTTATAGTTAAATATTACCAAATCACAAATGAATAAACACTCATGCAGAGTTCAAAAAAATGCCTTCTACTATCTGACCTGATTACTCCCAAATAACCTCAATAGAGTTTCTACACCAGGCCGGTCTCCTATTAAGAAAAAATGAGGCTGCCCTACTTTGGAGAAGTACAGGACATGAACTTTTATTTTAAACTATAAATAGATACATTGATTTTTGTCCCAATTTAAATCCAATCTATCACAAAGCTAGAACAGTGGTAGACAAATAAGATCAAGTCAAATAAAACTTAGCCCGCTCCATATTTTTCCTCAATTTCAAGAAAGCATATTTATCAAACCTAGGCTGGAACAATAATACCAGAAAGATTCTAAGTGCATGTAGATCCAAAGTGTTGTATTCCTTCTGAGTACATCAAGAATTACACGCAATTTCAGTGTATTTTCAAGAACTCTTGTATAAGAGTCCTGGCTTACCAGTAACTCACGTAAAAATATGCTAAGAATTTTAGCTTTTTTATTATAAGTGTATCAGGAGTCAATATGAATTTGAGTGTATACCTCCCTTCAAATAGGGGGTAAACAACTATGATTATTTTAGCCTAGGTTTTAGGGATAAAATATCCAAGACAAAGGATAAAAATAAGGGCTTATATCCTGCTTGTTATACACTAGATACTGTTCTAAGTACTTGATTCGCATCAAGTCACTCATTTTTACATCACTCTATGAGAAAAGTATTATTTTTGTTTGTTTTTCCATTTTGTTAAGAAAAATGATGGAACCAAAATTCAAAGCCTGTCAGTCTGACTCCAGAGTTTGTGCTCTTAGCCACTAGTCTATTTTACTTCTCAAAGGATTTACCTTTCATTCACAGAATTGTGAACTAATGATACCACTAACCATTGTTGAATTCCATTTGCCATAATTTCACTGGAGCATTGATTAATTACATGGTAATTTCTCAGATATGGGATAAAAAGTCTAGAAACCATGCCAACTGGGTGTTGGAGGAACTGGGAACACCCAGATTTTAAAATGGAAAATGCAAGGTAAAAACATTTAAAGTTCTCACAGATTTGAAGGATGGAATGGCAGAAGAGAGATTAGATATACTCAAAATATAATATCACTAAAATATTTAAATTTGCTTCCCATAAACTCTCAAAATTCCATATGGACTTGTAAATGGCAAAAATTACATGTTATGCCCGCATAACTGTATATGTAGTCTCATATTCCACAAATTATTTTACCGTGTTCAAATTTAGTTTATGCTTTCTAATTAGATAAAATTCAGCCTACCTCTTCCAAAATATAACTATTTCTGGCTTTTAGGTCATTCTGCAATCTCTGCTCTGGGGTTAAGAGCATTGGTTTTTGTTAGTTAACCTCTAATTGAGCTATCTGCTCAGACCCTAGGATTTATTTTTAGCTTAAACATCTATTAGAGCAATGGCAGAATAAGGAAAAAAATCAAATTGATGAGTATCTTTAAAGAATTAAATTAGAATCAGAGTAAATGTTGAATGGTGAGATTGAATTTTAAAGGTTTACAATTCTTGTTTATCATAGCTAACGGAAGAAGAAGGATGAGATTGGAGTGAACAGAGACCTAATTGCAGAACTAATATTAAGCTGAAATTCTCAAGGTACTTCTGACATGGGGATTTTACATAATTGAAAATTAAAGGTATTTTCCATTCTCCTATTGCCTTCTTAAATAATGTCTCCAATGTTTGTTCTTTTTGTCTACTGTTAGAAAACATTTTTAGGAATATAAAATGAGAAAACATAATATATTTCCATTTCTAGAAAAGTTCATTGAGTGCCTGACAGAAGAAAATGATAAACTCAAAATGTAGGTAACTGACAGTTTATTTTGAACATGTTAGTGTAAAATGTATTCCACTAAGTTATGTTATTTTTGAGGTTCTATTTTTTAAATTCATTTATAGAGGTCAAATGTTGCATCTAACAGAAGAAGTTTAAAACAAACAAACAAAAACAATCTTAAAATGTACATTCAATGATGCATGCTGGTCATTAAACTGAATTTATAGATTAAATAGACCATCTGTTGAGACCAGAAGATATGCTTACAGTTTTCCTTTCTCTACTTTATAAGCTGGACTTTGATTTCAGTACATGAGTGAAAAGCTGAGGTTCAAATTATCAACCTTTCTATTAGACAGTATTGTCCAATGTTTCACATTAGTAAAAGAGAAAGTTAGCAAAGAGGAAAAACCTTATTAGCATTTGATGGTATACTCTGATAATGACCTAATCAGCATTTTACACAAACTTGTTTAAATTAGGCATTAGGTTTTGTGCTTGAGAGACTTGAAGAATGCATTCTATTGAATAACATGAATAAAATCCATGCTCAGCAACTCTTTTTGAATTCTAACAAGATGTCCTTTAGTGAGGATACTCTGCAAATTATTAGTTCATTATGTCTTTCATTTCACCTTCCAAAGGTGTTATCTTTAAGAAAACATAGTTAAAAAAAAAATAGTGTTTTCTTTAACAAAGACTGCCTGAGAGAGCTTGATCAACTAGCGAGCACAAATTAGGCACATTCAAAAGTTTGTTCTCTTGAAGAAGAGAAGTTTGGTCTCACTGTTTTAAAGTAGGATAATTCACTGTCTGCCTGCCTTCCTTTCTTCCTTCTTTCCTTCCTTCCTTCTTTCTTTCATAAAAGAAAAACGTGTCTCCTATTTTGAAAATTCAAACACAACAGGATACATGGTAACCAATAAATGTCTCTTTCCAATACCCTGAACCCTAAATAGCAAAGAGTACCATTCCCCAGAGCTTGCCACTGTTAATACTTTGAGTACTCTTCTTGTAAATTTTATACATATACATTCATCATCTTATTTAAGTTAATACATATTCATGATATAAAATTCAGTAGTTATAAAATATATACCATGAAAAATAGGTTTCCTTCCTACTCCTATTTCCTAGCTACACAGGTCCCAGAGCTACTGGCTATTACAAGCATATTTGTATTATTAATATTTGCTTTCTGCCAAAATGATACCATATTACATACTTTTCTGCACTTTTTGCATTTAATATATCTCAGAGATAGTTCCGTATCAGTACATACGATCCACCTGATTTGGTCTAAGAATGCAGGGCATTCTACTATATGGATGTTAACATAATTTATTGAAATATTCCTCTGTCAATGGACATGGAGATTGTTTCCAAACTCCTTCTGTTGCAAGCACTACACTAAACATTATTATATATACATTATTTCACAGGTGTAAAGCTGTACCTGATGGGTAAGTTCCTAGAAGTAGAATTGCTGAGTTGAAGTGTGGTACATTCTTAATTTTGAAGGATTTTATTAAATTATCCTCTATAGAAGTTATACCAATCTAAAGTTCCATAAAAAATTTCCCATACCCCTGCCAAAACAGTGAATTATCAAACTTTTTAGTGTTCAATAATCTGAGCTAAAATTATATTTCTCTCTCGATTTAGCTGTCATTTATTTTTAATTATAAGCGAGGTTGGTTAACTTTTGACATACTTAAGATCCGTTTTTAAAGTCCCAAAAGCATTGGCTCTAAATTAAAGAGTATCTGATATTGAAATAAGAAGGCCTGGCTTTTTTTGTTTGCTCATATTAGCTTGTCATAACTTTGACTACCCAGTTATCATTATGATTTTAATAATTAGATGCAGATATACATATAAAACCTTACATGATTTCATAAATTGGATTGTATCATGCAAAATATTCTTGGGGGCAGTCTTTGCAATCTTAATCTTTTTTTTTTTTCCTTTTTGATTGCACCCTCTGTCATTTATCCTCCTCCCACAATAAATTTCATCTACAACACCTTCTCCACCCCTCACCAGATCACACAAGTGAGCAACCTATATGTATCCCATATTTTCTTTTCATTTTTTTAAATGGTGATAATAATGTATTTATTTTGTTTTGTTCTTTTTTTATTTCAGTTTTTATTTAAATTCTAGTTAGTTAACATATAGTGTAATATTGGCTTCAGGAGTAGAATTTAGTGATTATTCACTTATATACAACACCCAGTGCTCATCACAAGTGTCCTCCTTAATACCCATCATCCATCTAGCCCATCCTCTCACCAACCTGCCCTCCAGCAACCTTTAGTTTGTTCTCTATAGTTAAGAGTCTGTTTAATGGTTTTCCTGTGTCCTTTTCTGTCCCCCTATGTATATCTGTTTTATTTCTTAAGTTCCACATATGAGTGAAATCATATGGTATTTGTCTTTCTCTGATGTTTTGTGTAGTATAAAACACTCTAGCTCCATCCATGTCATTGCAAATGGCAAGATTTCATTCCTTTTGATGGCTGAGTAATGTTCATTGTATATGTATACCACATCTTCTTTATCCATTCATCAGTCGATGGGTATTTGGGCTCTTTCCATAATTTAGCCATTGTTGATAATGGTGCTATAAACATCAGGGTGCACTTATCCCTTTGAATTAGTATTTTTGTATTCTTTGGGTAAATAGCTAGTAGTGCAATTGCTCTGTCATAGGGCAGTTCTATTTTTAACTTTTTGAGGAACCTCCATACTGTTTTCCATAGTGGCCGCACCAGTTTGTATTACCAACAGTGTAAGAGAGTTCCCCTTTCCCCACAGCCTCGCCAACACCTGTTGTTTCCTGTCTTGTTAATTTTAGCCATACTGTCAGGTGTGAGGTGATATTTCATTGTAGTTTTTTTTTTTTTTTTTAAGATTTTATTTATTTATTTGACAGAGAGAGAGATAACGAGAGCAGGAACACAAGCAGGGAGAGTGGGAGAGAGAGAAGCAGGCTTCCTGCTGAGCAGGGAGCCCGATGTGGGGCTCGATCCCAGGACCTTGGGATCACGACCTGAGCTGAAGGCAGACGCTTAACGACTGAGCCACCCAGGCGCCCCTTCATTGTAGTTTTGATTTGTATTTCCCTGATGATGAGTGATGTTGAGCATCTTTTCATGTGTATGTTAGCCATCTGGGTGTCTTCTTTGGAAAAATGTCTATTCATGTCTTCTGCCCGTTTTTTAATTAGATTATTTGTTTTTTTGGGTGTGGAGTTAGATAAGTTCTTTATAGATTTTGTATACTAACCCTTTATCAGATATGTCATTTGCAAATATCTTTTCCCATTTCAAAGGTTGCCTTTTAGTTTCGTTGTTTCCTTTGCTGTACAAAAGCTTTTTATCTTGATCAATTCCCAGTAGTTTAGTTTTGCTTCTCTTTCCCTTGCCTCTGGAGACATAGCTAATAAGAAGCTGCTACAGACAATGTCAAATAGGTTACTTGCTGCCTGTGTTCTCCTCTAGGATTTTGATGGTTTCCTGTCTCACATTTAGGTCTATAATCCATTTTTGAATTTAATTTTGTGTGTAGTGTAAGGAAGTGGTCCAGTTTCATTCTTTTGCATGTTGCTGTCCAATTTTCCCAGCACCATTTGTTGAAGAGATTGTTTTTTTTCCATTGGATATTCTTTCCTGCTTTGTTGAAAATTAGTTGACCATATACTTATGGGTCCATTTCCAGGTTTTCTATTTTGCTCCATTGATCTACGTGTGTTTTTGTGCCAGTACCATACTGTCTTGATGACTACAGCTTTGTAATAACTTGAAATCTGGAATTCTGATGCCTCCAGCTTTGCTTTTCTTTTTCAAGGTCACTTTGGCTATTTGGGGGTCCTTTGTAGTTACAGACAAATTTTAGGGTTGTTTGTTCTAGCCTATGAAAAATGCTGGTGTTATTTTGATAGGGATTGAATTAAATGTGTAGATTGCTTTGGGTACTATTGACATTTTAACAATATTGGCTCTTCTAATCCATGAGCATGGGATGTTTTCCCATTTCTTTGTGTCCTCTTCAATTTCTTTCATCAGTGTTCTATAGTTTTCAGAGGACAGATCTTTTACCTCTTTGGTTAGGTTTATTTCTAGGTATCTTATAGTTTTTGGTACAACTGTAAATGGGATCAATTCCTTGATTTCTCTTTCTGCTGCTTCATTATTGGTATATAGAAATGCAACAGATTTCTGTATGTTGATTTTGTATCCTGTTACTTTACTGAATTTGTGTATCAGTGCTAGAAATTTTTTTGGTGGAGTGTTTCAGGTTTTCTATATAGAGTATTATGTCATCTGTGAATAGCAAAAGTTTGACTTCTTCCTTGCCAATTTGGATGTCTTTTATTTCTTTTTATTATCTGATTACTGAGGCTAGGTCTTCCAATACAATTTTTAGAGAGTGGGCATCCCTCTCTTATTCCTGAACAGACAGGAAAAGCTCTCAGTTTTCCCCATTGAGGATTATATTAGCTGTGGGTTTTCCATATATGGTCTTTATGATGTTGAGATAAGTTCCCTCTCTCCCTACTTTGTTGAGGGTTTTTATTAAGAATGGATGCTGTGGGGGCGCCTGGGTGGCTGAGTCGTTCTGCCTTCAGCTCAGGTCATGATCCCAGGGTCCTGGGTTCCAGCCCGCATCGGGCTCCCTGCTCGGCGAGAAGCCCGCTTCTCCCTCTCCCACTCCCCCTGCTTGTGTTCCCTCTCTCACTGTGTCTCTGTCAAATAAATAAATAAAATCTTTAAAAAAAAAAAAGAATGGATGCTGTGCTTTGTCAAATGTTTTTTCTGCTTCTGTTGAGGGGATCTTATGTGTCTTATCCTTTCTTTTATTAATGTGGTGTATCATGTTGATGGATTTGTGAATATTGAACCACCCTTGCAGCCCAGGAATAAATCCCACTTGATCACAGTGAATTATTCTTTTAATGTTCTTTTAGCGGGGTCTTTGTCTGGTTTTGGAATCAAGATAATGCTGGCCTCATAGAATGAGTTTGGAAGTTTTCCTTCCATTTCCATTGTTTGGAATTCTTTGAGAAGAATAGGTACTAACTCTTTAAGTGTTTGGTAGAATTCTCCTGGGAAGCCCTCTGGTCCTGGACTTTGTTTGTTGGGAGATTTTTGATCCTGAATCAATTTATTTGCTGGTTCAGTCTGTTAAAATTTTCTATTTCTTCCTGTTTCAGTATTGGTAGTATATATGTTTCTAGAAATGTATCCATTTCTTCCAGATTGCCTAATTGGTTGGCATATAATTTTTCATAATATTATCTCATAACTGGTTGTATTTCTGTGATGTTGGTTGTGATCTGTCCTTTCTCATTTGCAATTTTATTTATTTGGGTTCTTTCTCTTCTCTTTTTGGCAAGTCTGGCTAGGCGGTTATCAATTTTATTAATTCTTTCAAAGAGCCAGCTCCTGGTTTCATTAACCTTTTCTACAGGTATTTTTGTTTCCATATCATTTATTTCTACTCTAATCTTTATCATTTCCCTTCTTCTGTTGGCTTTAGGCTTCATTTGCTGTTCTTTTTCTAGTTCCTTTAAGTGTAAGATTCAGTGTATATGAGATTTTTCTTGTTTCTTGAGGTAGGCCTGTATTACTATACTATGTATTTCCCTCTTTTGCTGCATCCCAAAGGTATTGGACTATTGTGTTTTCATTATCATTTTTTCCGTGTATTGTTTTATTTCTTCTTTAATTTCCTGGTCAACCCTTCCATTCTTTAGTAGGATGTTCTTTAATTTCCATGTATTGGGGGTCCTGCCAATTTTTTTCTTGTGGTTTCATACCTTTGTGGTTAGAAAACATGCATGGTATGATCTCAATCTTTTTGTACTTGTTCAGGCCTGATTTGTGACCCAGTATGTGATCTCTTCTGGAGAATGTCCTATGTGTACTTGAACAGAAAGTGTATTCTGCTGCTTTAGGATGAAATAGTCTGAATATATCTGTTAAGACCATCTGGTCCAGTATGTCATTCAAAGCTATTGTTTCCTTGTTGATTTTCTGCTTAGATGACCTGTCCACTGTTATAAGTGGGGTGTTCAAGTCCCCTACTATTATTGTATTGCTATCAATGAGTTTATGTTTGTTGTTAATCGATTTATATATTTGAGTGCTCCAAAGTTGGGGACATAAATATTTTTAATTGTTCAGTTTTGTTGAATAGGCTCCTTTATTATGATATAGTGCCCTTCCTTATCTTTTGTTCCAGTCTTTGCTTTAAAATGTAGTTTGTCTCATAAAAGTATGGCTACTCCAGCTTTCTTTTGATGTCCATTAGTATGATAAATGATTCTCTATCATCTCCTCACTTTCAATCTGTAAATGTCTGTAGGTCTAAAATGAGTCTGTTGAAGGCAGCATACAGATGAGTCTTGTTTTTTAATCCATTCTGATACCCTGTGTCTTTTGATTGCAGTGTTCAGTCCATTTACATTCAGAGTCATTATTGATATATATGACTTCAGTGCTGTTGTATTACTTATAAGTCATTGTTTCTGGAGATTTTCTCTGTTCCCTTCTATCTAATCTTTGTTGTTTTTGGTCTTTCTCTCCCACTCAAAGAGTCTCCTTTAATATTTCTTGCCAGGCCGGCTTAGTGTTTATGAACTCCTTTAATTTTGTTTGTCTGGGAAACTGTTTATCTCTACTTCTATTCTGAATGTCAGCCTTGCTGGATAGAGTATTATTGGCTGCATATTTTCCCATTCAGCACATTGAATATATCATGCCACTCACTCCTGGCCTGCCAAGTTTCTGTGGACAGACCTGCTGCTAACCTGATTTGTCTTCCCTTATAAGTTAGGGACTTCTTTTCTCTTGCTGCTTTTATGATTTTTTTCTGTATCTCTCTCTCTCTTTTTTCTTTTTGCAACTTTAACTATGATATGTCTTGGTGTTGGCCTACTTTGTCGATTTTGATGGGAGTTTTCTGTGCCTCCTGTATTTGGATGTCTGTTTCTTTCCCCAGATTAGGGAAGTTTTTAGCTATAATTTGCTCAAATAAACCTTCTGCCCCTTTCCCCTCTCTTCTTCTGGGACTCCTATGACATGAATGTTATCAGGCTTTATGGAATCACTGAATTTCCTAAGTCTACATTTGTGATCCAATACTTTTCTTTCCCTCTTTCTTTTCAGCTTCATTATATTCCATAATTTTACCTTCTATATCACTTATTTGTTCCTCTGGTTCTTCCATACTTGTGGTCATTACATCCAGTTGGTTTTGCATCTCAGTTGTACCATTTTCTGTTTTGGCCTGACAGTAAGTAAGTCCCTCCATTAAGGGACTCCCTGGTGTCTTCTATGCTTTTCTCAAGCCCAGCTAGTATTCTTATGATTGTTGCTTTAAGTTCTGGATCAAGCACATTACTTATATCTTCTTTTGATTAGATCTGGGCCATGACCTTTTCCTGTTCTTTCTTTTGGGATGAATTCCTCCATCTTGGCATTTTGTCTAGGTCTCTGCCTTCTATGTGTTAGGAAAGCCTGTTATGTTTCCTGCTCCTGAGAATAATAACTTTATAAAGTTATGTCATATAATGTCCATGGCCTTGAACTTCAGGAAGTGCCTCTGGTGTATGCTGTGGTGTTCTGCTGCCATGCTTTAGCTACTCTTTCAGGTCAATCCTCTGCAGAGTTTCTCCTTGCCTGCAGTGGGGAGTGTTTGGACCCTGGCCAGAGTGTGATGACTTTTAACTAGGCGTGCTCTAATCTGCTTGTTAAAAGAGACCTAATGCTATTTCCACTAAAAGTGAAGCTTTGTAGAGCTGTATGGTCAATAGACATGTTGCATACGGGGGAGTTTGTGCTGGTCTTCTAGGGGAGGGGCCCACTGCTCTGGTTCTTGGGTATACTTACCCTAGAAAAGCAGCACCTTCCATGATGTGGCCTCTTCTCACCCTCTAGTTGTATATTTTGTTCTGTCAGCCCTCAGATCGATTTCTTGGGTATTCAGAATGATTTGATTTTTATCTAACTGTGTTCTATGAATGAGGCAAGACTAGGACCCTCTACTACCCTGCAATCATACCTCTCTGTATACTGCATTTTTAAAGGTATTTCTCAAGCATATTCCTTGCTCGTCTCTCTACCTCTCTCTTTCATATACATACATATATATGTATATATATCAAATTGACAATTATACATATGTATTTTTATTGTTTTACAATGCTGTTTCTTTTTTTTTAAATTTTGTGTATTTGAGCGAGAGAGAGAGAGTACACGCATGAGCAGGGGGAGGGGCAGAGGGAGAGGGAGAAGCAGACTCCCCACTGAGCAGGGAGATTGATGTGGAGTTTGATCCCAGGACCCCAGGATCATGATCTGAGCTGAAGGCAGACTCTTAACTGACTGAGACACCCAGGCACCCCTACAGTACTGTTTCTTATGAAGTAATTTTTTAATAGAATGAGCAATTAGGATATTTTCAACTAGTGTCAGTATATTTCCAATTATTCTACCCTGTTCTACATCCATTATCCATTTGGCTTTAGACATATAATTTTTCTCAGTGTTTACCTTATAGCTAACATTTTGTTTATTCTGACTATGGACAAAGAACTATCTCCCACTTCCTTATCCTATAAGGATAAGCTATATGATTTTTTTCACTAAGCTATAAGCTTATGATCTTTTTCACTAAGGAATTCATATATTTATGAATATTCTATAATCACATATTTATTATAATTCTTCCTCTACATAAAGGATCCAATCATTTTCTGATTTGTTTGGTGTAGTTTCTTTCCCCATCACTTGGTTGGCTGAAGTTTATTCTCTAGAACTTTCTTATCTGCTCACAGGAAATATCTCTTTGCATTTTTGAATGTTCAAAAATTTTTGTTTCTTTAGTACTTGAATGAATGTTTGTGCATAAAATAACCAGACCAAACTTTCAGAAATTTGTAATTAATCCTCAAAATTCTAAAATTGAATGCCATTAGGAAGAAGTTTGAGACTAACATAATTTTTGTACACTCAAATGACTGGACAATTTTCCTCAGATGCTCAAAAGAGTTCTCTATGTTATTTATTTATTTATTTAATTTTAGGACTTAAAATATGTATCTAGAAATACTATATTTATGTTTCATTATTTGAGTTCTCTTTTGCAGGTTTTTGTTTTGTTTCTTTGAGAGAGGAGCTAAGGCCAGGGTTGTAGTGCCCACTAGCAATAATCCTTCCTATTTTATTCTGAAGTTTCAGGTAACACAGGGCTTTGTCTGTGAATGTGTTCTTTTAGCCTTTACTTTTACTCAGCCATCAGAGATTGGCAGCTGCATGTTGTTTACACTGCAGATGTTGTGTGTTTGCCATACCAATGGTGACTCAATGTGACTTATCACTAGTCTATTCCCCTAGGCTTCTTGTTGACAAATCAGTTATAGAAAGCTCCCAAAACTACCCTGTTCAGCTTCCTGATGATCCAGATAAAGGATTGTTATTTTTCCTGCTTAAGACTTGGAACAAACATTAAAGAACTGTGCTTTGCTACTTTTAGCTGAAATCAGCATCCCGGGCCAGCTTAAAGGTATCTTCATAAACCCCATTTGATTGTCAGGATGCCTGGGTGGCTGTCGGTTAAGTGCCTGCCTTCAGCTTAGGTCATGATCCCAGGGTCCTGGGATCGAGTCCCTCATCAGGCTCCTTGCTCAGAGGAGAGCCTGCTTCTCCCTCTGCCTGCCATTCTCCCTGCTTGTGCTCGCTCTCACTCTCTCTCTGACAAATAAATAAAAGAAAATCTTTAACAAAGAAAAATAAGCTTTGTTAAAAACTTAAAAAAAAAAACCATTTGATTGTCAAGGCATTTCTCACCTATTCATCATTTGTTTTGGTTCATTGATACAGATCAAATTTGTTTTCCACATATTTGTATTTATTTTTTTCTTGTTCTTATTTTTTTTGTCTATGAGGTAAAGGGGGCAGATTCCATTTTTATTCAATGTACAATCAAAAATCAAACAATGAAAAGAGTTCTTATAGGCCATGCTGCTAGTTGATAAAATATATTAGTAAAGATGAAAATACTTTTTGTAATATAAATGTAAAAATGATCTTATTCTTTTTGCTGTTTAACAGATTGTATATATGATATATACTGGGGATTTACCTCCAAAAGAATGTATTTTTTTTTAAAAAACTGAACTCTATTTCTTTTTTTTTTTTTAAGATTTTATTTATTTGACAGAGAGAGATACAGCGAGAGAGGGAACACAAGCAGGGGGAGTGGGAGAGGGAGAAGCAGGCTTCCCGCGGAGCAGGGAGCCCGATGCGGGGCTCGATCCTAGCACCCTGGGATCATGACCTGAGCCGAAGGCAGACGCTTAACGACTGAGCCACCCAGGCGCCCCCTGAACTCTATTTCTTTAAAAAATATTTATTTTCAGATTGTTATGTTTAATCGGCTTATACTATGCTTATGTAAATTTGATACTGGTATACTTGATGTAAGAAGCTGAAAATATTTAAATTTTTAGTATATATATAAATATATGTGTGTGTGTGTGTGTGTGTTTCCTTTGTAAACAATCTTGAAAACCTGTTTTTTTTTAAACCAAAGAAACAGGTGTTTGCTTTTAAAAAATAGGAATGTATTTATTTTTTAAAAAGTGCCTGTTAGTTTTCAAGAATAAAGGATAATTATTCTATTTAAAATTATACCTTACTTAAAGAAACCAAGTAGCAGGAATCCCCAACTAAACTTACTCAAATTGTGATAATTTTTCAACTTTCTCGAAGTATTTTATGTTCCTTTCCCTATTCAGTATAGGGATCCTTTAATTATGGGAGAAGGAGCTGGGAAGTTCTGTGGACAGATGAGTGCATCTGTTTAGGGACAGGCATGGTTGAAAAAAAAAAATCACGGAACTGTCTGCACAGAAGAAAATGCTGACTGGCTGAAATATACCTTAAAAATAGAAACCAAATAAATGATGAATCTACATATTCTCTTGTTATTTTTTTCTGTTTACTTATGTATACAGCCTGTCTTCTTCACACTGATTCCATTATAAAATACATAATCCTTAACCAACTGAGTTAGATTTGGCATCAATTTGAGATTTATTCTCAAAATTGACTAAATATATGGTATCTTTTTATTTTTTATTTTTTATTTTTTTTAAGATTTTATTTATTTATTTGACAGAGAGAGACACAGCGAGAGAGGGAACACAAGCAGGGGGAGTGGGAGAGGGAGAAGCAGGCCTCCTGCGGAGCAGAGAGCCCGATGTGGGGCTCGATCCCAGGACCCTGAGATCATGACCTGAGCTGAAGGCAGACGCTTAACGACTGAGCCACCCAGGCGCCCCTATGATATCTTTTTTAAAAGCAAACAATTTCATAGGCACTATTTTGAGAGCCTGAAATTTAAATATTTTATGAAATGCCCTTCCATTGCAAAACAGAAATTTTGTCTTCACGCACATACATAACAAAACACTATTAAAATCAAGATACACACTTAACAAATAAATGTTTTCAAGTGCTTCTCTGAGTTAATAAGTAGACTCCAGTTAAGAGAAATCACTGTCATTGTTTATTTTCTAGTTGATGCATTTGCTGGTTTTCATTTCTTATTAAATATTATCTATTGTTTAAATTATAGGTATTTGCAACTATTTTATGGTATAAAACCTGTGAACTACCAAATAAAACTAGCATTTATCTACTAGTTTTAGATAAATAACTGAAAATCAATTGTAGAAAACAGCGCATCAGTAAGTTGAGATTACGTATGAAAATGGCGTTTATATTTACAACAATAAAATAATGGGTAACTATATAATTTATAAGTGATAATTTATAAAATTATAGGGAGTAAATTTTGAGTATGCAGGCATGCCAGGCACTTTACCAAAAGTTTTATATGGATTATTTCATTTAATCCTCGTATTTGTGTGCTAACTATATCTATTATGATTATCATGACCATTTTACAGATGATGTAGCTGAGGCTGAGATATATTTGCTCAATGTCGCATGACTAGTAACTGTTGAAGTGATATTCCCAACTGAGATACTCTTGATCTAGAGCATGTAATGCTCCAAACTGTTGGGAACACACGATTTGTTTTATTTAAACAGTGAGCTCCGATGTGCAATTCATATGGACTTAAGATTTATCTGACTACTTCACACCAATACGAAGAGGAAGAAAAAATATATTGAATTGTTTGAAGTCACAGAGCCAGTGTTAGTTATATTTGCAGTCTTACTTCAAAGTGCATCCTTGCCCTTAATCACTACACTATAAAATTATTTGTCATTGATGATCCTAATAGGGAGCATTCTGTTAATAGTGTAGCCCAGATATACTCAGATCTATTCATTCACATCACCCCCTGCCCAACCCCCAAATACTAAATTGTGTAGTAATCTGACCTATTTGTATTTAATAGCATAATCTTTAAATTGCTGGGATAACATTTTTTATTTTAGTTTTAGATTTTTTGAACCTTAATTTTTCTCTTTTGCAAATTCCAAGGATTTACCATGGCTATGTCACAAAAATAACTACACCAAAAATTCAAACTTAATAAATACCAATACATATTAATGTACACTAATATATATATAT
>NW_023270323.1:7051411-7075729 GCF_011800145.1 Mirounga leonina
TTTTTTTTTTTTAAAGATTTTATTTATTTGACAGAGAGAGACACAGCGAGAGAGGGAACACAAGCAGGGGGAGTGGGAGAGGGAGAAGCAGGCTTCCCGCGGAGCGGGGAGCCCGATGCGGGGCTCGATCCCAGGACCCTGGGATCATGACCTGAGCCGAAGGCAGACGCTTAACGACTGAGCCACCCAGGCGCCCCATCCTTGGCTACTTCTTTAACGTATCTCCTATTATCTTTTTTCATTTACTCCTTTACTCTCCTTATTCATTCATTTTAGCGATTTTGTTCTGCTCATATTTTTTGTCTGCCAATTTACAAATTATTTCCATTTCCCTTATCTGGACCATATATTATCTCCCTTTTGCTCTGTGCTGGCTGCGTCAGTGTCTAAACCTCAGAAGGTTAGGTACTTAGACTCTGCCAAAAGAATGAATTATTCATGGCTCCTGCCAATCTCATTCAAAAATTTTCTCTTGAGTATACAACGTAACATAATTTACCCAATATCACATAGATTAAAAGGATTAGGATTTAAACTATATTCTGACTATAAGACCTGCACATGAATGCATGAGATTCAAAGCTAATTCATATGAGGTTATAGCCACAAATACCCATACATGTCAATGGCTGAGAGAAAGAGGGTACAGACCTTGTCTTCTGTTGTGGGTTCTTGCCAGTATTTAGTTAAAATGTTATCTATGTCAGAATATATTTTAAAAATTGAGTATTTCATTTATCCTCTGACATGCAGTTACCAAGTAAACCTTTGGGGTTTTTTTGTTTGTTTGTTTGTTTTATATCTAATGAAAGAAACACACATAGGTTATATCCATTATGATTACACCTGAGTTTTATTTTATACTCTTGAATTTTTAAAAAAGATATGCAGTTGACCCTTGAACAGCACAGGAGTTAGGGGTGCCAACTGTCTGCACAGTTGAAAATCCATGTATAACTTTTGACATCCCAAAAACTTACTTAGAGCCCAATGTTAACCAGAAGCCTTCCTGATAACATAAACAGTCAATTGACACAAATTTCGTATGTTATATATATATTATATATTGTATTCTTAAAGCTAGAGAAATGTTATTTAAAAAAATTATAAGGAAGAGAAAATAGATTTACAGTACTTTACTATATTGAAAAAAGATCCATGTGTAAGTGGACCCACACATTTCAAACCTGTGTTGTTCAAGGGTCAACTATGTGTATATATGTATGTGCTTATATCTATTTCCTCAAGATAAAATCTTGTCATGATAACATCTTATTTTAAGAATTCTATCTTATCATGATATGAACCTCTAAAAACATTGTTATTTTTACAAATAATATTAAGAAATTTTATAGGTGCTTAAAAATATTCTGATTTGGCATAAACATCATTTTTAAGAGGGAAGCCTTCTAGTGGTATCCAAATAGAACTCAATCGATAAATGCAGATATTTGACATTGCCACTTCTAATATTTGTCTGACACATATATTTTTATTTTTTTATTTTTATTTTTATTTTTTATTTTTTTTAAAGATTTTGTTTATTTGACAGAGAGAGATACAGCGAGAGAGGGAACACAAGCAGGGGGAGTGGGAGAGGGAGAAGCAGGCTTCCCGCGGAGCAGGGAGCCCGATGTGGGACTCGATCCCAGGACCCTGGGATCAGGACCCGAGCCGAAGGCAGACGCTTAACGACTGAGCCACCCAGGCGCCCCTGACACATATATTTTTAATTCTTAATTCTGAGCGTCAACATCAAGTCTATCGTTAAATTTGCTTTCTCCTTATAGTCTCTCCTTATAGTTTGAAGGAACTAAATCATTTTTTAAAAGTTACAATCAGAAAATGGGCCCGGAGTTTAGAAGGGAAATATTCTCTATATTTAATGCCCAAATTATTTTAGCATAGATGGGACACAATAAAAGGGGAAGATACTATTGTGTATAGGGAATATGATGCTACTAATTTCAAGACTTACACTTGGCCTTTCAGATTTCCTAATTATTGATATTTTTGGCTTATGTGATAGAAATTGGATGTTTACGTAGAAAAAAATTATATAACCTACACTATTTAAATTTAAACTAATTAAATTTAAATAAAATTAAAAATTCCGTCACTCAGTAACACTAGTCACATTTCAGATGTTCAACAGTCACAAGTGATTAGTAGCTACTGATAGTGCAGACACAAAATATTTCAAATATCACACAAGTTCAATTGGATAAGTCTAAGAAGAACACCAAAAAACCTTTTGGTTTTTACTATTTAGTCACAGACTTATCTTAGAATGAACATTAAAACACGGGCTTCATCTCTTTGCCTCCTAGTGTACTTACAATTTTATTTTGCTGTTCTGTTTGGACTTCTGCATGCTTTTGTACAAAACTACCATTCAGTTGAATGTATATAAGCATCATGGTAGATAAATGGAGACTGATGTGAGTGAATCTGAACCATTGTTAACTCACAATGTTTTAGATCATTTGCTTTCTAAGCCAGATAAGGTTTTGTTTGCTTTTTCTCTCACATTTGGTACAAAAATTATTTTCAGGAACAGCTCAGTCAAAGCATTATAGCTGAACACCACCCCCCCACCAAAACAAAAAAACGAAAAACAAAACAAAAAACAACTTTGACCAAAATCTGAAGAGGCTGCATTTTCAGGCTTCCTTCCAAGTATGAAAATTGTCTGGAAAGCATTTTTTAGTTATAAAAAAAGTAGCTTACCATTAATTTTTATAGTCAATAAATATTTTATTTTTTAATAAATCAACTTTATTATTATTTATAGAACAGAGTATGTCCGAGTTGAAGAGAAAATCCTTAAGAAACCCATATAGAGATACTAGTCATGTTTCCATGTATTAAATGGACAACCCTAGATCCATGAGTTAACCGTAACACTTTCTGGGACTTATATCACCTTTGCAATAAAGTCTAAATTCCTCAGTGCTCCTCAATCTATCCAGTAAGTGTCTGCAATCTTCTTTGTCCAACCTTTCTACCACTGCACCTGCATAGCCCTATGGATCTACTCACTATCCATTCTCTACTATATTTTCTCTTCTAAACACACTCTTTTTTTTTTTCCACCTTGCCAATTGTCTAGGTCCTATCTAAATTTTGTTTATGCTTTTCTAGTCCACTTGTGCCAGAGTGATATTTTCCTCTTTATAATTATTATAGCACATAACTAATTTTTAAATATCATCCAGTTCCTTCTATCATAAGCTATAATTATTTGTTTTTTTTGTTCTAAGTCCTTTTTTAACCAGCTCAAGATCAGAAATATTGTCTAAAAATGTTTATGAATTATATTTGACAGCAACGGTTTACTAGCCACAATGTACTTTTCAGACACGTTTTCAAAATTTATGTGATTTTTCTAAATAATTGCTATTTCCCTAGAAAATAGTAGGCACTTGTTATCTGTTGCTTACTGTTTGATACGCTTTTGCTGTTTCCCGCTTACTTGTCTTTTTTTTCTCTACCTTTTGCTTTGTTTTGGTTAATAGGACTATTACTATTTTTTTTTTTTAAGATTTTATTTACTTGACAGAGAGAGAGAGAGAGAGAGTACCAGCAGGGAGAGCAGCAGGCAGAGGGAGAGGGAGAAGCAGGCTCCCCGCTGAGCAGGGAGCCTGATGCAGGGCTCGATCCCAGGATGCTGGGATCATGACCTGAGCCAAAGGCAGACGCTTAACTGACTGAACCACCCAGGCACCCCAGGACTAATATTAGTGAAGTAGGAAGCCTATTCTGGATTTCTTTTAAGTTTTCCATATTTTTAGATATATGATAAGCTAAAGAAAAAAGACATTATTTTAAAGATTCAATTTGTAATGTATATGCTAAAATCTCATAAACCAGGAGACATCCAATGTGCACAAGAATTTAAGAGATAGTTGTGATTTTTAATGCTAATGTAGCATTAATTATATTTCTACTTTTCCTAGGTACACTTGAAGGTTGTGCGGATATAAGCCACTAGCCACATGTAGCTATTTG
Organism: Mirounga leonina; assembly: GCF_011800145.1. Classification (NCBI taxonomy): domain Eukaryota; kingdom Metazoa; phylum Chordata; class Mammalia; order Carnivora; family Phocidae; genus Mirounga; species Mirounga leonina. The sequence continues at coordinate 7,055,423 of NW_023270323.1, forward strand.
CTTTTACATTCATTAGAATTAAATAAAATTTAAAAATTAGTTCCCCAATCACACTAGATACCTTTCAAATTCTCAGTAATTACCTGTGTCTACTGACTACCACACTGCACAGCACAGAATGAACATTTCAATCATCACAGAAATTTCTATTGGACAGCATGCTCGAGGAATGTGTTCTGCAATTCAAGGTAGTTTCCTCTATAAGGTCAGTCTTCTTAGAAACTGAAAAGTAGCAATCTGGCTTTCAAGTTGAATTTAGAAACGTACTCTCTGCACTTGATAGCACTATAAATATTATGATAGGAGAGCTGTTTGAGGTTATTAAGCAAAATTATCTGTAAGCTACTCTTGGGTATCAAAAGGTATAATACAAGCATATAAGCTCCTACAAATGTATTGATTTCTATTCTTTATCTACTTAATGAAAAAATTTCCTTCAGTTAAAGCTCTTTTGACAAGTAATAGTAGATAAATTTAACCAGTTTAAGTAAAAGGGGAACATTTTTTTAAGGGGAGCATTTTAATAATTCAGGGAGGTTTTACAGAATTCAGGGATGGTAATTAATGGCTGTTGAACTCCAGAGGAACAAGATCCACGTATTTGGAACCAAAGCTTTGGTTATGTTCTCAGCCTTTCCTTCAGTCTGTAGTGACACTGCTCTCTGCTCTGTTCTTCTTCATGCATCTGCTGCCTTATTTCTGGAACCTTGCAGAGCAGTATTCTGTGCTTCTCCACTCACAAGATCTCAACAATCAGCCCACAAAGGTTGCTATGCTTTCCTTCCCCCACATCTTTTCTCACTCCGTTTATATGTGTGTGTGTGTGTGTGTGTGTGTGTGTGTGTGTGTGACTGAGGTACTATGGACTTAACGTATTTTGTCTTTTCTTCATAACAACTTTATTGTGTGCTTTTTCTTCATAGTACACACATTAGGAGACATAATATTTCATAGAGCCAAAATATTTAGTTACAGTAAAGTATAATAATTCATTTATAATTTATTTGGTAATTCCCTGATTGGGCAATGTTTTTATTAATAAACAGTGTGTTTATTCCAAATTTGCTCTTATAAATAATGTGTAGCTCTGACTACATACTTACAACCCTGTCCTCTAGCTATTTGGTGATGGGCGGTTTCTACCATTATAGCCTATATACAGTGAGTTCAAGGGTTGTATGACTTGGTCATCTGTAGATATACAATGATTGGTGGTGAACTTGAATATTTTTTAAACTTAATTTTAAGTTTATGACTAAAAAACCTGATTAAAAAGACAGTAATTACTTTAGAGATCAGTTTAAACTATAGGTATTTGACCTAATAGAATATTGTGACAATAAGGGAAAAGATGAAGTTATTATAATTTTATTACCTGATAAACATATTATTTTTTTTTTTGCAATTCATGCCTAGGGATTTTTCATTTCACTGATACCAAAGTATTAACTGTATTCAGAAAATACATATAACCTTTCATTTGGAGTTTTTGATACTATAAATTTGTTTAGTAAATATGGGATTTGATCAATACTGTCTCTGTGTTCTAGGAATGGAGATAGAGATTCTGAATTACAGACAATGGTCAGCCAAACAAAGGACTTGCACTCCAATACTTAAACTGTTTTCAGTAAAGAAATTCATAAACATTTACCTAAAGAAATGTTACTAAAATAGCAAAAACTTATGTCTTATATATAATAAAGATGAATTGACTTTATGTTATGATTACTGAGATGTTGGAAGAAATCAACTGTATTATGATGGGAAAATATTAAAAAATAGAAATTACTATAAAAAATTACTTAAAAATACTAAAAAACATAATTACTAAAAGATTGACATTGATTTGACAGATTATATAAGATGCTATATAAAATAAAATGATGTCATTCCATATATTTATTTTTATCTTTCAGAATTTTAAGATTATAAGTTATCATTGGGGGTAGCTTAAATCCTTAGAGATGTGAATTTACTTACCTAAATTCCTATATCTGCCTTGAATGTATCAGTTCATTTTCAGCCACACTCAGTTTCTCCTACATGCTTTATATACTGATTGACCCTAGACTGAGGACCTGTTTTCAGCAAGAGAAGCTCATCCATAGCATAAATTCATCTCAAAGTACTACCTCTTCAACAAATGGAATTCAGTGACAAATAACTTCTGTGAATATAACTGTCAAAGTAAACCAAGATCAGCTTTTTGGCCTCTATCCTAGGATGACATGTTTGAAGAATAATGCATGGTCAATATTAATTTTACTGTGTGTGTGTGTGTGTGTGTGTGTGGCATGTAGTTTGAAGGAAACAGAAGTTTTGTGCTATGCTGAGATCCAAAAAATGGAGAGAATATTAGAAGCTGTTTGGTGGACAGAAGGGAGGGAAAAAAAAAGAATCCCAGAATTAGGTGGCTGAAGACTTTGGAGAGATAACTATAGTATCTAATGGGAAAATCCAAGTTTTACTGTGTAGATTTGAATATGGCCTTCTCCATCATTATCTACATTGCATGCCAATGATTTTAGAGATGGATTATTTTCTAATATAATGATTCATGGTAATAGGAGCCACCCAACAATCCCAGTTACCTTACTCTTAAATGGACAAAACATATCTGGTCAAAGCTAAGGTGAGTAACATGGACATCAAAGCATGTGAAACCAAAAATTTCATTTTGTGAACAAGTAAAGGAAGGTGGTCCTGAGAGGCGACAATTGACCATACAGAGAAAGGAAGAGGCCAAAAGACAGTTGAATCTCTAGAAAGAGCAATATAGTTAACTTTAAAAAAAAAAAAAATTCCATTTCCAGATCCTAGTTCCATGAAGCTTACCTCATTTTCTATCTCTACTGAGATCATCCTACTGAATCTTCACTGTAAGTCCTTCTTGTATGAGCTAGCTAGAGTGCCTTTGTGATTTTTTCCAACTTAAGAGACTTGACAAAAGCAACAGTTTTTCATTGGTGGAAGACCTGAGAAAAGAACTTCTGTTTTCATACTTCAATTCTGGGCTCTCACTCTGTTAAGAGCTCTTGGCTCTTGGTTTTCCTCTGTAACCCAAAACAAAGGGTGTTGTATGACTGGTTCCCACCTTTGAAATGTTTCAGAATCAGACAGTATCATAAGCTTTGTAAAAATACATTCATGAAGACACTATCAAAAAAAGCCCCATGTAAGTTTGATTCCTGATACAATTTCATTGCCTGAAATATAGATAATATTCTAGATAAAAATTATCTCACTCAAACCAACATGCTATTGCTAGGCTACTAAAAAAGCAGCTTTGTTCACATCTTTTCAGAGTACTGCACCAGAAAATAAAATGTGATTCTTATTTGAAAAGTATTTTATGTTGCTTTAATAATGAATATTGCTGATGACTTCTTATTTTAAAACAGAGTAGTCCTTAAGCAGGAAACATATTATTAATATGAAGAAACAAAAAGGAAAGAGTATTGACTTGTGAACACAGATCATCATTGGTTACCTTTGGCTGTAGTGCTATGATCTCCTGAACCATTTCCTCCCAGGCACACATGCATTGGGAACATGTGGATGGTCTATAGAGTGTTTGAGAAAAAGAATACTTACAAGAATATATACCATGTAAGTCATGAGTACTTTAGAGAAAAGAACTATTCCTCATACCAATATTACAAAAGAAAAAAAAAATTAAAGTCAAGAAAATAATAGAGCAAACTCCCCCCAAAATAAGTTAGAATAGCAAATATTTGTATTTTGTCACTGTATCTTCAATCATTTCATAAAGAAATGGAACAAAATTGATAAGGTTGAGTTTACCCTTTTACTTTCCTTCCCAGTACCCATAATTCTCTCCTTCTAAAGAAAACAATATCATTATCAGAGATTTTGTTGTGTATCCTTCATGTCTACAGTTTTATTTTTTAACTCAACAGTTCTCAAATGTTTTATTCCCACTACCCCTTTACTCATTTAAGATTATTAAGGAGCCCAGAAGTTTTGCCTTATGTTAGTTATTTCTATTCATCATATTAGAAATTAAAATTGAGAAAGTTTATTTATTAATGGATCTTAAATAAATGAATAAACCCATGACTTGTTACCATAAGTAGCATTGTCATGAAAAATAAATTTTCCCAAAGAAGAAAATAGTGCTGGGGTGCCTGGGTGACTCAGTCATTAAGCATCTGCCTTCAGCTCAGGTCATGATCCCGGGGTCCTGGGATCGAGCCCCGCATCGGGCTCCCTGCTCAACGGGGAGTCTGCTTCTCCCTCTCCCTCTGCTGCTCCCCCTGCTTGTGCTCTCTTTCTCTCTATCATTCTCTCTGTGTCAAATAAATAAAATCTTTAAAAAACAAAATTTTTTAAAAAGAAGAAAATAGTGCTGAGTAATTTTTTAAACATTTTTGAGAACATTTTTAATGTCTGCTAAATAGAGGAAAGCAGGATCCATATTTATTTCTGCATTAAATCTAGTGTGACATGAGGTCTTATCTGAAATACCTTACAAGAAAACCTGGTCTGGCACAGATACATAGATGGGAAAGGAAGGATTTCTTAGACCTCTGAAAAAGATCTTGACAGCTCGAGGAGTTCTTAGACTGCACTTTGAGAACCACTTATTTAATTATATATGTATTTATTTATAAATAATATGTAACATTTCTTTGCATAAATTTAAATTTACTTAAGAGGCACTGTGCTGTATAAACCCTTATGCAAGTTTTTTGAGGTCTATCAGGTTAACACATAACTGTTTCATTTATCTTATCTGCTTTATAATAATTCAAACATTAAGGTATTGTTAGAAGTATAGATATAAGGATTAATAATCAGAACAGAGAGCCCAGAAAGAGATCTAAGTTTATGCGGGAACTTGGTTTATGATGAGGGAATGATGACAGTTCACCTAGTTAGCATTTATAATAATCAACACCCAGGGACTTAATATCTGCATGAGTTAATTGTTAGAAAAGAATGGCAGCTGTAGACCTGTAGAAGAAACAAATCTAAGGTGGATCAGGGACTGAAGAGAAGAATGAAGTCAAGAGGGCAAGAAGTTTCTTGCCAGATCAGCACCTCTTCTGTCATTGATCAGGGCCACTAGCTGACAGAGAGCTTCCCAGGCACTGACTACTCTTACCTAAAGTGTAACTTCTTCAATGTCTTTTTATTTCCAGCACATTCTTTGGGGAGACTGCTTGTGGGTTAATGTGAAGTAGACCAAAAATAAAAAAGAGAGACATGCTATGACAGCTGTGAAACTAGCACATTGCTTAACTCAACAGGAAACTACTTCCCAACAGAAATTTTCATCTGCCATTCTAATTCACTTCATTTATTTTGGATGTTTCTGAATTATTACTCTGTTTTGACACATAAGGCAACTCTTCCAAACCTCTATTGTGTCCTTGCTCTTAGCAAACAGTATTTTCTAAGAAATTATTCTTGTTAATCACCTAATCATAAGAATCAAAGTTTTAATGTTCCATTAACTATGTGATCACTCAGGCAAAATAAATTCCTTGTCAATATCTGTCAGGTCATTGCCACCTTTTCAGTGAGCAGACCAGCATGCAAGGAACTAGCATACATTTCCACAGGCAACTGTTACTAGAAAAACAAACAAAACAAATAAAAGATGTGCCCCTCGATTTATGATGTTTAACAAGACAATCTCTAACAAAAGATGTGATGATGATAAAAAAATACACTACCTTGGTGCAATACTAATCTACTTGTCACCTTTTCACTTTGATCCACATTTTTTAAATCCCAGTGGATTTCAAACAGCTTCATTAAGCCCTATGCTCTTCCCAAAAGTGACATAGGGGTGAAGTGGTATAAAAGGCCAAACTGTAGATCTACCACTCTCACCTCAATCAGAACTATCCCAGGCTTAACTGGAATAATAATTTATTTTAATAAACTAACAATTTACACATGGGCTTCTGGGTAAGTTTACATGAAAAGAAAGGTTCTTTTGGTTTAGAAATTACTAACAAATGAAAACATTGGTCAAGCAAAAGTATGGGAATTGCTCTACATATGAATTTCTACCCATATGAATTTCTTCCTATAAGACAGATATGAATGACAGATACTAATGCTGGCAAGCAAGGCTTGTGACTAAAATTAATGGATTCAAGTTGGTAAAAATGTATATTCTCCACAATTTTTATAAATATATTGTACTATTTTAGAAGCAGCAGTCCTGATAAAAATAACGTGCTACCAACAGGGATCTCTTGCCCTAAGCTGATGTTGCTAAGGGAAAATTCTCATGGATCATTCTTATTTTTCCTTTTCATCAAAAGTGTAAATAAATATTACTATTTAAAGTCAATGTATAAACATTTACCATTTACTTTTAATTGCCCAAAGAAAATTGGCCAGTGTAGAGATCATCTGTGAGGTGGGATTCATACTGGCTTTGATGATAATTATATTTGATCAAAAATTATATTTTTGAGATGGGTTTTGAGCAATCATTGGAATACATTTAAGAAACCTTGTTAAGCTAATAAGATTGATTCATATAACTGAAAAGTCCAGGAGTATTTAGGCTTAGATTGGATCCGGAGTTGGGAGTTTTTTCCTTCCACAATCCATACCTTTGCCTTCCGTGTTTGCTGAATTCTTAATCAGGTGTTCGTGTGGTGGCAAAATGGCCCATAGTAGCTTTAGGCTTACAAAGTATTTAGTGCTGACATCATGCCAATCACTAAGAAAAGGACTGTAATTCAGTCTGCTTAGTGTACCTGTCAGTCCTAGATCAATCATAGATCTCAGAGGTATTCAATAATCTGTGGAACAAGCCTTGGTCATTTATGGTAATACAGGGGAAGCAATATAATTCACATTTTTATCTGGAGGCAAGAGTGCTGTGTCCCAAAGGAAGAAAAGGGTTCTGTCTTCAGAAAAGGGGGGAAAGAATGCTACATACACAGAAGTGAGAGATATACCCAACAGCTCAATAAAATTTCTACAAAGTCTAACAGTGATAACATATCATTAACTTCTCATATATTAAGATTTTATAGAAATTATGTTTATCAACTTTTAGTCATACTTCTTCAATCCTGCCGTAATATATTTCTACATTTTTTTTCTTTTTCATAACAATATTGTGTGTTCCAAACAGTAAGAAGGTGAAAATAAGAGAGACGAAAGTCAAGCATATTGAATGTGTGTATTTGCCCCTTTCATTCATTCACTGGTGAGACAGACAAGTGAATAAACTAACACATTAATTACAATGTGTACAATAAATTAACACATTAATTACAATGTGTAAAAAGTACTATGAAAAATCAACAGGGAAAATAATACAGGAATGTATCCTGTCCTGTGTTTAGGGAAGAGTACTGAGGGAAAACCTCTCTGGAACATAAAGAATGACAATAGGATACCATATAGTCAAGACATCAGGTTAAGATTAGTGTTTCCCTACTTAATCACATCATGTTGCTCATAGAAAACATTATGTGCTCACTGAGGTAAACTCAGAGGAGAGCCAACCGCCAGAGGCAGGCCTGGAGGCTGCAGACATGGAAGGTTCCCTTGATCACATGCAGGTCTGAAGAATCACATCAATTGACAAGCTTAGGTGTGGATATCTCATTGAAATGTTTGAGCAGAAAATCGGGGGATGACTTGGACTCAAGAGAAAGTTGCTAACCCAAGATGCAAAATTCTTTATAAGAAAGAGGATAGGATTCAAAATACTGGCCAATTTTATTATAAAAGGGAAAGGGACAGATGAAGTCATAGACTTAGGGGTAGAAGAATTAAGTAGTTTATAGGTCCCCAGGGAGTTCTAGCATCTCAGGAATCTGCAGGATAATAATGACCACCTCTGTGATCTATCAGAAGAGCTTAAAAATTGTATAGATTTCTACTGGGCTCTGCAGAGCTAAAATATTTAATAAACATACAGCATCTTTTTTTATAACATCTTTTTTTGCAGTCACATTTCCTTTATCACTGCCAATGGGGTTTTTCAAGGGAATTATAAATACAAATACTATTTGTCAGCTGTGATTACCTAGTTCAAAGTGGTCCTATGTTTTAGTGTTTGAATAACAATAATTTTAGAAAACCAGTCATAGTTAACAGGGCTCACCAAATACAAGTCACTAAGTTACATTTTATCATAATAAATTGGGTGTACCAATTAAATATTCTATTTAAAGGACACTGAGTACCCTTCATATGTAAATGGGTTGCTGATAACCAATGATGAAAAATTTCAATAGTCCCCTTAACCTCTAGAATTTTATTAAATAAATTTTCATTTTCTGTAGACAAGAAAATATTTCAGGATCTTGTGATTTCCCAATACTTCCATTGTGAATTTAAATCACCCTTATATTATATACATGAAGTTCTACTTAACTGAACATCTTGGTTAATGAAATTGCAAATAAAGCAGGATTTAATTGAAATGATTGAAATGAAAACAGACATTTTTTAAAAAACTAATAATCATTTTTATGCCATATATATATATATATATATATATATATATATTCTCTATAATAAGCCTTCCTTACTGCAAGTGGTAGGTAAAGAAATTTCTCACTTTCTTTTGAAAACAATCATGTCTAGACCAGATAGTCTCATTTCATTTAAAAACTGACTATTCATTTAAAATAGTAAGTACACGACCTTTGAGGCACTGTTCTAACCACAGTTGTTTTAATGAAAGACAAGTAACTTCTTCTCTAGTGAAAACTGGTAAGGAAAAATGAACAATAAACAGAGAAATAAGATCATTTCAACAGGAATTAGAGGATGAGGATATAAAACAGGCTAATATGTTCAGGAGTAATAGAGGCGGGTAGGAACCACTTTAACTGAGTGATGATCACTTTATAGAGGAAAGGTACTGAAATTAACTGAATGCTCAGGTATATCTCAGCATGCTGGAATACAGTTTTACTTTTTATTTAATCTCAAATGACAAAAAATAAATAAAAATAAAAAATGTAACCAAAACCAAAACACACATATAAAATGTATTGTGACTTCATTAAATACATAAATGGACACTTTTATCTCCATGGGAATGAAGACTATGGACCTGAAGATAACTATTCTTTAATATATTGATTAGGTGGATAGGATAATTTGAATAAAAAGAAGCTTATATAGGATTCTTGATTGACTCCTGTCTTGTTACATGCTTTTCTTTGATACCTCTGGTATTCTTTTACTGACAGTTGTGAGGCAAACGATAAAAGAGTGGAATTTCTGTACTTTCCTGACCGCAAGGACCCCAGTGAACCCACATACAAGATCTAGCTGAGTATTAGAAAGGTCCTGTCTATAACTCAAACAAACAAACCCTCTCTGGCATCTCCATGGCAATAGGAAGGCTACTATGTGAGACAAGTTAATAGGTGCTGTGGTAAACAGGGCTTCTGCATGAAAGAATCTGTAACAATGTGGTTGGTCCAGAGGGTAGAGATGGCATGATACACCAACCCAACAGCAAGAAACAGAATCAGTGTAAAGTCCAAAATCAGGTTTAGAAACTTGAGCTCCTGACTTCAGTGGACCTTAAAGGACCACATGCTCTCATTGCTGCAATGACTTTGATATCAAATAAATTGAGTTTTGTGAAACCCAAATTATAGATCCAGCCTACAAGCTTCACACTGCCTTGATTGTGCAGCTTGACTCCTGGATCAGATTTATTCACAGGGCTCCTATCCTTTTCATAAAAGCCTTATGGATGTCTAGAAGTCTACCTAGAATTCAGTGTTCATTTTATAGGGGGGACCACTATAAACACTTGGTTTTTTATTTGTCATTCTTGAACTCACAATGGCTAAGTAATTGACAAAGGTTATATAGGTAGCAAGAATTTCACCCAGTTTTAACAAGAATTTATGTAATACCAATCATTCTGATATCACAATAAAATAACTTAGTATTTTTGAAGCTGGGAGACCCAATATGGTAAAATTTTTGCTGCAAAGTAGACTCTAGGCTATAAGAGAGTGAGACTATATCTACATTATCCCTAGCACCCGGACAAAGGCTTGGCACAGCGTAGGCATTCACAAATATTGAATAAATAATGTACATGCATCCATATGAAAAGTTGAAATATTGCAATTTTTAAAAACAGTCAAAAAGATTTCAGATCTCTTTGTGGGTTAATTTATAAAGCTCACATAGTCCCTACTCTTTTTCTTTTTATGTTATAGTTGGTGCAAAATTTGATATCAGAAGTTAATGGACAGACTGGAATGCTTCTTTCTATTTAATTCTACATTTTCCCTCTTGCTTCAGTAAAATACAAAACGCTTCTGGTCCCAAATTCTCAGACACAGGTGGTATTCCTGCTGACAGATCAGTAGCGAGAACAATGCACCCGTCATCAGGAAATTATATCAGGCGTACGTTACAACCACTTAGCAGCTGAAACACTGAAGGGATAGCATTAGAGAGAAAAGATAAAAGGAACTGGCAGGGAGAAAATGTGGATGCATCCCCACAGTCCAAACCACCAAGGATCTCAAAAGCAGCTAGGCAAGAGCTTAATGGGGCACAGTTCAATTTTACAATTAAGAGCAACTGTTTTCAAACAAGCCTTAGCATAATGATTAAGCACAGTAAATAGAGAATATAAAATTGGATTGGGAAGGAATGCCTGAAAGAAATATGTTCTATTCTAAGCAACAAGAACATTCACCTGTCTAGAGTGAATGTTGTACCAAATGCTTGTTTCTAAATTATTAGATACACTGATATGATTGAAGACAATTTTCCTGGACCAACATAGTATTAACATTTTAAAATATTTTTTTCATCCTTTAGATATAAGCAAACTATGAGAAATGTGCATAATTTAAGAGATTTGAAAACATGATTAACTATTGTTATAAATTTCAAAGATTATCCTTGATAGCGATTGCTATGATTCTTCCACGTTCCTTCCACACATTTTTAAACCTAATATTTCCTTCAAACTAAAGAGAGAATCTATTCAGTCTTTGGATATATGACACAATGCAACTCTACCACCACTATTAATAATAGTAACTACAACTATGTTTAACTCAATCCTAACCACTTTACATTACCAATGAATCCTTATACAACTCTATAAAGTAGATATCATCCCTCATTTTACATGAGAACATTGAGTTTCTAGAGTTTAAGAAACTTGTCCAAAATTACAATAGGCTGAGTTAGAACTCAAAACCCTTTCTGTATTATAGCATTGTACTTACTCCAACACTATGATACATGTCTTCTCACATTCTTGTTGATTTAATATAAACAGTAATTTCCTTATTGAGGCTTTTGTAAATGGCATAGTTCTATAACTCATGACTAGTTTATCTCTCAGTGACTCAAATTAGTTTCAGGATATTGTTGCAGTGACATGTGAGCTGTAGTACAAGATGGGGAAAATGAATAGGTTAAAGGCAATAAATGAATCTGGGTCTAAGATCCTTTGTCTAACCTTGAAGTCATCCTATACCTTTTGTCTGTCCTACATACTCTACATCCAGCAAATTTTGTAGGTCATCATTCCAAAAAATAACTGAACTCTACTTGATGCTCACCAGCAACTCCATTGTATCCCTAGTTCAAGCTGCCACTATCCTCCTCTAAATTACTACAATGGCATCTCAATTTGTCTCTCTTTTTTTAATACCTTCCCCCTCTCCATCCTTAATCCTGCCATCTACACAGCAGCCTTGATGTTTCTTTTCAAACATGAGGAACATCATATCACCCCCGAATAAAATCACCAAAGCTTCTCATCACAATTTGCACTTTTTTACTCAATTTCTAACAACTTATAATCACATAAAATGTTCAATACTAAGAGTAATATTTTTACAAAACCATTTTAGAATAAGTGGTCAACCTGATGCCCCATCACATCTGAATACTTAGTGTGTATTTTCCACAAAAAAGGGGGTATTTTTCTATGTAACCACAATACAATCACCAATAACAGGGATTTATCTGACATTGACATGACTACAATCTAATCCTCAGACTTCAGTCAAGTGTCACCTATTGTCCAAATAATGTACTTCATAGCAAATGAATTCAGTTCAGGAAAACATATTCCATTTGGTAATGTCTCTTTTTATCTTCTTCAGTTTATTGAAGTTCCTCAGATTTTTCTTGCCTTTCATGTCCTCAACATTTTTGAAGATTTTGAAGTTACAGAATGTCCCTATATTTGGGATTGAATTATGTTTTCCTTGTACTAAGATTATGTTTATTTTGGAGGAATATTATAAAAGTGACAATATTGGGCTCCTGGGTGGTTCAAGTCAGTTAAGCATCTGCCTTTGGCTCAGGTCATGATCTCAATCAGGGTCCTAGGTTCAAGCCCCATGTTGGGCTTCCTGCTCAGCAGGGAGTCTGCTTGTCCCTCACCCTTTGCCCTTCTCCACCCTTGTGCTCTCTCTCCCTTTCTCTGTCTCAAATAAATAAAATCCTTAAAAATAAATAAATAAATAAATGTAACAATGTGCTGTCAACTGCATCCTATGAGGTGATACGCAATTTTTTAAAACTTTTATTAAATTCCAGTTAGTTAACATCCACTGTAATATTAGTTTGAAGTGTACATTATAGTGATTCAAAACTTCCATACAACACCCAGTACAGCAAGTGCACCCCTAATCCCTATCACCTGTTTTATCCATCTCCCCAACCACCTCTCTTCTGGTAACCATCACTTTGTTCTCTATTGTTAAAAGTCTGTTTCTTTGTTTGCCTCTCTCTCTCTTTTTTCTTTTCCTTTGCGCATTTGTTTTGTTTCTTAAATTCCACATATGAATGAAATCATATGGTATCTGTCTTTCTCTAACATATTTCACTTAGCATAATACTCCCTAGTTTTACCCATATCATTGCAAAAGGCAAGGTTTCATTCTTTTTTATGGCTGAGTAATATTCCAGTGTGTATATGTGCATGTGTGTGTGTGTGTGTATACACACACACACACCACTTCTTCTTTATGCATTCATTAGTCAATGCCCACTTGAGCTGTTTCCATAATTTGGCTATTGTAGATAATGCCACTATAAACATCGGGGTGCATGTGTCCCTCTGAATCAGTATTTTTGTATCCTTCGAGTAAATAGTAGTGCAATTGCTGAATCATTACAGGGTAGTTCTATTTTTAACTTTTTGAAGACACTCCATAATGTTTTCTACAGTGGTTGTACCAGTTTGCATTCCCACCAATAGTGCAAGAGGGTTCTCCTTTCTCCACATCCTTGCCAACACCTTTTGTTTCCTGTGCTGTTAATTTTAGCCACTCTGACAGGTGTAAGGTGATACCTCATTGTAGTTTTTTTTTTAAGATTTTATTTGTCAGAGAGAGGGAGAAAGCAAGAGAGAGCACAAGCAGGGGGAGCAGCAGGCAGAGGAGAAGCAGGCTCCCCCTTGAGCAAGGAGGCAGACACCTAACTGAGCCACCCAGGTGTTCCACCTCATTGTAGTTTTGATTTCTATTTCCCTGATGATCAGTGATATTGAGCATCTTTTCATGTGTCTATTGGCCATCTGTATGTCTTCTTTGGCAAAATGTCTGTTCATGTCTTCTGCCCATTTTTTAATTGGATTATTCATTTTTGGGGTGTTGAGTTGGATAAGTTCTTTATACATTTTGGATTCCAACCCTATACTGGATATGTCATTTGCAAATATCTCCTCCCTTCCCATAGGTTACCTTCTAGTTTTGTTGATTGTGTCCTTTGCTATGCAGAAGCTTTTTAACTTGATGAAGTCCCAATAGTTCATTTTTGCTTTTGTTTCCTTTGCCTCCAGACATGTATCTAGTAAGAAGTTGCTATGACTTATGTCAAAGAGGTTACTGCCTATTTTATCCTCTAAGACTTTGATGGTTTCTTGTCTCACATTTAAGTCTATAATCCATTTTTAATTTATTTTTGTGTTTGGTGTAAGAAAGTGGTCCAGTTTCATTCTTCTGTATGTTGCTGTCCAGTTTTCCCAACACCATTTGTTGAAGAGACTCTTTTTCCCAGTGGATATTCTTTCCTGCCTTGTTGAAAATTAAATGACCATATAGTTGTAGGTTCATTTCTGGGTTTTCTATTCTGTTCCATTGATCTATGTGTCTGCTTTTGTGCGAGTACCATAGTGTTCTGATTACTATAGCTTTGTAATATAATTTGAGGTCCAGAATTGAGATGTCTCCACCTTTGCTTTTCTTTTTCAAGGTTGCTTTGGCTATTCCGGATCTTTTGTGGTTCCATACAGTTTTTAGAACTGCTTGTTCTAGCTCTGTAAAAAATGCTGTTGGTATTTTGCTAGGAGTTTCATTAAATGTGTAGATTGCTTTGGGTAGTATAGACATTTTAACAATATTTGTTCTTGCAATCCATGAGCATGGAATGTTTTTCCATTTCTTTGTGTCACCTTCGAAACAAAATCAATAAAGTAATGGGATATAAAATCAATGTACAGAAATCTGTTACATTTCTGTACACCAATAATGCTATAAAATTTTGAATTGTCCCATTGTCAGTGATGTTACTCTGATTATTTGATTAGCTTCTTCAAGTAAATACTCTTTTTCTCTTCTAATTTATTATTTTATGGGAAAATACTTCAAAACTGTTTAAATACGCCATCCCTCAACAAACATTCGATTTATCCCTATTTATAGAAATATGGATTCATAGTTTCCTATTTATTCAGTGGATTATAATGTATAAACAGCATTTATTTGAGTATTTAGTTTGTTCCATATTTGGTAAGTGGTAGTCCTTCCAAGCAAATTTCTATGTCATTTTGACATGCCACCCTCATCCTTTGAGCATTTCTTTGCTTTTTGTCACAAGTTATTCTGGACTCATCTTGTACTTTCTCTGACCACCTCTAGAATCAATTCCTTTAATGAGTCCTTGTTTCTTTTAGTGAAGAATGGTATTTAGTAGCTAAGATTTGGGTGCTAGGTATGCTCATTCTTATTCAGATACTACTGCTCCCAGACATTCTGAGTGGACATAGAAAATATATGTATGTAGATATTTTTATGTACACACACAGAGTTTATATATGTGTGTGCGTGTATGAATGTATGTATTAAAAACCATGAAGTCACACCTATATCTCCATTTCCAGTAGACAGAAATCTGACTCTTATTATCCTTAATATATTCACTCATTTTATCAATCCCCCTCTTTGAAATGAATCTGCCTTCCCATCTGCTGTACCCTCCATACGACTTTGGGCTCTAACGTACCACACAGCACCATTGCTTCATTTGGAAACCACCCCCCATCCCTTTGGATTGGATTCTAATACCCCATGTTATTAAGTACTCGAATGGAGACAGTCTCTTAATCTTATTTAAGCTTTTACACCTGCACTGATCCACCTTGGCTATCCTCCAAGTGTGTATACCTACATTACTCTGCCATATATAATGGCTCCAGGCCTGAAATGTTCAGGAAAGGAAGACGAGAAAGAGGGAGATCTTTAGATAACTTGAATAAAGGACAAAACTTGTACTTGGACCTATAAATTCCTCCTTACAATAGACAATATCTAACTTCCAATGTCATCTCTTACCTTTTCTTCTCCCTTGGCCTTGAAGTACTTGATCCTGGAACACACCAAGCACAGACCTGCCTCACATCTGTGCAGTTGTTATTTCCTTTACCTGGAACATATATCTCCCACCCTCACCCCACCCAGACCCAGCCACTCTCCATCAACCTACCTTGACTTAATTGAATTGTACTTTCTACTTCAGTATACCATGTTATTTCATGTTATGTTATAGTCGATTCCCTTGAAGTTGAATGTCACAGGGATTTTGTTTTATTCAATGCTGTATTCTCATTACCAGAAGAGGTTTGGTACAAAATGTATCCTTTCTTAATATCTTGTTTGAATAAATAGGTGACACATGGTACCTCAGTCCCTGGCTTTGCCTGCCAAAGGGTTTTCATCTTTGACCAGTTGCCTTGTGCCTTTGTTTATTCATCTCACTTGCTATTAATTTATAGCTGCTAGTTCTTCCTTGTTCTGCCATTATGTCTGTTTCTGCTCAGGCCTGCTTGGCTGACCTAGGTTACTGGACTTCAGACTCCAGATTCTGGAACAACCTGTATAGTCTATCCTTGGACAGCCCAATCTCATTTTCATCCCCCAGAGCTAATGAATTCAGTTACTATACCTGGCATAGGACAGTTATTGCCAAATAATTTCCATGAATGTTTTCTTTCATTATCTTCCCAATATTCTATTCACTGATTTCAATATTCTGTTTAGAAAATTTCCATTTTCTCATTTAAGCGTATCATTGTAGTATATCTCAGAAACAGATTAACATGTTGAAAATCTTATAATCTACTGAGATTAAGCATTACTTCATTTTCCTCTCAGATGGTCACTTTAGGCACAGATTAATGCCAAAATGATCAGTTAGCATTTACTAGAACCTCATTAGAATTGTGACTAGGAAAATGCTTCCTTCCCGCTTGTGATGTTTCTCCTTATACAGGAGTGCAGCTCCTGGCCTCCTTCCATCCTTTGCTCTTTTTTCCTAAGAGGAAGTAGCTGATTACATGAGCCATAAATTTAGGAAAGGCAAACCAGTTATGCATGGCTCAGCACTATTCCTCTTCTTTTTGGAATCTATTGATTCCCCCATGGCGGGAAAGTTCTCCCAAACTCAGGTTTGCCAGCTCCTAGGTAGGTAAGTTTGCCTAATTCTAAGAATCAGTGCTAGGAAGCCTAGCCATACTAATAAATAAAGGTAAGTGATATTCTGGCCCTTTTACATAGTTCCTTGATATATCTCATATTATTTAGACCCCCGAGCTGGGATGCCAGCATTAATAATCTTGTAAAAAATTTTCTTGTTTTAGTAGTACTTTCCCCCATTCTGATTCTTAGTCAAAAAGTGCAAGTTAGGTGATATGTTCAGAGTATAAATTGGCTTAAGCTTAGCAAGACTCCTATTACCAAAACAAACTTAGTCATTTCTTGGGGCATGCATTTTGTTTGTTTATGTCTCATGACTTCACAAACAGATTGTTTTGGCAGGATAGTTTGTTAATATGTTGGTTCATGTTTTGATCTCCTTGTTATAAGGGAACTGAAAGAATGAAAGGTATTTTTCCTTCCTCAATACCACAAAGTTGACTAAGCCTTGTTTTGATGAGTATGGAAGCCCTTGCTTCAAAGCGTTATTAATGACTTTTTTTTTCTTTCAGAATCACAAAAGTTACCAGGCACCTGATGGTGATGGGCAAAAAGCTGACACTGTAAGAGGAGAAGGCATAGGTAGCCAGTCTTAGAAGGGAGTAAGTAAGTTTTGCTGCTACAAGAAGAGGATGAGGATGTTGAAATTTCATCAAATGTTAGGTATCTTGCCCCCTCCCCACCTTGAAAATAGGACTATGGTTACACGGTGTCTTTGAAGGCTAACTAGTACAATCACATCTGGCCTGGCACTTATGAATCTGCCTGGTTCACCCAACAGAGCCCAAAAGAAGATGGAGGACTAGATTTCACAGCAATATAGTGCCCACATCAAATATTATAAACAAGAGAGCTGTTGGAACTGGGACTCTCTCTCATCCTATGAGTATCATAAAATTCCTTGAACACTGAAATAATATGCGAGGAGCCTCACAAAAAGAACAAAGATGGAATTTCTTGTTATACAGATTTAAAAAAAAAAAGTGTCTGTAAACCAAACTACTATCATGGAACATTAAATAATGGAACATTATTATTACTATCCCAGTAAATTTTCTCACGCTTCTTTCCTTGCCCCTACCCCCCAAGACCACTACTGTTCTAATTTTTTGTCACAATAAACTAGTTTTACATGTTCTAGATTTTAATATAAATCAATAATAGAGCATGTAAGATTTCTTATAAAGCTTCTTTCATTCAGAATAATGTTTTGCAACTCATTCATGTTGCTACCTGTATCAGTGTTTTATTATTTTTTATTGCTGAGTAGTATTTCATATGAAATGCCATAGTTTATTTTCCACTCTCCTATTGAATAACACCTGGAAGTTGACTTCCAGTTTTGGACTATTATAAATAAGGCTACTGTAAACATTCTGGTACATATTTATTTGGATACATAAGGTTTTAGCTGTTGTTGTTTGTTTTATATTTTTTAGGGGTATTACATGTTTGCTTAGTCACCAGGGAGATGTATGTTTTGTTTTATACAAAACTATTATAACATTTTTCCAAACAGGCTGTGCCATTTTGCACTCCCACCAACGATGTATGAGAGTTCTGGTTCTGTTTGGTCCACATCTTGACCCAACTACTGATGTTGTCAGTCTTTTTAATTTCAGTCATTATGGTGAACATTTTAAATGTTTGTAATTATTATTTAACATTATATAATAAAGACTAATCACTTAATGGAAAGGAAAGGAAAATATCTATTTTACTTAGCATTAACCCTAGTGTTTAGGGAACTGCCTGGCATAGTAAATACACCGTTAAGATTTGTTGAGTAAAGCAATTATGTAAAAATTATCAGAAATGGTTTTTTTTTAAAGATTTTTTTTTTTTTTATTTGAGAGAGAGAGAATGAGAGACAGAGAGCATGAAAGGGAGGAGGGTCAGAGGGAGAAGCAGACTCCCTGCCGAGCAGGGAGCCTGATGCGGGACTCGATCCCGGGACTCCAGGATCATGACCTGAGCTGAAGGCAGTCGCTTAACCAACTGAGCCACCCAGGCGCCCCAGAAATGTTTTTTCATGTCTTTTCTTTGCACTAAATTTGCTGACATAAATTGAGTGATATAGTCTTTTTATTTCTAGCCTCTAAATATTTATCAGATTCATTTTTATCACCACATAGCATTGTATTCATTTAAATTCATGTCATTCATTTCCCGAGTATTATTCATTTTTGCTTATCAATCAAATTTGCATCTTTCAATCATGCTTGAAACTCTCAATAGTACCTTCTCCCCTAATTAACTTAGTCAATACAGTCCTATCTCCTCCTACCCAATTATATATCTATTTATATTCCT
Source organism: Mirounga leonina (assembly GCF_011800145.1). NCBI lineage: Eukaryota > Metazoa > Chordata > Mammalia > Carnivora > Phocidae > Mirounga > Mirounga leonina. The sequence continues at coordinate 7,074,454 of NW_023270323.1, forward strand.
AATACTCAGTATGTCTCCATGCTTTTACGCATGTTGCTCAAAAGGAACGTTAAATCAAGAAGGATTCAACAATCTCCTAAAGTATATACAGAGCAAAAGAGAGGTCCTTCTGATGTCCATTATGGAACAGGACAGCCTGGGTATCTGCTAGAGCCATTGCCCCCAGTGTTTTCTTGCCTCAGCGGGTGTTGCTCTTGACTGCTGGGTCTCTCCTCTGAACAGATGCACACGTCTCCATAGGTGGCCTATATCCTAAGCAGAGCTAAAGTCCTTTAGAATTCCTCTTCCTTAACCTGTCAAAGTTACACTCCTTAGTTTCTGGTCCTTCTGGCCCCTTCTACTGTTTTTCCATTAGAATTTCTGTTCCAAAGAAGCAAGGCTGTGGCTGTATGGTTGTGCCTGTATTCAAGAAATATTTGTTGAAAATAAACAAATATCTTTATATTGGTTGAGGTCCTAGAAATGAGTTTTGGCCTCAAACTGAAGGTTTCTTTTACTCTACAAAAATCCCATCTCTGAAGAACACTTTTTTTTTTCTTTTCAGCACCTTTCGGGTATAGGAGGCTAATTTCATCTTTCAAACACAAAAACCTATTTACTCATTAGAGGTAGGATGTTTTTAAATATACAGGAAAGATTACTGACACCACTGGGTGGATGTGGCTATAAATTTATGAGTTTTTTCTTCTCTTGATAGAAAAAACACAAATATATAAAATTTAACCTTCAAGAGACATTCTGTTACAAAGCCATAGCAAATTTCTTCAATGTTTTCAATGGATAAATCTCTCTTCCATGCTTTCCATATATACTGTTCCTTTCCCCCAGAACATTCCTGACTGATCTATTCCTTTAAATTTCAGTTTAAACATAACTTCTGCAGAAGCATAAGTCTTATTTGTATACTTAGATTATGCTAGGTATCTTTGCTCTATTTTCCCTTCACTCCCTGTATTTCTCATATCATGTTACTTTACTTTTATTCTTTATTTAAAGACTATCTCTTTTGCTGGAGTTCATGTTGAGCTTGGTGTCTGCTCTATTCCTAGTACTTTTCACAGTGCCTGGCATGAAGCTGTGCTCAATAAATGTTTTTTGAATGAATGCATTATTGAATGCCTAATAATCCTTTAAAAATATTGTTGTATCTCCAGATCCTAACAATGACAAAATAGAGGAATAAAGAGAATCTAAGTGTAGTTGGTTGAAAGAAAGAGGGAGACGGAATAGAAGGAAGGAAGGAAGGAAGGAAGGAAGGAAGGAAGGAAGGAAGGAA